>NW_016690213.1:6469623-6636723 GCF_001604755.1 Lepidothrix coronata | reverse complement strand
ATATAGAGAAGATACAGACTATAGTAGGATAAATGAAAGGCACAGATTTGTGATGCTTTAGGATGCAATACTCATTGGACATAACTACAAAAGCTTTTACTGAATATTGTCAAATTTGTAAGATTCTTTGGGGGAAGGCTGCAGATTTATACCATTCTAAATGTGCATCAGTAGATGTAAAACTCTTGACTTCAGTATTGTCTTTGAAAATGTTAAATTGAGGATTCTGGTAACTTCCGTTTTATGAACTGGCACATTATATAGTGCAAGAGATATATTGATTTCTGACACTGAGCAAGTTCTTTAAAATGGATTTCAGTCTCTTTTCTAATTCCATTTTGTTTTAAATGCATATTTTAAATGTAGGTTTTTTCATTTAGTAAAAGTTGTCTAATTCATTTGAATGAAGTCTGACTGGTTATTTTAACATACCTTACTGTTACTCAAAAAGTGTGGAGTTGGTTGTTTTTTTAAAAAAGGAAAACTTACAAAATATATATCTGTTACTGATTTATATTGGATTGGTCTGTGGTTTTGAACAATGGTTTATTTTACCCCACCTTGGAGCAAACACCAGTTTCAATGCTTAGAATAAAATGTAGAAGTAGATTTCTTTTGATACTGTTTGAAGACACTTGTTCTTGAAAGTCAGTGATGAGAGCTGTGTGAGAGTAACTTCAGTTTGTGACAAGGCAATTAATGAAATCTAACCTGTAAGCCTTGACATGGTAACTTCCTGCTCTAAGTCATTGCTTACTTGAGGTTTAATTCTACAAGTTTTGAAAATGCTGGGTTTTACCAAGCACCAGCCTTTATGTTACCAAACATCTGGATTAACACTTTCACGTTTTTTCTTTAGTTTCTGGAACAATGTCTTCTGTATCATGAAATGTCCAGGTGTAAAACTGTATGTTGTGTGAGTACCTAACATGCTCGCTTGTGTTACAGATGCTATGTCAAAAGAAAAATAAAGTCTTTGGGCCTTCTTCTGTGTCCTAAAGAAATAGGAAATTTTCAGTTTATTTTATGGCACTAGAAAGCCAGATCTGGTGGTGGTATTCTGAAGAATTGGTATTTTTATGTAGCAGCAACCACTTGAAAAGTATTTGAATGGTGTTTTGATTTCTGGAGATCTGAGATGTCTGCTAACATCCTTCATCACCCTATATTGTGGAAAATATACATGATTTAATAATCTTAGCCTACAGATAAGATAGATATTCCACACTAAAAGCAAGTCAGATACATAATGGAACTTGCCACTTCAGCTTAGGTTTACAGTGTTGATATAGATCTCTATTTTTAATATTATCCATTCTGAAAGAGGTAGAAAAGAGAACCTGAATCTAATTCTACTCAGATAAAACCAACTTTCTTCCATGGAAATTGCTAGTGGTCTAATTGCTAAGAATTTTTTTCCACGTAAACGTCTTGTCTATACAAACCTTAAATGCTGTTAAATAGCACAGTGTGGTGTGCTAGGAATTAACAGGAGGATTCTCAAATGACTGTTGAGAGGCATATAAAACATTACACCATTTGAGATACATTTTTGCATATTCTCCCACACACACACACACCTTTATCTGACAGTAATACTCATTCCTGATTTCATCGTAGAGTACGCCATGGCACTTGTTTCCTTCTGGTTGCTGAGCATTTTGTGATTCCCAAACACTAATTTAAGGTGTGCTGCAAGCAGTGCTTCCTTGGTCTATTCTCTGTTGATTGATCTGAGATTCTTGTTTTACAGCACTTTTTTTTTTTGTATGCTTCATAGTTTTTTATGCATGGAATATTTATGATAGATGCTTTAAAGGAGGAAAAAGTGTTTCATGCAGTTGTGGTTGTGCTGCTCCAATACCTTTAACACTATTTCTGTTTAGGTAGCATTGTTTGTACTGAGCTGATGTATTTCCAAAAGATGCTGTAGAAATAGTCTCACTGAAAACACTGTAAGGGTTTACACTAGTGGCCTGTATTTGGTTTGCTGCATCTAGGCACATAGAAATACTCGTGGCCACTGAAGTCTGAGTTGATCTTTTTGCTTCTGAGTTTAGAGTGCAAGTGTGCTGCTGCCAGGCATCAACAAGCTTCATGATCCTGTTGTGAAGGTAAATCTGTGTTTGTACTGCGCTCTCTGAGAGAGGAGCATCTCAACAGATGTGTCACACCTATGTAGATGTGACACAGCTTGTAACACCCTAGTGCTATCGGTGCTGTGTACTTACTTGCCTGGGAAAGAGATGGAAATTCTTCAGATCTGAGGAAGGAAATTGCTTTTGTTCTCAATAACCTGCATCTCTGTGGTAAAGTTGTTTGAACATAGAGATCCACTTTGCCATGTTTCTACCAAAGTTGGAGTTGATGAGCAAAAAGGTATCTCTTATATGAAGAGGTGTTTCTCTCTGTGGCTTATCTTTTGATAAGTGCAAGAGGATCTTGCCATCATACTGTGGAAACTGTTAGATTTAACTGCTGGCGCTCTATGTGGTTAGTTTGGGGTTGGAAGACCCATTTTTGCTTTGTTGTAATAAAAGTATAAAAGACGATATTGCTGTTGAGTATGGTTAAACTGAAGGTGACCTGAGAGTAACTGTTATGGATAGCTGGAATTATCAGAATATGGAGATGACAAACACAAATATTTCATGCTTGGCCTTTAGTGTAAAGCTCAGAGGTTAACAGAAGAGGGAATCTCCTTTGTAGAGGCTTATGGACATAATAGTTGTAAAAACCTAGTCTTTAACCAGGTGCTGAACTTCTTCCTGGCAGACTGTTAATGTTGTATCCATGGCTGGTGTTTCTGGGACTGTCCTTGATGTCAGGTTTGTTGGAGATGAAGATGCCTTAAACAAACCTGACAGGTAACATGACAGCTTAGTAAAGAGCAGAGACAGCAATACTGTCAATGCATTGTTGCTTTTGAACTTATTTGAGTTGTGACTTGATTCCATGATTGGCATCCATCTGCTTTGTAATCTACATTAGGATAAAAATGGATGTTTGACTTCAAATGAACTGTGAAAAAAGCAAGGACAAAAGAATATCTCCTTATTCTGGAGCAGAGATGACTGTTACAGCACAGTCAAATGTCTCTGAGTCCACGAGGGCTAATAATCTTTAATGAACAACGAGGGGTTTTTAATACAAACCAGAGTTGCAGTGAAGTTCATGCACATAGCCATTCTTGTCAATAAAAAGGAACTCAATCAATACCAGGGTTGGGATATTTAGGCCAAGCCCTGGATGTTTTTTCTCTACTGTCATCTGTTTCTGCTAATTAGGAATAGAAGCTCTCAAGCACACTCTCAGTGCAGCTGTATACTTTTTGCTCCTGGATCATGCAATGATTTGCTTGCCTTGTTCCAAAGGCAAACAAAACCTTGTATCAAGGTTTTGGGGACAGCATCTAACCAGGTGGCTGCATGCAACTCATGTTGTGTGTACCAGATGATGAAAGCTGAAGGAACCTCAGGCCACATTGGACTGAATATTGGAAAACCATGTGGCAGTAAGTCAGTGTTGGGACAACAAGTAAGTTTTATGGAGGTAAGACACAGGATTGGGTACTTGTTTTAGGCTTGCCAGATTCTCATCTTCCATGGATTTCTGGAACTGGTAGTACCTGAGCATCTTCCCTGCAGATCCCTTGAGCTGTTGGGAAACCAGCAAAACTGTCTGGTTACTTGTTATGTATCTTAGTGTGCCTTGTTAAAATAAATAATAATGTTAATTGGTAATAAGGACATCTCGTTCTCTTCCCCAGTATCCCATTTCAACTCATATTAATCTCTGCATCTGTATGTCCCAAGAAGTGAGAATTTAAGAACAATTCAAAATAACTGTTTGCCACAAACTCTTACCAATACATGGCTCTAATCTTTTCCAAGAAAACAGTCAAAACAGGTGGAACTTTCAACTGGGAATACGTATCGCATGTGGCCTAGCACAGCTCCTTTCCTGGGTTCTGCTACCTTAGTTAACAGAATCTGCTGCCCAAGCTTCCTTTTAGTCTGCTGCAGACAGTCTTAGAAGCAACCATATCAGAAAACAGGTAAATAACTAGATCTAGCTGTTAATAAAGAACAGCAAAAGCTATTTTGTATCTTCAGGTAAGCTTTATGTTAAAGATGAGAAAAGCTCCTAGGCAGAGCTGTATAAATGAGCACCACCAAATCCTCTTTAAATAGGATAGACATGCCCAGATATTGAGTTTCAGTGCTTTAACTTCACCTGAGTTACCGTTAAATGGAGGAAGTAGGCAGAATAATAGTTAGTCTACTCTTACAGAGAGCTGGTTTTCAAAAATTCAAAATTGTATTTGCTGAGAGCAAAATATAAAGCTACTTATTTTTCTCCTTGGTAGAGAGTTCTGCCTGCTCCTGTTGTTTTAAAGGTTTGATTTTTTTCAGGGTGCAAGAGAGAATGCTGTGGATGGATCCAATTAATTACTGAAAAGGCTTAGCCAGAAAAAAACCCTGGTATCTTGAGAACAAAACTGGTGCAGCTCATGACATGAAGCAGAGGAGCGCACAACATTGATGAATGCAGAGGATAAGTGTAGCTAGTAAATATATTCCAGTGTAAGTTTTTTCTCCATTGTTTTTAAGTCCCAACAAACATAATGTAATGTGAAAATAATCCCAAGTATTTCACATTATTCCTTCTGGCTACTTCCAAGCAGCATTTCTGCAGTTCCTCATTGTCTTGTCAAATTTCTGGCCATGTATAAATTAGTAGTTTTCCACTAGCTGGAATATTTATATTTCAGATTCTGTTCCTCAGTGGCTTCTTGCAACTTCCCCAAAGACAGAATGTATATCATTACTGTGGAATGCTGGGAGAGGGAACATGTTAGGAAAACTACATTTTTATAGATGCCTTAATTGCATCTAGTTTCCATGAGGCTAAGTTAAGAAAACGAGCTAAAAGATGTAAGACTCCTTTCTGTTGAATCAATAATGGGGAAGAAACATTTATTTCTTTTCTACTTAAGGCTCTTTACCTAAAGGTACAACAAACAATTGACTTGCTAGGCTTAGAGTCTCTCTCTTTGCTTTTACCACCTAGAGTAAGAAGACAGATATTCTTTTCCTTGGTCTGACTTGTTTAAAACAATACTGTACGAGGATTTAACACAGTTAATGAAAAAGATGCAATCCAGTTGACATAATTTTTTCGTGTTAGAATTAGTCTGGCATGCAGATGCCATCTAGTGGTCGAAGTGCAGTGAATGGAAAGCTGTTCTTGCAGCTGCAGAATTGACATTTTATTGCATGTTTATCCTGCACTTGTCTCACATGGAAACCTTATTCCTTGGTGAGTACTGAAATATATCCGTAGTGCATGACTTTGTAACGACTCAGATCTTGCTCCTTTGAAACTAGGCTTACCCCAGATAGATGTACAAATTTATTTCCCTTAAGTTTTGCAGACTTTGTGAAGTCTCTTGACTTACCTGAGGATTCTGAAGGGCTGGAGGGGGGGTTGGGGGGGCAGAAATCGGAGCTGCCATGAAAAGTGTAAAAAAGTTAAGCTTTGTCTTAGGTGAAGGTTTCTGGGTTTCTTCCCTAGGCTAGAATCTTCTGTTTCCAAGTTTAACCAAGTAAGGTGGGATTATTTGTATTAAATTCCAGTGATTGGATGAAGACTGGTGGCAAATATGTAAGAAAAAATATGAAGTGTGTTTAGGTCTGGTATAAATCAACACTACATAAAAGGAAAAGAAATGGTTTTGGCTGAGATGGGGAGATGCTATCAGAATAGGGCTGGTATTAAATTTTAATAACCAAATATTGCATGACTTTTGTTGGTTTTGATTAGACAGTTCTTCTCTGCTCTACTTATGGGCTTGGTATTACAGACATGTACTATTGAAAAGAGATTTGTACCGTTTAGACCCGATTTGAGGGAATCATTGTTTAGCCACGTTTCACTAGTTGTCTACAATGAGTTGCTCTTGAAAAGCTGTATCTACACTAGTCTGTTAGTTCAGAGCAGTGATGTGGTGTTGAAGTGATTCCTTCTGATTGTCTCCATGTACTGGTGTTGATTGCAGAGCTCGTGCTGTTGTATGCAAATTAGATTGTTCAGTTCAGTTTCGTTAAGCAGAAGTTTGTTCCTAGTGTATGGCCGTGGTGTCAGGGATCCAAACTACTGAATAGGCCATATGGCTGTGAAATCCCTCAGCAAGGATGGATGTCACTTAGGTCCGTCAACAGATAGAATGGAATCAAAGTGTGAAGAGCTTATGTGACACAGAAGTGTCACAGTGCTGCGTGACGTCAAATTGACATCTGCACTTCTGACACTGTCAAGAGTCGTGCTGCTGTTCTACAGTATACCCAGCATTTTCCTCAGAAGCTTTTCCATTCCTTCTGTCGTACTTTCTGTTGCTCTGATTTTTTCTTTATTGTCTTTCTTCTGGCTTTTTCTACCCAATGATGGCAAAGTCTCTTTGGCTTCCCAGGTGCTCCAATATGGTGGCACCTTAGGCTGCAAGGAAATACTCATTTTTCAGTCTGTTGTGAGGACTGAAATTTTTGGTGCCTGGATAACCTCTCAGCAGTAGGCAGAGGCTGTGCCCCTCAATAGTCACCAACTACCAGAAGAGCAGCAATTGAGGGATGTGTACAGTTCAGAAAGGTTGAAAAAGTCTTCTTTAAGACCAGGGCAACAAACATTTTAAGGTGTCATAGCATGTGTCTACTACAACAATACTGAAGAAATCTCTTTGGAAGTATTCAGCCTTTTGTGCTTGTTGCTACTAATATTCAACCCAGGCAAACCTACTGTTTTCCTATACACCTTGTTAAAATGGACGAGGGGGACAGGCACATGAGGCTTCAGGTGGAACTAGTGCATGGGCCTGAGTGTGTGGACAGGCAATGAGTTGCTAATCTGAACAGGAGGGCTGTTTAGGCCTCTGAAAGCAATTTGATATGGCTGAGAGCTGCAGGAGAAATCTGCCATGGAATAATTTTGTCTCAAAGTGCTGGTTTCCTGCCATGTGAGGTCTGTCCAATGAACTGCACCAACTGCACACAAGGATAAGGTGTTTGTGTAACCTTCCTCAACTTCAAGGGAAAATACAGCATTTTCCCCTCTATAAATGCTGAAGGGTATGAGCTGATGACACTGCACACAACCCTACGAGCAGTAGCAGTGACAAATACTGGTTGAGGTGTCAGTTTACTTAGAATGAAAGGCTGACCCTGTAGTAATGTTTTTTCTCTTCCACATTCCTGAAGAATTTCATGGCTGCCCTTCCTTAGTCAGGCCCTGGGAGCAACAGCATGAAGTTTGTTCTGGAGGAGATGCCTTGTACTGCTGTGTGGTCGCTTCAGGATCAGAGACTTGGATATCAGGTACAGAGCTGTTATTTCAGTAGGCAGCCTGCAGTCATGGATTGGTTTTGTCCAACTCCCCCTGGGGTGGCAGGAGAAAAAGGATGTTGTCCTGCTTGCTGACATGATTTTGTTCCAGATATGTAGGAGTCCAGTGGAAGGTAGACAAGCTGGTGTCACAAGAATTTCAGGTGGTTGGTTATGAAGGGTAGACCATGCTGGAAGGTGTACTGTTCACAGCTGCAGTCTAAGGCAAAAGTGAGAAGGGAATAGAGAAGGAAGAACTTGTAGACAGCCGTGGTCCTATCTACCTAGAACTTGTAGCAGGCCTGACAGCAGTTCTTGGGCAGCCTGTGTGCCAGACGCTATAGTTCAGGAGACTGGAAAGGTGGTAGGAAGACCAGTATCTTCAGGAAGCATTTGATTTCCATCCAGAGTTTGGACATCCAGCTCTTTGATAGCAAGTCACGGGCCAGCTACAGAAAGAAAGGAAAACGAAGGTCAGCCTGATCATTCAAGAAGCTTTCATACACTTCTGATCATCAGATACCCTCTCTGCTCATGTAGGTGAGCATGAGGTAATGTGGTGTGGAAGTGCACTCTATACAGAATGCTTACTGGTCCTTCAATCTTCCTCAAAACTGGGAATGTGATACTTGCCCATTACATTAAGCTGCACCGTTAAGTTTGGGCTGTTAGTCCCCATATTGAACCCCTAAGAGAAGTTTGTATTGACCCACTCATTCCTATCTGTACTTTCCCTATCCCTTCTGACCACTCCTATTTTTGTGTTTCCACCTCAAATTACCTGACTTGCTGACTTGTCATTTTCTAGAGTGTGGGCTGAGCCACGTATAAAGCTGGAAGGACATGATAACTCCAGAAAGAATGTTTCAGCAAAGACTAGGCTCAGAATAACTGGATGCCTTCAGCCTTCTCCATGGGATGAGTATAGCATGTACTTGTTTTGGCTATAAAATATGTTCAGCTCTTCTAGTAGTATGTGGTAGTTCAGAACAACAAATAACTTATGCCCTCAGGGCTGTGCAGTGTTGAACTGAGGAAATGAAGAAGCTCTGAAGCTTGTGGCCTGCATGTGGAGATGGGATTGAACATGCCTCACTGGGTACTTCTGGTAATCGTGCAAGAGCTTGCTTGTGACATACTTGTCAGGCATCAGTTTGTTCCCATACAGTGCTGCATATTCTTTTTTTAGGTGAAAATAGAGAAATTTTAAGTATTTTTGCACTCAGATGAACTGCTTAAAAAAAACCCAAAACACTAAACAGAATTCAGTAGTAGATGCAGGAGTTGGAGTTATTAAAATGGCCAGGCGGTGGCATTAGTGCACTGCAAATAAGCATTTGAACCTCACTTAAAGAGAGACCAGGGCTTGCTTAGTCACCCACGTCTGTACAAGTAGACTTTGTTAGGTAGGTGAGGTGCAGCATTTTTATGTAACTTAACTAATTATTTGCAGGAGATTATGGTCAGCTATTTTTCGGGGTGTTTGGATTTATTTTTTGTACACAGATACTCAAACTGTACTTGTGTGGTTACCAATTTGTGCATGTAGGTTTGTTATAGTGATTTCTTCAGTCACTGGTTTTGGTGTCCTAGTCTTCAAACTGAAGAAGATGTGGGTGGCTGAAGTTTATAATGTTAATGCTTTATGAACATGGAATGTTTGCTCTCTGCTGCAAACATAACTCATTCCTATCCCTCTTTCATGTTAAAGTAGTCTATAATCCACAAGCATCTGAGCAATACATCTGCTTCACAACCTTTAAGGTAGATAAGTATGATGGTAGAAACTAAAAATATCAAAGGATTTTTTTGACAGTAGAGTGATAGTGAGGATTAGAGTGAAGATGTGAGAGTTCTTGACTCTGGCCTGCGGTCAGGGTTAGATTTCTGCTTAAAGACAGCAATAGTGTCCTGTGTACAGTACTGGCAATGCTAGCCAGCATTTCCTAATAAAGGGTTGTGGTTTTTTGCTTGGTACAAAACCAACACTTTGGTTCTTCCTCAGTCTTTGTTTTATCTTTTTATTTCTTTCTTCATTTTTCCCTATTCAAAGAAAGCAGTAAGAAAAATCTTCTCCACCTATATCAGACACTGCTGTGTTCTTGTCTTTTTGCTGTCCCACAAATAGCACTTCTAAGCAGTAGCTGAAGCAAACACTGCAGTTCCTCCTTCACAAGTGTCATATTGACAGTAGCACTGACCTGCTGCAGTGTTAATATGCAATGTTCTAATTGCCTTAGATTGTTGTCTGCTCATCTTCCTATGCTGATTGCTGCTAGTTTGTCCTTGGAACTGATGCCTGCAATTCTTAGAATCAGTTCAACAGAGGAAGAAGCATTGCGAGACAAAAGGAAAAAAAATTGTGATCCTTGCTCAGCTTTATTACTAGCACATCTTAGAGGATGTCAGGCTGATTGTTTGGCACTTCAGTGATCTTGCATGTGGCTTTGATAGATAATTACTACAAAGACTGGGGAGGAAAGCATCTGTCTGCTTTCTTCCCATTGGAACCATATGTTGGTTCTGTGGAAGATTCCATGTCATCATGCTGTCAGTGATGTAGGAGTTGGACTTCCTCAACTTCATGAGACGCTTCTCGGTGTTTCTGTCCACAAACTTTAAGTGTCTGTAATTCTCTAAAACCCAGTTTTGCATTTGTTTTGCATATGTCCCCATTTCTTAGAAAACCAGCATGTATACTTACATTTACATGGTATTAGCCTGTGATATCAAGTTATTGTACATCTGTCCATGTAGGAGATAGTACACGTTGCTGGGTACAATTTACAAGAGAAACAAGAGCAAGTGAAACAAAGGGAGACCATGGAGTGATACATATGCTGCTTTGAAATAGGCATCTGAGCCTACTGCTAGCTTTTACTGGAAACCACTCAAAATTCTTCTCTGAAATAATATTTGGAAGTCAACTGGTTTTATACATTTTCCTATAGGAAAAACAAAAGTGGTGTGTGCTGCAATTGATGTTTACCTCTTGTTTCAGTAAGACTGCCTTTTTTATTTTCCAAGAAAATTGTCCACATATGACTGCAACCAGCTTTAGTTATTTCCTTTCTGGGAGTACTAAGCGTTGTAGGCCTGGTGGGAAATAAGGTACTTGTTTCTTACCCACTTATGGTGGTCTTTATGTATTCACTTTCTCCTGTCTTAAAATCTGCCTGTATTTCTGTTTCCAGGGGCCCCTGGTGGTCTAGTGGTTAGGGTGCAGGACTCTCACCGCTGCGACCCGGGTTCGATTCCCAGCCCCCCGGGCAGATGGAGCTCGTCAGCCCTGTAAGGCAATCCATCTAAGAGAAGGTCACTCTAAACAAACCTACGTCCTGGGGACCTCACTGCCACTGTCCAAGCTTGCTCGGCCCCGGCAGATGAACCTCAGGATTAAAGGGTGGGCTCAGTTCAGCGCACGCTGGGTCTCACCTAAAAAATCCACTGCGCAGGCTCGAAGGGTTAATGACCTTTCCCAAATCTTCCGCTCCGAAGACTGGCCATTATATTATTTCTGTTTCCTCTGCTCCATGTTTATTAGTTTGTAGCTTCTGCTGATATCCTTTCTTATAGGTACGTGTTTGTGTGGTTATATATACATTTTCAATTATCACAGAAGATTGTAAGATCACATAATCACAATATTCGGAGTTGGAAGGGACCCACAAGGATCATTGAGTCCAACTCTTAAGTGAATGGCCCATATGGGGATTGAACCCACAAACCTAGGTGTTATTAACACCAGACTCTAACCAACTGAGCTAATCTCAGGGTCATCTTCTGCCTTCTTTGGCTGGAGTAGAAAATTGGAATGGCCAGCTTGAGAGTTTGTTATCCCTAAATCCCCCTAGACACCCAAGCTCATTAAAAACAGTTAAAATAAGCAGTTTAATTGTAGTTGCAAAAAGTAAAGGTAATATACTCTGCTGAAGTGTTTATATCACAGATTATGCTGCGTTGGAAGGGACCCACAAGGATCATCGAGTCTAACTCCAGGGCCTGCACAGAACCATCCCCAAGACTCCCACCATGTGCCTGAGAGTATCATCCAAACATTTCTTGAACTCTGTCAGGCTTGGTGCTGTGACCACTGTCCTGGGGAACCTGTTCCAGTGCCCAACCATCCACTGGGTAAAGAACCTTTTTCTTATATCCAACCTAAACCTCCCCTGAACAACTTCAGACCCTTCCCTTGGATTCTGTCACTGGTCACCACAGAAGAGATCAGTGCCTGCCTCTCCTCTTCCCCTCAGGAGGAAGTTGTAGCCTGTGATGAGGTCTCCCCTCAGTCTCCTCCAGGCTGAACAGACCAAGTGACCTCAGCCACTCCTCATACGGCTTCCCCTCAATGCCCTTCACCATTTTTGTAGCCCTCCTTTAGATGCTCTCTGATAGCTTAATATGTTTCTTATATTGTGGTGCCCAAAACTGCACACAATATTCAAGGTGAGGACGCCGCAGAGCAGAGCAGGACAATCCTCCCCCATTGACTGGCTGGTGATGCTTTGCCTGATGCCCCCCCGGACACAGTTGTTCCTCCTGGCAGCCAGGACACTGCTGACTCATATTCAACTTACCAGGGACCAGGACCCCCAGGTTCCTTTCTGTGGCACTGCTTTCCAGCGTCTCATTGCCCAGTCTGTCCGTACATCCAGGCTTGCCCCCTCGCAGGTGCAGAATCCGGCACTTTCCCTTGTTGAACTTCATATGGTTGGTAATTGCCCAGCCCTCAGATTTGGTGAGGGAGTCAAAAGCTCCTCCCAGTTTTGTGTCATCTCTAAACTTGCTTAGTGTCCCTTCCAGTCATGCATCCAAGTCATTTATGAAGGTGCTGAAGAGCACAGGGCCTAAGATGGACCTCTGTGGAACCCCAGTAGTGACAGGTTGCCAGTCTGATACTCGAACAGTCCAGAAGGATACATGTTCTGTGCTGCTTTAGCAAATGTTTTCCTGGTATCCAAGCTACCTATTTTATGACTCTTCAGCTGCAGGTGGTTATGATTGGTAATACTGTTTTATAAACAATACAGCTCAGTGTGAACAACTCTAAGAACAAATACATCTTTGAAATGTGTGATGCTGCTGGCCAAAAGAGTAGACAAAGTGGCCTTTCATACAAAGTTAGAGATATGCATTTACTCTCTTGAATTTGGTCTGCAGATATTTAGGAAAAAAGCATCTAGATGTTTCTGTTGCTACCGGAAAGAATTCTCTAGTTGAGTTCTGTAATCGTCAGCAAAGATAATGATAGAATTTATATCATGCCTCATTGATCATTTACCACAGGGAAAGACTTTATCTGGCAAAATGATGACCTCTTATACTACCAATTAGTACTTCCCAAGAATTCAGTGTCCTTCAGCAATAGTCACTTGTATAAGAATGCCTAGATACAGGAAAAAAAAAAATGGAAAAATGACTGTTTTCAGTGGCAGGACATCCATATATCAAACATTTTCTTCCTCCTGACATGATGTTCTTAAGGACTATGGAGATGCTGCAGGGAGATTGGAGGATTGAACCGCAAGCCTAAACACCTAGTCCTGTGTGTCCTGAACCTAGTCTATTTCTAAACATCCTTGACTTCCAAAGAGTTGAACTCTTTAGGATGTTAACCCCTCGTGCTTCTGTTGGAACAGTTCACACTCTGTTTATGACACAAGGTAATACAAGACTGTCTTTTTTTAAGACCTCCAAACTGTCACAGATTGGAACATTAACTGCAGTCATGTACCGTCTGTTGTTGTCTCATGGCCAGTCGCGCATATGAGCATGTTCCTGAATGTCCCCAGTGTCAATATCCCATGTATGATAGGTAGAGAGATTTAACTGTTTGTTGACAAAGCATTAGTGTATTAATATATTTTTAAAGCAAGTGATTGTCTTGCATTAAAAGGAGATTTCCCTGTATCACATGCTGCTTTATCTCAAACCATTGTTACAGTAGATATTTTGGACAAAAAACTTGTATTTTGCCAGGCATGTTAAATGTTCATTGATTTCAAATTCATAAAACTCACATAGTTACAGAATATAGCTCTATCCACAACCAATGCATTTCTGTAGTTTATGACTTTTTTGAAATGGTATTTTACTAATAAGAGCAAATGTTGTTCCATAAAAAGCAAGAAGCTTATGTTGATCCCTGTAATTACTTTTTAAGCAGATGGAACATACATGTCCAGCTCATTTCAGAAGCCCCAGGCACAGCAGTCTTGCAGTTATGAGAAATCAGTCTCACTTCCATGAAAAGGAATGGCAGTTAATATAACTTATTAACTCTTCTTGATCCTTACCATACAGCCAAGTGTATTATTGAAAGGACATGGAAAGCCTTGGAAAATAGCTAAAGAGAAATGAATGCTGCACAAGGTGCCCTGGGCACTGAAAAATGCTTGTTTTCAATGTCAGCCATTCCCAGCGTGAAGCTTTCATTGCTGTGATAGTTATATTTTTGAGGCAGGCCAGCCCTGGTGAGTCAGCTTTTCTGGCCAGAATGCTGCATGGATCATTAGCAAGTAATATCCAAAAAAACCAGGGGGGCAAAGGTTTCATCTCACATTGTACAAAAGCCGTTTATTTGGGCTCAAGTTTTATCTACTGCTGCATGGAATCAGCCTTTTATTGAGCATAAAAGTCTCATTTGAAGCTTCTCTGATGATTAATATCTGCAAATTGTCTTTTCTTGGATCCCAACAAAAAACCTGTCAGGTCATGTATTAATTGAAGCATGACAAACAACTGTTTTTTCTCATGGATAATGGCAAAAAAGCAACAAAGTAAAGTTGCTAATTTGAAACTAAACTAAAAGATAGGATCTGGATTTCTTTTTTTTGGCTTGTACTTTAACATTGGGATTTCTGAAAGCAGCTGGAACTTCTGTTAAACAGAAACAAGGTCTGGCTGGCTTCAGCTGATGAGATGTGTGTTGTACTGCCTATGCCAGCTGAGCCCCATGTCCCAGAGGAAGAGTTCCACCCTGTGGGAGGGCACACGGTGGTAGCGCCTCCTGTCCTCCTCCTGGCTCAGCCAGAGCAAATCCCAGCTCTGTGGGAGTCCAGGAGATGATGCCCAGAACCTTTGCACTCTGTTGTTGCCCTGGTAATAGCATCTTCATTTCTGAGCTGCCTCTCTGCCACAGCTACTGTTGCATACCCCAAGGCTGCAGCTACCTTTTGCTATGTTCTTTCTGTCTGTATTTCCAGTGATGCAAATCAGGTTATGCAAGACATAACCTTGCTGGTGAAAAGGTCAGTGTCCTCTTGCATATATTCACCTCCCACTCATTCTGGTGAGACAGCATATCCAAGAGAAGAGCTAACACTACTTAAGGATTGAATTTGGTGATCTTGGAGGTCTTTTCCAATCTAAATGATTCTATGATTCCACATAACCATGAAATAAGAAACTAAATTTACTAGCTGGTTCCTGTAATATGTATGTGTACATAATAAGTCTCTTCAGATCAAGCACTCACCTCAATCTGTTTCTGTTGTCTTAGGCGTTTTGTTAAATATTTACAAAAGAATGTCTGTAGTGAGATGTAGCAAGTCCAGATATGTTCTGCCCTCTCACTCTTATAATAAAAGTTCTTGTGCATTGCCAGATCTTTCTTCTGCAATGTGGAAATGGTACATTTGGATGTTGTGTTTAAATGGCATTTTGACATGGGTGTGTCAAAATTTGTGCTAAAAATTGAATAATACAGCAGCTGTATGACAGTGCTTGGACCCAATCTCATGCCCTCTCTTGTTTAATCCTACAGACATATCTGTGAGTCCTGCAAGACTAATGAATGCATCCAGAAGGGAGCTGCATAATGTGACCTATGCAACCTCTTTAGTCATAAATTGTCAATAAGTTGCAACCTCAATGAAGCCCTTTCCAATTGCTCCTCTCATTGTAGTCATCCTGTTTGGTATCTAATGACTGTACAACTTGAATTCCAGGAAAGTTGCTCCAAAGCCAAATCCTATATTTATGGAAAAAAGGTGACCTGGAAACCTCAGAAACCTGAAGATTCCTCTCAAGACTGTTAGTAAGGCAGAGACAGCTGCCTCCTGAGAGGAAAAGGTCTTCATTGAAGGGAAAATGGCTTTGGACAGGTGCCATGCAATAGAGCTGAGCTAGTGGAAGTAGGAACTGCACTTGGAGATTGTGTATATGATGTTCTGTAACCCTCTGCTGGTACGGGAAGAGCAGCGTCTGCCTCTTTACCTCTCAGGAAAGTGGCTCGGAAGTGTTTGAGATAAGCTGCTCGCATTCCCAGGGACTGTGTTAGATGCTGGAACCTGTGTAAGGTGTATGAGGAAGAGGAAGATTATGCCATGGGAGCTCCACATCAACACAGCCTTAAGAAACTGAATTCTCACTCAAGCAGTCAATTGGCTACTCCCTTGTGAGATTGTTCTCTAAGGAAGAGAAAAAAATCTCATGATAGACCTGACTGCCTTCAAGTTGCTGACCTGTCCCAGGAAGATGCTTTATTATGCTGAAGATGAAATAAGGTGATATTGCTTCCTCTCTCCTTATGTTTCCAATAGAGGCCAGATCTTCTTCATCTGCCTTTCACTAATCACAGGGTTTGGAACTTTGTAATTGTTGGTGAAAAAGTATTGTAGCCTTTTCCACATATGGACTTTGGCTTTGCAGAGTCTGCAGACAGTAGTACCTATCACTTGTTCAGATAGATTTGTTTAATCAGATTAGCTTGTGCGAGCAAGAGGACAGGCCTTTCCTTCCACTTGGGTAATCAACCTCTATGAAATAATTTGTATGCCAAGAGGAATAGTATATAATTTAAGATTTGAAGTAGTATATAATTAAGGATTTGCTGTATATGTATTCTTCTCTAGTGTGTAAGATGTTACAAAAAAGAAGGTTTTGTGCAAATGTGAGAATTAACTGGAGATGAAAGTGAAACCAGAAACATCCGTCATTTCACATGGTACTACCATCCTGTGATGTGAGTGCTGCTTCTAAAGCCAATAGGCCATGCTCATGTTAGGGTTCAGTTGGTTTTGCTTTATCTTTTGGTACTTTTGCACTACTGAAAAGTAGTGTAGAACAGTATAGAAATTAGCCTTTCACATCGATTTATTCAATCAAATTCTTCAAGTATGTAACCTAGAAGGAAGCTTTTGTATGGATTAGCATTCCTTAATACTTTTAAACACTGATTCTGTGGAGAACCTAAGTGTATATTTAATTAAACACAGAGCTAGTTCCCTTTTGGTCATTAGGACTATTTGTGTACTGAACTTTATGGAAGTGTTCAATCACTTATCCAGATCAGGATCATAAACAGGAGCAAAGTACAGTAATGCCAGCTCTAATCTTGCCTTAACTGTTTCACATGCTTTCTCCAGTCAGTAACTAGAGCTTCTACATGTCTGATCTTGAGAAGTTTCCTGGTCCTTTAGGGTTAGCAAAGCGGTGTTTTGTCACGCATTCCACAGATCTCTTCTTATTAAAAGTAAATAACCAACTTTTTTCCAGTGTTCTTTGACCTCAGCAAAATTACATGGTTGCATTTCAAAGCAGAATGTGGCTTTTGACCTACTATTTCATCCCCCGAGTTATGCCATTAGTTTTAATTTCATATATATACTGTGCTAGAGGAATAGAAAGCTCTTCCATCTGGTGTACCCCTAGTTATGAATCAACACCAAATAGGAACCAGACGTTCACCAAAGCTTATGACGTCTGTGTTCTATAGACAAGTCTCCCCAGTCCTTTCCCATATATTCTCAGAATCACAGAATGGTTTGGGTTGGAAGGGACCTTAAAGATGATCTAGTTCCAACCCTCTTGCCATGGGCAGAGACACCTTCTGCTAGTCCAGGTTGCTCAAAGCCCCATTCAGCCTGGCCTTGAACACATTCAGAAAAGGAGTAGGATACTGCATGTCTCACATGAGCTTCTTGCAGTGCTGGCACACATAGAGCCCTGGCTGCCAGTGAAGCATAGGTCATGGTTAGCAGAGAGCCCCTAGAATCACATACTGTTAACTTTAGCTACTGTTCCCAAAGTGGTTGTGGGTCTCTGGGGTCCAAACAGACCTAACACCATTGCATCAAAGATGACCAGCCTTTAAACAGATATGGTCTGGCATCGTGTATCTCATGCTGCATTTGAAGACAAGATGTTTTGCAGTGCCCCAAATCAGTTTACATGAACGAGGGTAACCCCTGCGCATTTCTGACCATTATCTGTCTGACTGATCAATCTTTTAATCCTTCCTAATGCTACCTTTTGACATAATTTCCCACATTTTTACAAGTTGTGATTGGAAGGAAGGAGATGGCAGAGATGGTCCCACAGTATGTCAGAGCCCAAGCAGCTGTGGCCAGCCCATCCAGGCACCAACTCCAACTCCTGGGGCCAAGGTGACAAATCCTCCACAAAGAGATGGGGAATCGCCCATGCTAGGGCACTCTTTCCCCAGAGCCACATCCTAGACTCCAGAGAAACTTTCTTCAATTTTCAAAGCCTGTTCTTATTCGCAGGATTTTTTTTATGTGGGCAAAATACATTTTTAACATCATCCAGAAAAATTGTTGAAGTGAAACTGTTTGCTAAGAAGGTGAAAAACGTCACCCTGCAAAAACCTAAACCCAACTGGTATCTAAAAAGTTAACACTGGGGTAATTAGCAGGCATCCACCTGCATGTCTGTATACTATAGACGCAGTTTAAGATCAGAAGCAGGTCTTAAAAATCACCTATACCGTTTCTTGAACATATTTACTGCAGTAATTTGGTATTATACTGAAAATCTCACAGAATCATGGTTCTCACTAGCATTTGTGCAGTTGCCTGCAGGCTCTGTTCTGCAGTTTTTTTCCCAGGATTTCCCATAACTCAAATGCCTCATTAAGTTGCTGTTTGTCATTTTCATGAGTTTCATAAGTTGAATGCAGACCTTAAAAAAAAAAATTAAGAAAAGAAATTGAATGCCTCAGGCCATTTGAGAGCTGTAATTATGTTCTCCTTTCTTTGAAGGGATGGCAACTCATGCAGGAAACTTGATCCAAAGTTTAGAGAGGGTGGTAGAAAGGCGAAGAATCTTGTTAGCATTGTATGAGATATATGCAGGTGTGGATTTATCTCTGGGTCAGTACTTTGCCCATGCAGTGTCCATGTGTTGCAGCCTTAACATAGAATTTTACTCTCCCTTAAATATAGCCGCATGCAGAGGTATTGAAGAAACTTTAAGAATGAAATTAGAAGCAATAGTAAATGCTGGTGTCACAAACTGTTCGCAGAGGAGGCTTTCAAGTCCTTTGGAGTGATTTGAATGTCCAATTCTTCTCCTTTCTAATAGGAAGTACATGTATACCCAAGAGGCATTGAGAATCTCAGCCTCTGTTTATATTTAGGTGTAGCCTCTGTATGTGTGACAATATGTGTTACATATGCAGTCTTTCACACGTGCATGTTGCCAAGCTAAAATTGTCATGTTGTGGTACTGTTCCCTCCCATCATTGTGATGTCTGTTTTATTTTGGGAGGGGGGAGGGCTGTGGTATCAAACTAAATAATGCATCTTGTTTATTGCCCCTGAAAATATCTTGTTTTCTGTAGTAAGTGATTTTGCTTGCATCAACAGTAGAGTCAAGAGAAGAAACGCAGTATATCTTAGCCAGCTTCAGTAAATTTAGTTGATGTTTGAGTAGTAAACATCAACTTGTTGATGTTTGAGTAGTAAAGGGAAAGAACACAGAAGAAAATGAATGAAGGAAAATGTTCAAGTTTTGTTGTATAAGCCTGTAGCTTTGTAAAAGCATCTGTAAGTTACAAAGCTTTAAAGGAACATCAAGAACTACTGGAAAAAGAGCTGAAAGCAATTCTGTGTATATGGATCAATTTGCAAAGAGACATCAGTATTGCATTGTGACCAGCATTCTTTGTTATCTGTTACCTAAGTGATATTGCTGTCTTACATTGAGATAATGAATTAAGACTATTTTTGGTTTTTTTCCTTTTTAAATGTATATAAACCACTTAGCTTGTACAGTCAAAGCAAACCCTTTTGCTGCTAGAAAAATGTGGTGTGTTTCTGGTGCTATAGTGATTGTACAGTGCAAAAGAGGCTCCAGGCAGCTTCACTGGAGCATTTTGTTAGGGAGACTTACCAGTAATTTAGTACAGTCCAGGTCAACATCTGGGAAGTTCTAAAGTAGAAGGAAAAAAAAAAAAAAACCAAAAATTGTACAGGGAAGGCTATCCATTGGAACTGCAAATATATATAATAATAATATAATATATAATAATCCAGAATGCAGAGCCTCATAAAAATATACCAAGAAGTGATCAGCCTGTACTCCATTTTCTGTGTGTGTATGGGCAGTGTGTATCCACTTAAAAAATTAAAAGCAGCAAAAAGAAACCAAAGCCTATGGTTTCTAGCTGTCTTGTTCCACTCACCGCAGTTTTAGTACAGTCTGAATGTAACGCCCAGTGTGCACGTCAAGCTGTCGTGTTTGGTGCTTCCTTCTCAGGAATTCTATAAGCATGTTACAGCAGAGGGCAGTAGGAACCTATCTCTGCTTAAAGTTGTTTTGGATCTCAAGCATGCAAGTACCTGTTTTCTCCTCATTCCTCTTCCCTGCTGTAATGATGTTCAAGGACCAGATAAAGCTTACAGAGGGGACCTGCCTCAACTGTTGTCACTGTAGTTGTCACAGCAAATGCAAGGTCTGTGTTTGTAGATCCATTTCTAGTCAGTGAACTGATTCTCTACATTCGATGGATGCTGCAAAGAATCCAGGCCCAAGCTGGTGGCAGAAACTGGGCAGTTTTTGTCTCAATTCAGAATCCTCTAACAGTTTGTAGAAGAGAAATGATGTGGCAAACTATACAGCTTATCCTCAACTCTGTTTTCCTGATAGTTGCTGAAATATCTTAATCTTCTCCTGGAAGGCTCTTTCTTAATTTCCCAGTACAATATCTAGGATCTGAATACCAGAGACTTTTAAAAGTGCATGCATTTAGGGAGGGGGAAAAAGCCAATGCTGCAAAGCAGCTTCTGCTTGGCACCTTTCAGATCCACAAAGCATGATGATGCCAACAGCAGTGCCAGGATTACCTCCCCTCTGTGCATCTCCTCCTTTAGTCTTTGCTCCCCCTCAGCATCTTCTGCCAGTGCTTGGAAGCCACTGCAGTTCGCTTGGGCTTGGTTGCCATTGTCTCCTGTCAGTTCAAGTTAGTGTTCCAGTACTGCAAGCCACTTGAGTAGGTTTGGGGGTTCCCTCCCATCTTGTTTTTATTTCCTGAAGGGGGGCATGCTCGTACACCTTCTTCTCTGGCTCAGCAGACTCGTGTCTCGGCAGCAAGCACAGTCATCTCTGAGCATAATGCCAGTTCATAGCAGAGATCAGCAGAGGCTTTGAACTTGCTCCCTCCTTTATTTGGAAGTAGCCTGGATCCGATGAGCTTCCAGACAACATTGCAAAGCTCAGCTTTCCCCCGCCCCCAGCTTCTCCAGGCGTGTGAGAGTGTAGGTGTGTGGGAAGGAGGGAGTTGTCATTGTGAAGAATTGTTCAGGAGAGTGGGGGATTACTCATTTCCTAGTTTTACTGGTGAGGATCTGCCTTATGTATTGCTACACCTAGATGTATTTTTAACTTTCCTGTGGTAACTATAGCATGCGTACAGATGGATTTACTGAAGGATGGATAAAACATACTACGAATTACACAGACTGTGCATAGGGATACTAGGAATGTGGCTGGCTGTAAAAGTACCTAGCTCTTGCAGTCACTCACATTTTTTCAATTGAGACAATATTAGATAGTTGGGTTTCTTTTTTGCCTTTTTTCTCTTCCTTTGTTTGCCTATATGCTGTAAAGGACAGGTTGAAATCAGGACTCACATAGCAGAGCTATTCACAAAGTGTGTTGCTTCTGAGGCCAGACCAGTCCCATCTGTAAAGGACAAAGGCTGCTCACAGCATGGTTGTTCAGAGCCATTCAAGGATGGAAAACACAAGGAATCATAGAGGTGAGCTGCAACTTCCAAAGATCTCTTATATCTTGTTCTGGTGCTTTTCTTTCCCTATTACTCAGATTAAGCCCATACTAGGTGAAGACCCATTTTGGGCAGAGAACTGTCTTGTAGGATAAGCAGTAGAAGGAGAGACAGGGAAATGAGTTATTAAAGTATTTTGCTTTAGTGATGTCTGCAGCTTGTCACATTAACTCTAGCATTGCATTATTGCAGCTCCATGTTCAGAGAGTTATGCCCTGCTCTGATACAGGAAATATCCGCTAGGTACTGGGTGGGGAACACTCTTCTCTCTAGGCTATATATACTATCAAAGCTTAATATTCCTGCAAAATTCCTTTTAGAAGCTTGTTTCAATATGCATAGCTATAGAGATTGCTTTTACAAAACTATATTAAAAAAAAAGCACTCAAAATTGACCTACACACAATCATTGAAATTATTGTAACATAGATACTCATTTAATGATTGTTCCCCTAAAATTTAATCAGGTGGACAGATAAATATGTATTGAAATTATGTGTAATTTTAAATTTCAGTACTTAAACCTTAAGGAACATCAAAGGGCATAAAACAGACCTGTACAGTTTATTAAGTCCTTAAATAGGCCTTGTGTGATATAGTATCACAGTTTCACCATGAACTGTGAAGAATGCAGCTTGAACCTCTGTTCTCAGTCCAGCCTCTTCGACAGATGGGTGTCAAAAGGCTGTTTTCTTCTGTGGGCATCAGAAGGCTGAATGATTTGTCATGTAAAATGTACCAGGACTACAAAGACAAAAAGCATAGCTGGTTAAATATAAAACTTCCCTTTAAATTTGAACATGCTGTTTTGTCAATGTGATTTTTAGTGTGAACTCTTGCACCAGTCTTTTTGAGAGAAACCAGAATCACTGAAACTCTGGGTGGAGAAGCTAAACCACACTATTCTTATCTAATTCAGAGCCCTCAATATGCTGTGTGGTACCAGTGAGGTAACTCCTCTCCCATCAAGTCATGCTGCAGTGGTTAACTTGTTTATGTTTAATTATGTGCTGCTTATTAACTGAAAATTGTGAAAACAATCAGCTGTTCAGAGGACAGGAGAAAAAGTACTAAAGCAAAACAGCTGAAAATTTTCAAGCAAACAGGTTTGGTGTTAGAAATTGCTGGTTAAGTAAAATAGAAGTATTTCACATACACAGACACATTCTGTTTAAAATTTCAAGGAAAGCTTTTGAACCTTTTTTAAATTTGACAAGCCAAAAGCATCTAATTCCAATTATAATATTAGATGTTGCATACAATCTAAGTTGGTACAAAGCACTTTGAAAAACAATTTCAGTATTTTATTTTGCCATTTTTTGTATTTTTAATTTTAAAGCAAACTTGAATGTTTTGACATCTTCCAGAGAGGATGGAAAGTCTATTTTTGAAGTTGATACTGCCTGAGGTTGGTCAGTATCTTATGCAGATGTGAGATAAGCACCCTACATAGTTGGGTGGAGGAATTAGATTGCAGGACTTAAGAGAAAATAGAGAAACAAATATTCACATTGAAGCTGCACAGCCTGTCTATTTTAAGCTTGGTTATATTTTAAGGGGTGGCTGTTCGAATGTGACTACCTCTAGCTGCATCTGAACCAGAGGGGTGTTAGAAATGTTAAAATTCCTAGTGTAGGGTCTTAGGACTCCATCATCATTGGACTTCTTATGGAAGTTTTGATCAGCTTTTACTAATACAGAAATTTGAGGAAAGATTCAAAGTGGTCTCAAAAAAAATCAAGATTTATTCACTACACAGGGAAAAGCACTTGATGAAGTAGAGCACCCAACTGTTGAGCATCAGATAGTATGATGGTATTGGCTTCATTATATATGCTTAAAATACAGTAACCTAGAGGAAATAATCCTGTTTCTACAAAAGGAGAGAAGTGCTCTATTATCTTATAGGTCTTCTGGTTTTCAGTGTCTGAGATCCACAGTCAGCCCTCCTCAAAGTGGCAGGTGATGAAAAAGGAAGAGAAAAGCTGGAATGGTTCTTCTACTACCTGACTCCTCCTACTGAGCATGAATTGAGAGGAATTTGGGCACTGTCACTCTTTGGGGACTAAACTGCTAAAAAGTAAACTGTGTGTCCTAGTTCATTCTCTGGTCTGCTCCTGGCAGAATGCTGAAATGTTGCTGACTGGATTTGTGACAGCACAGTTGTGGCAGTGCCCATAAGGAAAAGCATTGAGGCAGTAATTTGTCACACAGGTCTCTTGAATATCCTTAATAAGAAGCTTCTAGCACATGATTGAGAGGGAAGAAAGCAGCGGTACAATTGCTTCTTTATATTCAACTGTTGTTTCCCAAACTAAGTAGTAAATTCTTAAGACTTACACCTTGAGCTAATCTCCCCTGGAGTAGCACCCTCTGCTATCTCAGAATAGTTATGATTATTACTATTGCATGAATATATAGATGTGCTGAGGATCAAGGTGTGCAGCATATAGAGCAAGAGGGGCCACCTGATGATAAGACATTCAACCTAAACAGAGTGGCCAATATCCCAGAGTGCTGTTCAGCTCTCCAGAAGGACCTTGACCGGTTGAATAGGTGAGCAGAGAAGAACTATCTGAAATTCAACAAAGGCACCCCAGGCACCAGTACAGGCTGGGGGCCAACCTGCTGGAAGGTAGCTCTTTGGAGAAGGACCTGGGAGTCCTGGTGGACAGCAAGCTGTCTATGAGCCAGCAGTGTGCCTTTGTGGCCAATAAAGCCCATGGGGTCCTGGGGTGCATTAGGAAGAGCATTGCCAGCAGGTTGAAGGAGGTGATCCTGCCCCTCTATTCAGCCTTGGTGACACCACAACTGGAGTGCTGTGTCCAGCAGCTGGGCTCCTCAGTACAAGAGAGACATGGAGCTCCTGGAGTGGGTCCAGTGGAAGGCAACAAAGATGATTAGGAATCTGGAGCATCTCTGTTACAAGGAAAGGCTGAGGAAGCTGGGCCTGTTCAGCTTTGAGAAGAGGCAACTGAGAGGGGACCTCATCAATGTGTATAACTGTCTGAAGGGAAGGTGTCAAGAGGATGGATCCAGGCTCTTCTCAGAGGTGCCAAGCAATAGGACAAGAGGCAATGAGCAGAAACAGGAACACAGGAAGTTTCACCTCAGCGTAAGGAAGAACTTCTTTACTGTGTGGGTGACCATGCACTGGAATAGATTGCCCAAAGAGATTATGGAGTCTCTCTCGCTGGAGATACTCAAGAATTCTGTGCAGTGTGCTTTAGGATGACCCTGCTTGAACAGGGAGATTTGAACCACGGTAGTGCCTTCCAACCTTACCCATTTTGTGATTTTGTGATTCTGTAAATGGAAAGACAGATGAAGGAAAGCATATCAGTATGCTTGAGTCATGTATTATCTCACTGGCATTTGATTAGCAGGCCTTACTGTGAAATACAGTTTTTGCTTTGCAACACTTCCAAATTCTTTAAAAAATCCTTTTAGAAAAAATTAGGCAGAGGTTAATAGTGGCTTTACTTTGAAATCTGCTTATGCTTTACATAACATAAAAGCCTGCCTGTCTAGGTTAGATGTCTGCTTAGTTCTGTGCCACCTTGTATGAACATAACAAGTAAGACTCAGTCTTAAACAACAGAAGGTCAACTGAATTCCAGTTAATCCATTTCTTTCATCTGGCAGAAAGAGGGGGAGAAAAAAAGAAATCTGTGCAGAATAGAATGACACTCAAATGGTGAACTTCTCATATAAATACAGAGTTCAAACAGAGGTAAATTTAGCCTGTTCATCCACAGTCTCTGCTTTGGGATCAAGCACAGCCTTTTTATATTCCAAAGAAGAGAGTTCACCTCATTGAAAACACCACTGTGGCCAGCAGACACAGTGATCTAGCAGATCTTCTAACAGCTATCAAGAACACTTCAGCTCTTCAAGTGAGTGCAACCACCCATGACAGTCTGTACAGATGATTCCTGGGTGTTGGCCTTTTTTTCCCACAGCCTTTCGTTCAGCAACTGGGAAAGCTTATGGAGACCTGCATGGTAGCTGAAAATCAGTCAGTCTGGGTTTTGCCAGCACGCAGTTCTGCTGGCCACGCTCGCAAGCTGCTCTGATGCTGCCTGCTACTGAGGTAAAACATTCTACTCCTCTGAGATCAAATGGGGTGCCAAGCAAACATGGCCATAGAGGTTTTGGTTACACAACTACCTCTTTTAGAGCTAGCCTGGATCACTTGGCACAGCACCACGTCATGTATGCATATGTGTTTGCAGCCCAAAATATATTAGCTGGCATAGCTGCCAAACTGCATGACATAGTCATACCTAGCTAGCTCCCTCCTTTCACTTTTACTTAATTTTCATTATTGTTGTTTTTCTGATTTATTTCTGGGCTTAGAGGAGCATCTGCAGCTTTGTTTCCTGCAGAGAAAATGCTAGTTTGAATACTTCTCCCTTAAGAAATATCTAAAGCAGCACTGAGTCAAGGGCTTTCTACACTGAATTCAAGAGACTTCAGGTGAGGTCCTAAATCTGCTTGTGTTCCATTTTCTTTCTACTTTAACCACGCTTATATTACTTCCCTTGTAATATTTCTTGGCCCTTGGTAGCACTTGAGAAAACTTCCCCTTTAATACTGTACATGACCATCATTATTGTGTCAATGACTGTCTTACATATCACCAAGGGAGGATGCTGAGAAAGATACCTGGAGACGTCCCCCTCTTTTCATATTTCAGATTCATATTTATTTATACTCTGTTTAGGGAGATCTTAGTTCACATGACCTGCCTCATATCTGAGACATTTTGAATCAATTTTGAGAGGAAGCTGTGTGTAAATTATCTCCTGTAATCTAACCCTGATGCTTCTTTTTTGTTTGCTGGCAGTATGTCTAAAATGAAACAAACAGCAGCAATATCAGCAACTGAAATTAACCAAAGATTTGTGCTTTAGAGACCCAAACAGTAGATTAGTCTTACTTCATACTCTGTATGCCTATAGGTACTTTTTTTGCCTCTCAGAATTTGTTCCTTTTTATTTTATTGGCAATAGATGCCATCATTACTGCCACAGAGCAGAGCTCGGCAATTTTTCAAGGATGCTTTGCTATATTGCATTTTCTTTCCCAAGATGGAAGTCAAATGTGCTGGCAGAAATTTAGGATAACCCAAGAGACACTTCCTCATGAAGAAATAAGATGCAGCCAGACAGCTTAGCAAAGGTGGTGGTCTAGCTCTGGCTGAGTTCAGTGCTCAAAGAGCACTAAGAGCCATTGCCTTTCATTGAGGTTTCCATAGGTGCTGTAGTTCCCAGTTCCTTGCACATGGTTCAGTATTTGTCCGTGTGAGATATTTGGTATCTAAGTGTGGTGGAATGGCCATAGCTTGCAGCCAAACTCCCAGCAGCTGCTGGCTCGCTCTCCCCCTCAACAGGGGTAGAGAATAGGAAGGTCAAAAATGAGAAAGATTATGTGTTGAAATGAAGACAGAGAGATCACTTTCAGTGACCATCACAGGCAAAACAGGCTGGACTTGAGGAAAATTGACTTAATATATTGCCAATTATTTATGTATTTAATGATTTGGGTATTGGAAAGCAAAAAGACAAACACTTAAACACTTTGAGAAAACACCTTTTCTTCCCCCTTTCCCAGGCTCAGTTTTGCTCCTTCACCCTGAGTCCTCTCTTCACCCTTGTTATCACCACAGGTTGTGTGTGATCGGTCCCTTCAGCAAGGCAAAGGGGAGTGGACTTAGGATCAGTACATCGCAGTTCCTCTCTGCTGCTCCCTTCTTGTCATGGTCCTCCACTCTGCTGCGGGTCCTACCAAGGCTGCCATGAATATCGCTTCCCCAAATCATCAATTGATACAGGATTTGGTATTCCAAACACCCAGGGCTCACCACTTTGCCTGTTGCTGGGCCAGGTCTCCTAGAAGTGGTGGCACTGCTGAGTGCCACACAAAGCAGCAACGTCAGGAGGAGACATGAGGATGCTCCATGGCTGGGAGGCCTGCGCTGGCCCTTGTCTCCATGTCCATGGGTGAGTGGGAAGGTGCTCAGCACATTCCAGCATAAGGCTATCAATAATAAACCATTTTAAATATCTCAAAAGCAGTGCTGTGATGACAACCCAAGTAATTAATTGCATTACTTTTAATAGACCCTTCATATACTGCCAAGTCAGTGACATCTGCTGCAGTGTGGAAGTACCTTCAGTGACGAACATTTTTAATACAGTGATATCTCAAAAGGCAGGCCATAGACAGATAGGGTGAAAATGGCCATGCAGGGGATAAAATGCTTTAACAAACTGTTAAGCTTTCCTGCTTTTATTGCTCAGCCAAAACAATGACCATTTACCCACTTACTGGTGGATGATTTAATTGCAACCTATTTCTAAAAACACGTAACCTTTCTGCCTAAGATGCACTCTGCCCTTCTTGGATAGCGCCATGTTCTCCTTATTTCTGTTTTGTATCAGTATTACTATTCCTCATTTTAGCATAGTTGTCTTTGACACCAATCCAGGGGAGGCCTCATCCTCAGCTGATGCAAAGAGGCTTGTCCCAGAGCAATTAAGAGCACTGATTAACAGCAGCAGAGTATGTGGAGCTGGAGTTTTCATACAAACACAAATTCACTCACTGCTCTGGTTCTCTTGGGGGAACAATGCAAAAGAAGTTATTAAAATAGGGTTTGTTTATTGACCTTCTCTAATTTCTATGTTCATAAAATAATCTTGTTTATTAACAAGTAATCTTTAGCTGAGATGGAGTGTGTTTCCTGAAACATCTTCTGCAGAATTCATGGATGGAAGCTGGAGAAACTGAATACCAGGGAATTAATTTCAGAGGATATGATCTCATGATCTCACTATTTATCTCTGGAGATGGAGAGATTTTGGCTGGCAGCTGCAACCCTAGAGATAAGTGCATTTAAAGGAAATGGAACCTTTTAAAAAAATATATTTACTGTTACATTTTTATGCTTGTGTCAAGTCTCAGGGTTTGGATTAAAGGCCAGGCTTGTTCTTGTTTTAGTGCTTGTACCTGGCCTACTCTTATTCAGTGGAGGGATTTAATGTGGCAATAAATAGCGACCGAACTTTATGATCCTGCTCCAGTGAATCTCAGGAGGACTGGCAGAAATGCAGTTTCCTAGGGTCTCTTTTCAAGCCCTCATGACTCTCTCTGTACCAAGAAGTGTGTGCTGCAGTGGCAGTGCAGGGCTGGTGGAGTTGGCTTTATGTCTCATAGTAGCAGTCTTGTACATCTTTTTTTTTTTTCTGCAGCCATTCTGCAGCCCCTTCATTCTGTACACATAGCAGTGGTGAATCACAGATCCTACTGTGCTTCAGAAATGCACAGAGGGAGAGTGACAGTGTCCCATGCCAGGTGGAAGTTTTTTATTGTTTAAAAATGTCACCATGTAGAAAATATCGGAAAAGTTGTGTAAAAGCAGCATAGAGGCAGGGGAGGACTGTTCAGTGGAGCTTTGTTATCTCTGTGGAATGGAAATAGAGAACTGGCAACAGTGTTTCAGTGACTGGAAATCTCCAAGGCAATTTCCAAGATTTGCTGATAGCTAACATGGAAATTGGACAAATAATTTTACAAAATAGTACTTCCCAGTTAATTCCTCTTCTCTGTATGCTGTTTCCTCAGTAAATGGCTGTTTTATTGCCAAGATTTAGTTATTTGGCTGCATTTTTTGCATAATCTTCCTTTACACATTATGTGCCTAAATTTTCAGACAATGCCAAAGGACTCATGATTTCCCCTGACATTAGCTAAACCTGCTGGAGTTCAGTATCTGCAAAAGGCTGCTTGCCACGGTCCTTTAAAGCAGCAACCAAAAAACTGAGCCTCCAGCATTTGAGTCCAGAGCCAAAGCTAGGTCACATCAGCTCTGATGCAGTTAAGCATTTAGGTAGGTGAGTAGGCAATGTCACTACTTTGATTCCTAGGGGCTGTTCTCATGTTTCAAGTTAAGCATGTCTATCTGCTTTGCTGAGCTGCAGCCAATGTCCTGGAAGCTTGGGTGGAATGAGCATTTCTATGCCGATGGACCAAACCAGCAAATGTGCCAACCATCCTGTCATGTGGTGAGCTGGACCCCTCAGAGGAACAGGAGTTCACCCTTATTTCTGTTTTACTCATCCTACGTGAAGGGAGTGGACACAAACTCACATGAGGAGGGAAATAGTCTTGCTGGGAGATACAGGACATCCATAGGAATTAAGACTGAAGATCTGATAGTGAGGACTCTGTTAAGGAAGAGAGGCCCTTGTTACACGGGCGTGAAAGCCTTAGGCTGCTTGTAGGTAGAAGTTTTGGGGAGAGAAATTAGGGAACAGTGCGAAAATGGGAATTGCAGAGCCTGATGCTTTAGAAACAATGGCTCCTAGGGTCTGCAATGTGTGGGAGTTACAAAATGCTGCTGATGCTGGTTTGCTTGCCAGGAAGGGGGAAAAGTCTTCAACTGGGTTGAAGACTCAGGGGTTGGTTTGTTGGGGGTTTTTTCTCTTTCTTGGACTTTGGTTCTGGAAGCTGTGGAACAATATAATCTCATGACTCTGTGATGACAGAATCTGATATAAATGAGCCTATGGCTAAACTGAATAATCCCCTGCTTGAGTAAAACTTGTTCCTGTTCAGTGTAGTAGTAGTAGGCTATGTTTTACTAAGTCCGGTGGAAGTAGTCACCTTGCTCTGCACTCACTGCTATGTGAACTATCCCACCATCTAACATATCCAAAGTTATGACAAGCTAAGTGGGAACAAAAATATTTTCATAATGTGATGAGGAAACAGCACTAAAAAAAAAATGTATGCCACCTTGAAATGCTGATCTTCTGCTGAGGTATTTTGCATGTTGCAAATCGTAATTATATTTTCAGAAGTGGGAGAAGAAAGAGCAGCCTCAGAAGAACACTTGCAAGAAGGGCTGTGCCAGACGCTGAATGTGTTCTCCTTCACAGGCACACCATGAGTGAGAAGTGTTGCATGAGATTGCAGGATGAAAACCAATAGGTATTAAAAGAGCAGAGATAATTAAACCCCCTTTTTGCTACAAACTGCTACAAACTTCATAATGTACTAGTACTTCTTGCACCTTGTAGCTGAAATGCTGCAACTGTCCTTTGAACAGGTTAATGGGTGAACAAGAACAAAGGTGAGCAACCACATAACTTGGGGGAGGACTGTTGGTGCATCTGTCAGAGGTTAGCAAGAATTACACTCTGTGACAGCAAACGCCACAGAGAGTAGACTGGTAAGAGGACTGTCTTCTCCTTTGCCTTCTGACTGATTGCCCAGCAAATTAACTGAAATACCTGAAGGTTTTTGATGCTGGTCACTGATTTGTTGAACCCAACAAGTCCTTTCTCACCATGGTTGTTGAAGACTGGAAGATATAGACCTCTTGTGTGTGTTCCAAGCATGATTCAGTGATTCAGAGTGTTTGCATTTATTTTCACTTTGGCAGCTGTAGGCCTATGGGATGTTCTGTAACTTATGCAATAGACTCAAGTATTAAAATCTTTTCTTAAAAAAAAAGTCATCTAGTCTAAAGTAGATCTTAGTAAAACTGCACAAGTTGGGTTTTGTAAGGGCTTATTTCAGTGCCCATTGGAATCCATAGAAACATTTCAACTGATTTTGGTGACTACTGATGAGATGAAGTAGGCTGCTTCTTGGAAAACCTGGAGGAGAATGGTGATGATGCTATATTAAGACTGTGAACAAAACCCATTACTCTCACTAGCATCCGTAAATAGAGGAAAAGATTTTTTTTCTTAGTCTTTCTTACAGTGAAAGAATATAAAGGTTAGGAAGAGAAAGTATGAGAATGAGTCAGAGCTTTCAGCAGGACCTGACTCTGGCTGGGGTTTTCATCTTTGTGCTCAAAGTGAATACAACGTACAGAACAACTAATGAAACCAAGACTTGCAAAATAGCTGAAGTGGGTGAATTTGGTTTGTATGATATCTTAATTTTTTGATCTGCAGAATAAAATGTGACAAACTTCCAAAGAAAGGCAGTCATCCATGTTTCAGTACTAAGTGCTCTGTGAGAGGTGCAGCACAGATTAAGTTGTAGTCTATGGGTGTCAAGGGCCCATTTTTGAGTTTGGCAGTGAGTGTTGTTGATAATGCAGTTAAACTCCACATGGAAACCAGGTGATTCAAAGGAGCTGAACTGCAATGCTGCTTTCTGCACCATGATCTGTGCCCTGCTCAAAGGCCAGCTGGAACAGGCAGACCTAGGAGAAAAGCAGCGAGTGAAAGCCAGTTTTAATTTGCCCTGATACAGAACAAGAAAGGAAACTTTGCCCTCTTCACTTCAGTTTTTCCATGGTTGCACTGCTTTGGCAAAGAAGGTACATAGAAATTTGTTTGGGGTTTTTTTTGTAACACACTAAGTTTTACTGATGTTCTTGCTGATGTGGACTCTGTGCATAGTGAGCCACAGTGAAACCAGAAATGTCTATACAAGTGTGGAAGTGTCCTATGCAGAGATCTCTGACACTGTAAGGTTTTAAACAGTGCATGACATACAGATTATTTGCTTCACAACAAGCAGTTTTGTGTTTCAGTGTGTTTCAACAATATGACAGACTTGAAAAAAATTGCTCCCAACTTTAACTGAAAAAATAATTGCTAAGAAGAAAAGAATGGAACTGCTGCTTTTCTTGTGTGTTACCTTCTTAGTTGGCACATCTCCAAAATCAGCTGATACAGAGATAAATCTTCGTTTTTTGAGAAAGCCATAAGTAAATCAAATTTCTATACTTGACTATGCATTCCCAATCCACTCAAATTCTTTTTTGAAGTGATAAATGCACAAGAAACTTAAATACAGTGCGGAGGAATAAATGCTGCAATAATTTCAAAGGGGGAAGAAAACCCACGAAGCATGCTGAGCTGCTATTTTCCAACTAACGAGTTAGATTTTTTTTTTCCCTGAAGCTGTTGCATTAGTTTCCTCTCTCGATCCTTTCTCTGCCTGCAGAAGGATGAAATGAGCCCTGGTGAAAAGAGAAGTCAATGGCTTTAAATCCTAGTCTATGGTTTGAAGTGGGTCTTCATTTCTGCTTAGACTTTGTACCGACTGTCTCCCAAGTGAATTTCATTAATTGAAAAAATACAGCTTTATTTCTCTGTTTTATGCAAATTAAGTTTGGATAATGTTCAGACCCAAATACTGTTTAGCTCCATGAAGAAAAGTTTTGTTCTTCGTTAACATCCACAGCTTAATCAGTGTTTGTGGATATATCATCTTTTATTTTCTCTTTAGCTCCATTTTGACCCACCCGTATTAGATGTATGATTTTGCCATGTTCCTTATTTTTTCTTCCACCAGGCACTGTGTTGTATGCATGTGACAGAGCAGGATGGAGTTGCCAGGCACAGTCTCATGGGCAAAAAACTCCAATTCCCTGCCTTCCTGTTAACCAGGATTCAGACAGATCTTGAAGTATTTTTTTCTAAATTTCTACTTCAGTAAGTTGTTCATACCAGGATCAATTCTGAGAGAGACAGAAAATTCCAGGTAGGTGTGGAAGGGCCTATCTGCCGTCACAGGGCCAAGGCCACCCTGCTCAAAAGTACACAACGCCACACCAATACTCAAATACTGGTCCAGTTTCTTCTTAATTGTCTAGCGGAGAAAATACTTCCCAACAGCTCAAGGTCAGAAGGGGGAATCCAGTTTTTGGCCAAGACCCAAACTGAGAGAAACCAATGAGTCTTTTGTGCAGGAAATGTGAAATGCTGCGTTTCCTTCCCGAAGTATAAATAATTATCTCTGTAACCCCAGTTGCATGATCCCTTGTAAGTGATATATATATATATATATATATAGTACTTTCCAACAGAAGTGATGAGATGCTAGCTTTTGGGGGAATGTAGGTAGGCAGGCCTCTAAGACCTATTTGAGTAGTGCAGACAAAAGCTGGCTTTCAAAATTCATGTTATCAGCTTTTTCATCTGCAGAAGCTTGGTTTTCTTCTAAGGCAGGTTTTGAAACATATTATTACAGTAAATGTAAGGCTCTAACAGTGGTTCTGAGCTGGAAATCCTGGAAATTAATCCTGGAAACCAAGATTTCAGCTTACCCAAGAAACCCAGCACAGGACAAACAGCAAAAGTGGATGCTTCCCTACCTTAGACCCCTCCTGGGAGGGGAGAGCATAACTGTCTTCCTATTCCCAGCAGGCGCTTTGCCTGCCGAGCTGCAAGTAATAGAGTATTGACTCACTGCCACTCGAAATATCTCGCATGCTGATGTTGCCCAGAACCCAAAGTGTATTACCTCTGCATTAATTGAAATGTAGCTTTCAGCAGCCCTTATAAACGTGCTCAACTGTAGTGTGAAAGCATTTGTTTCCAGTGGAGATCCTGATAACTAGTGAGATTCAGGAGCGGTGACTGACCTTTGATCATCGGCTTTCAGCTTGGCTTGCTGCCGTGCTGGAAGGAGGAAGGGAAAGTTCTTCCTTATAAAAGCCAACTTCATGTCAGTGTCTCCTGTTAACATTTAGTTTGTTTAGCTAAAAACATGCAGCTTTGAAGCTCCCTTTGTACTGAATTGCTTGGCTCCTTTTCCCAGTGGTACTCGTAGCTCAGAAATTATGATTTCGTTTTTAGTCCATATGTGACTTAAATTTCGATGGATATTGCAGCTGCTGCATTTCCAAGTTTGCCTGTCTCCTAGCTTTCCCCTCATTTTACCTCAAAAACTGCCTTGAGATTTTCCTCAAGGCTGCCAAAATCAATTTTACCTCTTCCTTGGAACCTCCTTAGCCCCACTGTTTAGGGACAAAACCTCTTCTTGGATGCTGCCCAAGTGCAGCTCTGGCTGTGCTCCCCAGAGGGCTGGCACGGTAAGAGCCAGCGGCCCTTCAGACTGCTGCATGCTTTTGCAGTCCTCAGACTTCTGGGAGAACCAGGGCTCTCATGCCTGCTGCTCCTGCAGGATTCGTTCCCGTTCATCCTCCCCTTGTGCTTTTTCTGATCGTTCTTGATGGCAGGAGGGTCAACTGACACCTGTTCAAATGTAGGTTTTAGATTGCCGTCTGCTATATGACCTGGTTCCTCCTGTGACTTTGGAGTAATTTATGCAATCTGAGCTTGACTCCATGTGTTTCTCTGAAATTATTCTGATTTACCCTGATTACACAAAACCCCTTTAGCCCATGTCACTGGTAATGTAGTTCAGTATTAGTAGAACAATAGCAGATAAGTATGTTTGACTTCCATACCCAAAACCAATACAAAAATGAAAACTTACTAACACCCACTTTTAAGGCAAGCTTAAAAAATGAAATGCAGAAAGGGGATCAGAAAGGTCACAATATTTAAAATAAATGCAAATTGAACACACAAAACGATCTCTTCCCAGGATGACAGTTAAATCTGCAATGGCAGCTGCCCACTTTGAACTGTGGTTTTTTGCATTGCACTATTACACTGTAGGTTAAATAACCATGACCTAAGGTCAGTGGCCCATTCAGAAGCATGCTAATTTCACACTGTGTCATGATTTAATGGGAGTAACTAGTACTATGGTATCTAGTCTTCTAAACAAATCCTGAATAATTTTAATTTGCCTTGTTAAGAGGATCAGTTAATTGTTTCTGGCAATTTTCTTGTTTGAAATCTAGTCTAATCTTTAAATACTAAGAGAGATATGGGTTGTTATTTCTGTTGGTGTTCTCCTCTGCTTTAGTGTCATGTTTTCTGGTGTTTGACAAGGTCCATACGAGTAGATGTGCAGAAAAGGGGGGAAGGAGTAAATCTGTGAGTAGGTTAACTCAGCTCTGGGATGAGTTTAGAAATGCATCCATTTTCCATTTTTGTGAACATTTTTGCTATCACCTTTAATGGTATATTTTGAATCTGCTTCGTTTAACAGGTCGTGAGACACTTTGCATTTTGCCTGAGCCATGGATTCTTTGGAAACCTGTGTTAGTGTCTCCATTTAATCCATTATACACCACCATTATATAGTTTCCTAGAGAGCACCAAATTTTGATCTGGTGTGATGATTTTGATCCAATAAAACTCTATTGGCTGCTTAATTTTTATAGTAGCATACCTAAGCTATATTTTGCATTGTACTTATGAGAAGAGGCTGGCTACGAAGGCCACCTGCCTGTGAATCTTACTGCCTTTTTGGTCCCTCCCCTGGATTTTGCCACCTCCCTTGGGTTGTGAGTATTGCCCTTAATGACCTGCTGAATGAGCATTAGGAAACATTAGGGCAAGTACCTTCACCACATGCCTGTTGTTAACTCTGGAGATTTATGTGCCACGGCAATAGCAACCAAACTGAAGACAGGAGGGCCTTCTTCTCAAAAAAAGAAAATTGAAGGCCATTCAAATTCTGGATTTAGAAGCATGTAAGTAATAGGTCAGTGAGCCTGTCAGAATCTGAACAGCATATTTGTGTATTCTGGTGACTTACATATTAAATTTTGGCTCACAGTAACATCGCTCAGTAGCCCTCCAGGGCTGAAAGGCCCATCTTTATTGGGCTGAAATCCAGCCATGTGCCATCTTCGCTTAAGGGGAGTTTCTGAGCAGAGGGTGTGGTCTGACCTGGGTTTTGATGGCTTGAGATATGGTGAGGCTCCAAACTAAGAACCTCTGCTTTTTTAGGTGGTAAGCACATTTTGAAGGTCTGCAGCAAGAGAGCATTTAACAAGCTTCTGCTGGAATGAACACCAACAGATTGTAAATTGCAAAGTGCAGTGTAATTGAATCTGATCTCTGGCTTTTATAGACTGTAGTAATTGGAAATTGTCTTTCTTTTAAGTATATGCCATTCCTAGGATGGCTCCTTCTTGAAACTGTGATCTGATAATTTTTAAAGGGCATAATAATGTGGAGTAAGGAGTGGTATACAGTCCTTTTGGTACTGGTAGAGAGGCGAAGTACAGACTTTTGGAACTTCCTGCTGTGTCACTGGTATTAAACTAAGTCCTACACTGTAATTAACAGCTTAGCAAACATGAATTCAGTCCTTGAATAGCTACGGCCTGGAGCCCAAATATCAGTGCCCTGTTCAGGTCCAAACAGATGACCTACAGCAGGGCTGAGTGGAAGCAGCCCCGGCTGGCACTTGGCAGCAGGAGGCAGAGCACTGCACACCCACCCCTCCAGCCAGCTCCCCAGGCAGCTCTGTGCTCTCCTGAATATACTCTGCACACCTCCTTAGTCCCAACCTTTGCCTGAACACTGCCCTGCCCAGTGTCTAAGCAGTTCTGTCTATAGTGCAGGGGGTTTAAATTTTGTCTTCAACCATGGAAATACAATGATTTCCCTAATTTGTTGTTCCTGTATGTCTAGGAGATCTAAAGGTAAGGTTTGAATATAAGGAAACAAAGTAAAACCAAGTCCAGAACTGAACACTGTCTTTTGTAATGTTGTAGACTTCCTGTGTGGAGTACACACTCTTTCTCCTCGTATGTCCCTTTCCTGTCTCAATATCCTTTATTTTTTGGTATGCAACGATGGATACATTAGTTGCCTAGGTATTGATTAAAGTCTGTGCAGAAAGCCACAAACAGATTTGAGGCCTGAGATCTTTAGTGGAGAACCTCAGTGCAGAGCCAGTTTAGCTTTATCAGAAAGATTAAAAGTTATCTTGCTTAGTATAAAGTACTCTCATGGTAAGGTGGTATTGGTCACCAAAAAATGATTGAATGGCTCAAGAGAATGTGTGGAGACTCGTGGAGTACGTCTCAGACATCTGGAACCTGAGGGGTAATTCTAATTTCAAATTAGAAATTTGGCTTAACTTTGAAATTATTTTTATTACTAATAAAAACCTCCTAACAAGTGATTGTTCATATACTCCTCTCTAAGACAAGACTCAATAACTTTTCAGAAGACACATTTTAGCCAGATATTTATTCAAATAGATGGTTATGGCATTCTTTATAGGGTTACTAAGTTGAAAATAAATACATTGGAGATTAGAAAGAGTGATTGTAATGGACTATTTTTGCCTTAAACTCTCTGAATCTATAACAGACCAATTTCTGACCTGCATGTGCCAGATAAGTGGAAACTCAAAACTGGCTCTCGATCTAAGCCAACAGCTGTGAATTCTAGAAAATTCAGGATAGGATGGAGGGTAAGAATTCCTGTGAACCTTTCCCCACATCTACCTACATTTTCCATAGGGGAAAGAAATATTTACAGTTCTCTTACATGATGCCACAGGTAGAGAAGTTGGCTATCACCTTGTCCTTGTCCTTAAAACTGTTGTTGTGTTGTCATCCCTGTTGATGAGGACATACCACCACTTCTATTGTTGTGCATAGTGAGTAACAGGAAATATCATGATTATGAGGTGCTTTGGAGGGTCACCATGGGAGAGGCTGACTAGCACCTATGTGTTCCAAAGGCTGAGTCTCTTTTGTAGTTTCTGAGTAGTTCAAAGCTGCCATCCACCTGCTCTGTCTGCCAGTCAAGATGATCATGTTCTCAACTTTCCATTTCATGGACTGGAAAGAGCATGAGAATTTGGACGGTGAAGACAATTATTACCTGCAAGTGTATGCTGCCAAGATATGGTTACAAGCTGGGTTTCAATTTCACATTTCTTCTTTGCTGTAACTATTTGGACTGGCTATGGCATTTTGCTCAGTGTTTTTCCTTCATGAAATCCATCTGCTATGGTATCTTCTTACTTAAAAAACGTATTTTGCATGCAAGTCCCCACATAGCCAATGCTTCCCCAACTCCCACCTTTTTAAAGAAATACAGCTTGAGTAGCCATGTGTGCTGAGCAGCGGTGTTTGAAAAAGTGGGAATGTGTTACTGCAATCATAGGGAAGGAGAAGGAGATGGGATTAGTACATATTGCCCATTGCTTCCATTATTTCAGTTGGAGTGAGATGGAGGTGTGCAAACTTCTAGCAGTTGGGTGGTTTCAGTGAGGCACCTGAAATTAGAAACCACTTTTAATAAACACTGTATAAATAACATTAGTATGAGGGATTAAAGAAAGAGCCCTGAAGGAATTTAAGGGCATAGGGTTGATGGGTTCTCCTTACAACACTCCTTCAGACCTGTGACCAAATCCCACCATTTACCCTGCAGTATTACTTACTCTGCTGTGCCAAGGCAGTTGTCTTTTTTGGAAGAGGTAACAGTTGCACATATGTACCATATTTTAAGAATGATTGACTGGCTTCAAGGAATCAGTTTTAGTTACACCTAGGTAATTCTGCTAACTAATAAATATACTTAGCACTAACCTCTTTGTGGACACTCAGAAATATCTGCACACACAGTCAGAAGGATTTTCTGTGCTTTTAACTCATTTTTTTTCCATGCTAATGTCAGCATTGGGATCCACTGTTCTGCGGTAAAGGTAGAAGTGGCATTGTTTCTCTTTCTAGGACACAACGTTCTGTCTGCACATTTCTACCTCTGAATTCCCAGCGAGGCTTCACCTAGGAGGTACTGACATAAATTATTTATATTGTGTTTTGAAGGTTCCCTGTGATCATATAAAATATATTCCATTTGAAAGTGTTTTTCATAATCAAATTTGCTTTTAGCATTTAAGCCATACAGTTGTGCTGAATGCACTTGCATAGAGCATACCCTTTCAAGTAACTTTTGTGTTAAGAACCTTAAATCAGATCTGCTTAACAAATGTTCAATGAACACGTTCTCTGCTGCTCCTGTGGTAGTGCAGTGTTGTGAGAACACTTTCTACAGAAAGGCAAACTGCAAGCAGTTTGGACCTGAGAGTGGTTAGCAATCTGTGAAACACAAGTCAAGGCTCTGCTGTGAATTCCTCTACAAAGCTGTTATGTGATCCTAAGGAAGTCGCATTGCTTGTCCATTCCTGTGTCTTCCCCATGTCTCATCTGCTGACAGTACTCTACTTAACATGTTTCCTTTGGAAGGTAGTAAATATAGCATTTTGTGGTCCAAAACTGTACGTTTTTCAACTCATTTTATACCATTTGGATTAGACAAGACATATGAAGAAGAATTTGGTCTTTACCTGTTGGTATCACACAACCTGAGCCAGTCTTACAAAGAAATTATCTCCTGCATAAACAAGCCACAGACATATAACCTCATGAGGGTGTTTGCTCAACATATGGTTTTGAAAATGCAGCTCACTGTCTTCAGGCATTGTGTTAAATATGTCTTGCTCAAAAGTATCAAACGCATTCCAGTGGACAATTACTAATTGCCATGAGAATATAAAATTCATGAGCATGTTACATCTTACAGAACAAAAACTACCACAAAACTCCTACATTTGATACTGATACCTCACCCTGAAGATTTCTTAGTCAGCCACTGATCAATTCTGCTTAGAAAGTTAAAGTGCTGTTTATTTATGCCTTGTTTGTCTGCATAATAGAAGGTAACAGTTTGATTTTGACTGAGTACCACCATACGCCTTGTGCTGCAAAGTAGTAATTGAGTTGATAAAGTTTCTCAGAAAAAATTCCACTGTTTGCAACTTTAAAAATCATGTTGAATTATTTTAAAAATGCAAGTTTGCTTTTCCTCAAGTTTAGTTACAGAAACCATTTAACTGCTTAGACCTTCAGAAAATCAGTCTTTCCTAATAATGTATAAAGATTCTGCTCAGTACTATGCTCTACATATATGTGTGTGTATATCAACTTACATAAAGTGTTCATGCAAAACCTTATCTTCAAATTGTGACATGAAATATGGTTACTAGCACACATGCCAGTAGGCTGTGCAGTGGAGGCAACGCATTGATAGCTGCCCTAGCTTTCCCTGTAAATCTGAGGTGGCATTCACTATATTAATCTACATCTGTGCAACCTATGCAGGCTGTGCCACACAGAGCACAAAATGCTTCATCTACTAAATCTATTTTACAGAGATTTCCATGGGGAAGGAAGCATCTAAATACCTTAGGAGCTCTGCAATCAAATATATGGCAATTCTGAGATTTTTCAAATGGTCCCGTATTTGCTTCCTTTTGAAAATGTAGCTGGTTAATGCCTGTGCCTGTCATTCAGACAAACAGCTATTCTGTTGAGCATTGCTGATCAGCTGGCTGTGATCCAAAAGCAGAGCTCCCACTTCGCCAGGCTCTGCCGTGCCGCAGCCAGCGATGGACTCTCCTGGCTGTGATATCTTCTGTTTCCTGATCAATGCCATTCCACTAAGCAAAAAGAAATACAGTATTCATAGGAAGGGAGTAAGCAAGGAGCTATGTCTCTGTTTCTCAATGATGCTAGCCTGCAAGAAGGAATGCAGACACCAGGATTTTGGTCTCCACTATCCTTTTCAGTATTCTACACATAACCCAGGACCTAAGAGGGAAAAGGAAATCTCTTTTCAGATAGCAAATTCCATATTTAGAAATTAGCATCAAGTCCTGTTTCTGTGCCAAGCAGCTCCTGGCTAGCTGAAGAACCTATCTTGCTACTCCCACCTGTGGATCTTGTGGGATGAAACTAGGTACAGATTTCTTTAAATGGTCTCTTTAGATGAAAAAACAATCTTCTTGGTCTCCTAGAAAGATTTTGATAGTTTGGGCATCATTTTCCGTGTAGGATTTGTCCAAGACACATAATCTACTGTCTGCAAAGTAGTTGAAAGCTTTGGGGCCTTAAAATGACCATTAAGTAGGATCTATAAAGCTCAATATTTGTCTCAGCTAAATATCTGTGCATGCTGCTGCTCTTATCATTTAGCAGCACTGTTAAGCACTGTCTCAGAAATTTTACTGTTGCATCACCTCAACTCAGCTGCAATTGCAGATTAAACAAGAAGGAAAGCAAAGCTTTCCCTACATGTTTTGCAGCTCATATGCTATAATCATTACAAGGACCAAATAAATGGAGAGGGGGAGTGGGGGAGAGAGCATGAGGGTGTGAGCAATAAGTATAGCTGTAAGCCTGTTTTCTTTGTGCATTTTAATAGAGATCTCCTGCTACACTGAAGCCTGTATGTGGCTCAGTAATAGCCTCCTCTGTGCTGCTCTAGCCACGACTCATCATTTGCTGCATGTCTAGTACTAAAGGCTGGACCCTGCCTCCTTACACAGTGTCTTAACCTTGCCTTGCCCTTCTACCCCACAACAGCTGCTTTGTTTCCTTTCACTAACAGTCAGACATTACAAATTCCTTCCCTCTAAAGCCATTATAACAGAACCGGCACCACCCCAAGTGGTTTCAGAACTAACTGATTTAGATGCTGGAATCTGCTGCAAGGCCAAAAATAACTCCCCATTTCTTTCTCCTTCATTGGTGAAAGTAAGAGAGAAAGTGGCCAATGACAGAGACACAAATCCCCTGTAGGCATCGGAGACAAATCTATTTTGTGTCAGAAAAAAAAAATAATGCTCTTGAAAAATGTTTCTTTGCTCAGGCCAATAGATACAGACCTGCTGCATGCAATTTTGCTGAACCGATGGTATCACTTGAATGGCTCACAGACTACATAAAATGCATTACATAATTATATTTTTAAACACTGTCCCCAGCTGTGCTGATGCACATAAAAGCTGTGTTTACAATGGACTCTGCACATGTAATTATTTTGTGGCACTAACTCTGTGCATTTCCTTGATGGATGCTCCACGGTGCATAAAATTGTAGCTTTTATCATAGATTCTTGAATATATTCTTTGGATGTTTCAGCTTTAAATACTTTGTTGTCCTCACATGGGTGAACAGGACTGATGCCTGGAAGGGCTAAATTATTACATCTGAGGGAACACCTTTAAGTCCTCCGGGAGCAGCAGAGGGGGAAACATGATGAGTGTTGGATTTGAGGCACCTGGGTCACTGGAAGCACTGAGCGGCAGAGCCGGCTGCTCCTTCATGAGAGGTTTCCTGTGTTGATCTTCTGGATAGAGCAAGGGCCCTGCACCTATTTGGCTTGCACAGGTTCATCCCAAGGTGATTAATGCTGCATCAACCCAGATGCTTTGTAGGACAGGGAGGCTAAACAATGCCTGGTGCCCGTGTGAGTGCAGGAGCAAAGGGGCTGGAGGCTGCCTGTGCGGAGTCAAACAGAACATGGCCTGGACTGTTGGGATCAAAGAACAGCTTTGATTAATTTCTATTCTGTTTGTATACAGTGAGTGAGCTCCCAGCATTTCACTGTGAGCTCTCCCTTCTCTGTTCTCCATGCAGTTGTGGAATACCAAGCATTTCTTCATGCTAGAGCAGTAGTTGATGCATAGGACCCAGTAAAGAAGACAGTGTGTATTTATTTTAGATCTGTTCCAGTATTCTTGAGTATTAATATCACTGTGAAAACCTAGATGCTGAAAGGATTGGTACATAACACAGTCCAAGAGTTTTACCTGCCAAACAATAACACTTGGAAATAAATAAAGACAAAAAGTAATACAATATCTTGAACAACAGCTTCAAAATTATGGAAGAGCAGCATCATGGGTAGCTACCTTTATTTTTTTTTTCACTATTGCTGCAAAGAACTGGCAGACTTTTACTGTCAATAAGCAAAATGGTTTGGCTTTTTACCTCTCATGTCTGGCTAACCTTAGGTATAAGACTGCACAAAGGAAATGCAGATTTTATTGTAAACTAGTTTTTAATGGCAGATGTTTGTTGGAAATCAGATCCGCTTTCTGGTAATAGATAACTTGAATTCCTTTGTTATCATTCCTTGCCCTTTTCAGTCCTCTGTTTGGTCATGGAAGCTGGAAGCCTATGCTTTCCCAAGGACAGTTGCACCATTTAAAGTAGTAATTGGTCTAATGCCAGTAGTGATCAAATTGTTCCAAAGCAAATGGCTTGACTGTTGGTAAACCAAGTTTTCCACTCTCACATGAATATAGTCTTCTCCCATCATAGAAACTCTTCAGCTATGGATGTCCTTAGCATTCCCTCTCTTTGGCATGTGAAGTTTACATACCAGCTTCTAGGCTGTTGATGCATTTTGCACCAAAATGTCAGGTGATGGAAGAACAATCTCTGGAGTGGAAAAAATGTGGAACTGCATAAGTTTATTGTATGTTCGTTTGCATAGTCTACCTTTCAGATAAACCTTATCCCTGTAAGTGTACTGGTACTTGAAAAAGAGTCCTTGAATAACCTGCACAAAAGCTGAACCACCAGAGGTGCTACTTTGGAAAAGCAAGCAGAGGAAGGTATCAGAAGCAAGGCAGAGGAGACGCTTCTGGAGTAAGCACCCCCTGGTATTGTTCAATATATGTCTCTATCCTGTTTTTGCAACACAAGGTGTTATTATTTTATTAGAGATAACATGGCTTGTGCATATGAAAAGAGGGTACATTTCTCATTGAGTAAGACAGGCATACTCACATTACTGAAGTATGTATTATTTTCTAAAAGGGCTTATTTCCTTCTAGTCCCTTACTCTAGAGAGCCCTGAAAGTCTGTCAGCCATCTAGGCCAAAATATGTTTTTCAAATATGTGATCATCTTATACAAATCAACATAATTCCATGTGCTTTCATAGAGCTATGACTTAAACCAGTGGAGGATCTAACTCCTCGGTATTTTATGTAACACAGATAAACACCAAAATTTGTGATCAGAGAGGAAATATTTCTAGGTGTAACATGCTTGCATCATTACTCTTCCACATTAGTTACAGTCCTTTGCTGCAGCCACTTGTGCAAGACTTTTGTGCTTATCTTTACAGTACATGGAGATAAGGGTTGCTTGTATTTTGCAAAACGTTAGTGTTATGTACAGATGAAGGCAAGAATCCACACTGAAATTAGTACAAGTTTTGCAGACTACTGTCTGAACCCCGATCTTTGTCTTTTTGTGTCTAAGTCATCAGGGACTTCTCTTTCCAAAAGCAAAACAATGCTTTGAGAAGTCACAATTCAGTGTAAATTATGTCATCACTATTAGGTGTTGAGGTATCATCTTTGTTGCATTAAGTCCCTCTTGGAAACGTCCAATAAAGCCAGAAAGAAAATGAGACTTATTTTACAGATTTTTTGAGCACTCTAATTCCATTCTTGCTATAATATTATCTGTGAGAAGCTTTTTCTCTTTTAATTCCATAAAGCTCTATCACTATATTATCTAAGCAGCTAAGTACTGAGATTATGTAAGTTGAACATAATAGGATGTCTGTAAAACTTTGCTCCTTCCAGCTTTGGAAATTTCTACATTGCTCTTCTACAGTGACTCAGCTGAAGATCTCCCATATGATCTAGGAGAATGTGTGGTAGGGTGGGATTTCCACCCTTTGGAGGAATGTAGAAAGATCCTTGGGTATGACCTCAGCTTCAGCCCTGCTCTCTTCTCGTGTCCCCTTGACTTTGCTGGGCAATCTTTAACCACTGAGCAGCAGATGCTTGCTGTAGTTCCTGCCAGGCATTTCACTTCTGTCTTTCTAGGAATGTTTACCTAATGTTTTCCTAGGAAAAAAAAATCCACCTTTTGATTTTGCACAGCAGGAGAATTTGCCTGTTGTACCAGATAATAACCTCAATATGTACTTTCACAGTTTGTTTCTTCTAGAGGATATTTTTGGCCCATAAGTGGTGTTTTAAGAATAATTCTACCAGTACTATTTTTATAATATGTATCACTTCATTGTGCATTACTAACCATATGGCCAAGCACACTACATGCAGCTACATTGCAAGGTTTACTGCCCAGTAGGCATGAGAAGCATTTATTTTGAATGATATGTATTGAGGAAAAAAATTCCGCTTCAAAGGTACAGGCTTAGGACCCTTATTTCTCTTCTTGGTTCTCCCTTGGTTTTAAATGAAGTTCAGCTTTTCTCCCTTGGAATCTCACTGCAATAATGTGGGCTCAGAGCAGCTGTTTTTACTTTGCCTTGCTGATAACTGGCAGGAGATAAAATACGGAGGAGTAAATTCTGCCTGGCTGCTACAGGTTGCATCACACAATCACTGACTGGTAGGTCTCTGAGAATTGTTACTGATAGCTAGATTTTATCTTGGTAGGGGTAAGAGCTCATGAAACAGGGTGACTCAAGGAATGACTAATGAACACTTTATGATGAAACTTCCGTCTAAGCCATGTCAACTGTGACCAAAAATTATCACCAGGGAGTTATTTGACAGTCTAGGGTGAGTGAGCAGATGCCCTGAGTCCACCTTGTTGTAGAGAAGTATCTTGAATGTAAAATCCACTAACTCAGTTTGTATCAATTAATGTCAGTGGGGAAAACCACAAATGGTGATGTGGCATGCTGGTGAACTATGCTGTTACCCCTCAAGTGGCTTCTCCCATTTAGAGCTGGCCATTTAATGAGGTAGATGATACTGCCATTACTTTGCGTTTTTCTCTTTTGTAAATAAATCATTCCAGTTAGATGTATACACACAGCTTTGTTTTGTGTGTTCATACAGAAATGCAGACTCCCAGGAACAGTTCCAGCTACTCAGCTGGGATTACATTATCAACACAGGCATCATCATATTTAGGTGGGCCTCCTATGCAAATGTCACAGGGAGTTCCCCTGTGTGACTCTAATTTATGACTCTACCAAAATATCCTTCTTCAGTTCCTTGATCCTAGGCCCTTTATATATGGTTTACAGGTACCTTTGCTTTTCTTGGGACACCAGTAGCTCCTGTACAATCCCAAATCATTAGTTACACGCCTAAGTCGATGTGGAGGTATCAACTACTGTATTGACTTAGCAGTGCTCAGTAAAATTACCTTCTGCCTTCTTATGCTAATGGTCATGTCTTGCTTTCTGTACAGCAACATCCTGCCAAAATGCATTATTTCCCCTGGAGAAGAACAAACTCCCCCTTTTGGGCAGGGTACAAATGAGTCCAGATGTGCTCAAGGTGCGGGGGCTAGAAAGGGGATATGTGCTCTGGGCAGTCAAGAGGTGAGATGGGGATTGTGGGAAGTCAGAGGCTTAGCCTTGGCTCTGATAATGATTTTTTTGTGTGGCCTTTTGTAAGCTCTTTCATGTTTCTACCTCATTTTTCTCAATCTTAAAATGGAGTTCAAAATCATCACTTCTCTAACACCTCCCCCTCCACACACACACATAGAGTTGTGAGAAGGTTTAATGTTTATCTCAGAGGCTTTGAACAGTATTATACATCCAGGGAATGTATACAGGCATTTAGACCCCAGAATGAGCTTTAGAAAAACATCAGTAAAGAAAACAGCATTTATATTTTAATCATATTAATCATAAATTTAGGACTGGAACAGAATATGTGATTAACAAACCTGCAAAACAAGCTTTGTTTCATTGGCTTGAGCTGCTTTCTAGTTCTGTTTGTGTACGTCAAAGTGATGTTCAGTCTTTTTAAATGAGTCACAGGACTGGAAGAACAAAAATATTTGATGGTAACATATAGCAGCAAAACAATTACTCTTTTCATTCTGACAGGCATGATAACCAGAATAGCAAGTTAGAGCTAGAGGTCTAGGCTGGTAGTTTCTTTCCACATATCAGGGATTTTAGATCTGCTTGCAAGACAGTGAAATAGAACTGAAATGTCATAAAAATTAAAAGATAACACCAGATCAAACAATAAAAGCAAGCATGCCCGTTAGGATACAACTATTTACACTTATAAAGGCACTACTGATCAGTGAGTCCATGCAGTATTCTCACACAGCACAGCCTTGTCTAGCAGCTTTCTGTACCTTTATCCAGAGGAGACTCCTTTCCACCCTGCTTGCTGCATTGCACCACTGATTTAGTGAAGACATCATCCTCATAAGGATGCTCTTCTAACTCACCTCTGAAATCCGCTTGCTTTTCTCCTCTGACAATTAGGTTTAAATGTGCTGCAGCAAAGTACTCATCCTTAGCAGTCGTATGGCTTTTTAAGTGATAAACTGCATTAGCAAATTCCTTATTAGATAATCTATCAAATGAGGTCATACATAATTTTAGCAGTCTCATCTTGATTTATAGCATGATCACAGCAAATTATGCACACACAAACCAGCATGCTAGCTGTCAAAGTCAGGTATTTTTACTCTGCTAAAAACTATTGCCAGGCCAGCCCAGTGGCCTACTGATAGAACTCTGCATCACCATGGCTTGCCCAGTTTGCAGGATAGCCCTCAAGCTCACCCCTCACCTTTTATTAGGGCTGATGAGAGTTCAAGGCAGTAGGTTAAGTCCTTGCTTCATACATTCTAACAATAATCCTTAATGATGTTTATTCTGACAGATTTTCCATACTCCTCTTAAGTAAGGGCAAGGGTAAGCTTAGGTATGGGGAAACTGGGTCTGCGGGGTGCTGATCTTCTCCCTGCCTCCCTTCTGTGTTCCCAAGGGAATGAAAAGCTAGTTGGAGTGAATCATCAGGCAGCATTGCGCACGACTGTAACAGAGTCTGCTTCCCAGTCCAGGCTGCTTGGGTGCAGAGACTTGGTTGCCTGCACCCACTGGCACTGGAGGAGGCAGTGCTTCATCTCCTACAGCCATCTGCACTGGGGAGCCATGCCACCTGCCTTGCTACAAGCACAAGCGATGAGATGCAGGGAAAAATGGGAAGGATCTTCAGGAGAAAATGCTGTTTCTGAACTGCCCTTCGCTATCACTGCTGCTCTGTTGCTCGCTGCAGCGCCCATGCTGGAAGTAAATTGCTCCCGGGATCCAAAAGGGACACGATTCCTATCCCCCAGCTTCAAACTTCTGCAAGTAACATTTCATCCATGGAGATTCATCTGTAACTACCATAGGGGGGAGCTGCAATAAATTATCTGATCTTGCCTTTCTCTTCACCTGCTCTCAACTCACATTGCTATTTCTAGGGTCTAAGCTGTGCAAAGTGGCAAGAGTACAAGTCATCTCCATTTCCCACTGGACTTATGGCCAAACTCTGTCTGTGAAGGACCAAGTGGGATGGAACAAGATGTGTTCTTTGGCATTCCAGGTATCTTGCCCCTAAAATGTAAAATAAAAACTAAATGAAAATCTGAACAAAAATTTCCCCTGGAAATATTAGATCATAGAGGCCTTACTATCACTATATGAAAACTTCTTGAAACGCTTAATACAAAAGTCTCCATGTTGTATTCACAATAATATTGCTGGGATGAGAGACTGGAAGAAACCAAAGTCATTCATCAAAATGAGCTAGCAAAGGGCATGCTTTCAGCGGATGGCACTGCTGTTTTGCACACACTATGGTAATTTGGCCTAATCCTGCTGAATGAGCTTTTCATGCATATGTGTGTGTATGCATATCTGTCATGAGTGAAATCTATTGCATCCTCAGTTGACAAGCTGTGTGTGGCAGATTGCAGCAGGGTTTGGGGAAAGAAATTCATGACCCAGGCTAAGAGCAGAGCATAGGAGTTCCCTCTGGAGCTCACCAGCCAGAACAGCAATTGCACCCCCTCCCCACACTGGTACCAACACCAGTCTGGGGTCCCTCTTCTCTCTGCTCCTTTTACCCCATGCCAGAGTGGCTGAAGATGCAGCAGAGAGGATGATGAGAAGGGGTTTGTTTCTTTGGGGCACAAGTATACAGTGAACACTGGGCAAGTGATGGAGAACCTGGGTTGTGCCAGCCCTGCAGTAAGGCTGTGCCACAGGATGGAGAGGGGTGAATGGGCAGGAGTGGAAAGCTGTCTGCAGAAGGTGTGAAATGCCCCCATGCACCTAAGGATGAGTGCTGAGGGAGGGTGAGGGGCTCTGTGGACAGCCCTGCAGACCCCACAGCACTACCATGCAAACCTTCTCACCTGGGTCTGTGCTGCAGGGGCATGTCCCACTGAGCAGCACTGACCAAAACTGCAGCTGGAAGCAGGGCAGAAAGTCTCCTTTGATGCAGTGGGCACTGGGCTCCCTGAGTGCCCTGGCTCCTGGACAGGGACCCTCAGGTGGGCAGGGAAGGGGGTACAGCCCCATCTCCCCACTTTACCTCTGTAGGAGTCCCCTGGGGGAGCAGCTGTGGCACCCCCCGGCTCTGTGGGGTGATGGGGCCCCCTCAGCAGCCCCGGGTTGGCCGCTCCTTCTGTAGACCTGCCTCTGCAGAGGTGTTTGCAGCCATTGGCACGGGCGCTGCAGCGCTGGTTGCCTGGCAGCAGGAACGCGTCCTCTTCCCCATGACAAACATCATCTCCATCGACCCAGACCACCTCCCGTTTCAAATGTCTGTCCATGCCGGAGAGCCCAGCAAGGGGAAACGTAGCTCACCGAACAGAGTAGAGCAAGCCTCATTTCATCACTGGAGCGATGCAGGGACCCTTGCACTGATCAGCTGCCCCACAGGTGAATTCATCCAGCACCATAAGTAAAATTCTGTGTGCTCGGCAATTCAGCACAGGTTAGCACAAAGAGGACAAGCCCCCTTAAAGAAGTACATGCTAATTAGGTGCATGAATACTTAGCTTTCTACAGAGCTGTCAGAGGAAAAGTAACTGTGAAGCTAAGCCCCACATCTGCCTTTTTGTGTCTGGGTTTTTGGGTCCTGCTGAAAACACACTAATGTTCTTGATGTGCCGAAAGAAGGCGAAGTGTGGTATCTGATCAGGAGCACGGCGTTGCTACAGGTCTCTGTGGCTTATAAAGCATGTGCAGTGTGTTTCTCTGCTCCCAGCTTGGCACTCAGCCCTGAGCGTGCCGCTGCATCCAGCCTCTGTGCTGTAGTAACTCTAGTGCTGAACATCATCACAATCACAGGATTATGAATTTGAGAGACACAAAACCCACCAACTTCAGAGATATCCATCTTCTTTAAAAGAAAGCAAGCCATTATGAGTCAGGCACATTATCTACCAGCAGCCCACTGAAGAGAGCTGTCTTCTGCAGGGAGGTGGAGGACGGGAGGATGCCTGATGAATGCAGCAAGGGCGAGGGCACAGGGAATGGAAGGGGGGAACACAGGAGCTGTGATCTCCATGACATGGTGCCAGTGCTGTGCAGGGAGCACCCAGGAGAAGAAGCCAGTGAACTCTGTGCCCAGGGGACTGTGGTGTACAGCAGGGATGTGGATTTGGGCTGCTCAGGCTCTGAGAGAAGCTGAGTTTGATGGAAGTGCGAAGGTGCCCAGCAGTGCTGAGCTCCACACCACCACAGCTGATCGCTGCCTTGCAAGGTGGGGTGGGTACCTCTATGCTGGGGTGTAGTTATTTGTAGAGACAGAGTATAATGAGACCCTTTCTTCCTGCCTGCAGGAAGGCTGAAATTAGTGTGGCCTATCAGGCATTTTCTCAGTCTACTCTGAAACAGAAGATTTGTCTCGAGGAGGCTCAAGATACATGAAAGCACTCACATCAGGTGCAGAGGCAGCTCCCTCCTGACTGTGACTGGTTAATATGATGTGGGAATAAGCATCATGCCATTTAGGAGCTGTAACTTCATCCTCTACAACATCAGCATCAGCCTGTCCCCACCTAGCGCTGTGGCTCAAGGGAGCCAAAGACAAGGCAAAAGGAGAGGGGCAGGGACTGGCTGCAGGGAGGTACCTGGCAGGGGAGTGCAGCAGCTTGTCTGTTTTCAGGAGAAGAAGGAAATCTCTGGTAGGTGCTGCACAAGAGGAGCTGTGGCGCAGGGGTGTAGCTGTTGGGAGGAGGGTAGGGAGGAAGGGCTGCTATTTAATTGCCAGCCCTGGTTCTATCAGCAAATAGGAGGACAAGCTGTCACTGGTGTGCAAGGTAGCAGATGGCCTAATTGTGAGATTTCTCCCTTGCAAGAGCAAAATGCTATACTGTTTTTAACATCTTTGCCTAAAGCTGAGTGCTAGCTTTAGATACTAGCAAGATACACTGTACAGAGGCACTTTGTGCCAGAAATGTGCTCTAGTGATTATCAGGAGAAAACGGTGCTTGAAGTGACATTTAAAAAATAATTATTATGGCCTATTGCTTTTAGTCACACATCCCGAAAACTGATCTGGCTAACAGAGCTTTCCAAAGCATCTTCTGCTCGACAGATCATCTGGAAATTATGCCATCATTGTGTCACCGTGTCACGCCTTATAACCCCCAGGACACTATCTATGCACACCATTTCTTCCCTCTTCTGGGGGGAAAATAATTCTCTCTGGCTTCTGATTTTTCTCGTGCTGTTTCAGCTGGTTTTGTGCAGATTCTTGTCTCAGCCATTTGCTGGAGAGCACAGGGCTTCCTTTCCCAGAGGCAGCTATGAAGTGTTGCCACCTCATCTCTCCTTGGGTGCCTCATAGAAGCTCAATGCTCTGCGAAGCTCCAGGCCTGCAGACAGAGACAGCAGAGCTCGCCAGTGTCACACTAATATCAGGTGCTTGAAACTTTATATTGAAGGTGCAGGGTCGTCAGTGGTGAGTCGTTATGGCAGGTGCATTTTGTCAGCTCCAGCTCTGATCTGACAACAGGGGAGAGGGCAGTGGGTAGCCCCTCTCTCAGCTGGGTCAGGTTTGCAGAGAAAACTCTGGTAAGGACTTATGTGGAGAGAAAACTTTGACTAACCTGTAAATGTGCTTAATATTACTTATCGGTGAGGGCAAAACCCATGGCAAGCATCAGCTTGGAATGGAATCAAGTGAATGCTCTGTTTGAGGATAACAGCCCTTGTTGCTTTTTTTGCAGGCCAATGACCATATTTTCAAGGACTTTTGCCTGCTGAGTACATTATGTGTTGCCTCTTCCTGCCAGGCCTTTAAACTTCATGATGTCTGTTGGGGTTCTCTGTTAATAAAAGCGTTTTAATGGGTTATCTGTAAGCTTATCTCCTGCCTGTATTCTCCTAAGTATTGGGATGTATTAAATGTTCTTTAAATCTACCTTTCCCTCACTGTCCCTCTTCAAAAGACTCTTATCTATGCAATAGATGTCTGTGCTGCAGCACTGTCCTCCTTCCTCTCCTCTGACTTTCTTTCCCTGGTTGCTCTCCTGCTAAAAAACACACAGCTGTGACACACCAGCCCATCTTTCAAATCCCACTGATTTCAGGTCTCTCTCAGCCTCTATGTAAATCTCCCTATCTTTGCCTTCAAGGCCCTCTGTAATGTTACTTTGCCTTTAATCTTGTTCCTCCCACTCCTCCTCCTGCCTGTATTCTCCCAGTCATCCCTCCTTTCTGCTCATTTTATCTTGTTCTTAGATGGTTCAATCTTCCTTTTTTTCTTCATATTCCTCAGACACCTCAATCCATCTCCCATTTGCTGTTAGACAAACATTTTTCCTCTTGTTATGTCAACTCTACCTTAAATTCCTATCTTTTCTTCCTTACTAGCACTAACACACCACATACACTTTTGCAGAGTCACCTGAGCTGTTGTCCCACGTGGTTTTCCTGGAGTGCATGTTCTTCACATCAGGAATTTGTAGTTCTCCTACAGTGCATACCCCACAGATACAAACGCAAGGATCTTTTGAAGAGCAGCAGTCATGAGTAAGTAACTATGTATTATTAATCCCCTTGCTTATATGATACACAGAAAACTAAACTCTCTCTAGCTGGGTAATAAGAAGAATCTTTTCTCTGTTGATGTGAAGGCACACTTTTTAAAATTGCTGTTTAGCTATTTATTAGCTAGATAAATGCATAAAAATGCATTTAAACTTACAGTGACTTAAACTTCCATTTGAGGAACATAAATAAGAAGCAGGCTATTAGAAGAGGTTTGCAGTCTCACTGTACTACATTGCCTTACACTACCACGTCACCACTGGCTGTGTTCAAATTGCCTTTAACATCTTTACATTCCTGCACATGACAAACAATGGGGACCAGCTCCCACAGGACAGAGGAAATACAGCACCGAGTGTCTTGAGTCCATTTCTCAACTGTCATCAAATAGCTTTTATTCATGGCATAGCACAAGTGTCAGCCAACTGGCAAAGGCAGCCTATATTAAAAATGTTGGGGATTATTCATGTCAACAGACACAAGGCAGCTTTTCTCACTCAGTGGATCTGTACCAGCAGTGGTATGAAAATGCAGCAGGTTCTCTATAGTAATCTCAAATCTGAATAACTTTAGAAGGAGGCCAGCAGCAGACTGTCATTTCCAAGTACAACTAGAAAATTAATCTAGCACAGTTAGATGAGAGCTTGGATAAGGTGAGGGGTTTAACTGTGTGGTTAGATAGAAAAGGCTATACCATAAGGATGTCATCTAGAAAGACTAGGATGATTTTTTTTTAAAATGCTTAGACTGAAGATAGTCTGCAGGTTATGGCTTCTCAGGTTTACTTCTGATTACATAATTAGCTGTTAGGTCCTTGGCCTCTTTGATTGCAAGCATTTACTGTGCTATTTGGAATATGATTTCCGTGGGCCACATGATTTGTCTTTTATGGACAAGGTGCAATTTGGAAAGGGATTCATTTTTTTCCTTTTAAAAGATTAAAAAAAATTGCTGTTTAACTAAAAATAACTTTTATTAAATTTTTGAGACTATTAATAGAAAAAAAATGAGATGGACACAAACAGTAAAATTGCTTACCTTAAAAACATCAGGCAAAGGTGGAAAATGATGAAGGTTTCAGATGTCTCAGGTTAACTGTTAAGGCCAATTCCCTGACCAGTTCTTTGAGTCCCACTGTATTTGCAGAAGACTATTATATTCTGTCATCTTGCATTTTTAAATTTTTCTTTTGAAATATATGGCCTGCTTTTTTCCCCCCCTCGATTATTTTTCACTAGTTTAATTCTCTGAACACGGTGATGTTATGTGGATATGAAATCAGGAGCAGTTTAAGTGGAAAATAAAAAATTAAGGCCCATGCAAGTCATCATGAATAAGGTGACCTGATCTGCTCTGACACAGATCTATGTTCCACTTATGCTCTCTAAAACTTTGGATACTGTATTTTTGTGGAAACCTAATTTCTGTACAAATGTGTGATGCAGAAGAAACCCAACTGGCAAAACCCTCAGACAAATCCCATGCCATCTCCATGACAACATATAGATGCATAGTCTGCTATATACATCCTTACTGGGAGACTGACTGCTCCTAGATTTTTTCCCACGAGGAGTTGAAAGGCAGACTGACCAACAGGCTGCAGAGGATGTTCCTGGGGTTTAAATGTGGAAACCACAGATTATGTTTCATGCAGGGTAAACCAGAGGCAAATGGAGAACCCTTACAGAAGAGGTGAGCCTTGCACTACAGATTCCCTTGCTGAGGCTGCTCGGTCGAGTAAAGGAATGGGCACTGGCAAGTCTCCACCAAGTCTGAAAATTCATGTGGAGGACTTTTGCAGGGCTCTGAAAGTCTTACTGAAAGCCCGTCAGTGTGACTCACAAGCAGGATGAGATAAGAATGGAAGGTAATTTGGGTTAATAAGTTATCCTGAGAGGGCTTTTTTCCTGCACATGTAGAAAGAAAAGAGAGAGTGATCGAGTCCTCTCTCCCTAGTAGAGAACTCTAAATTCTGTGGCAAGAGGTTTGCTTTCCACTCACCAGCAATGTGCAGGAAACCAGGGTCAGGGAGCCAGGCCAGTGGCATGTTTCATGTTAAATCAAAAAATAAACGTTGCTGTGTCATTTACTTGCTTCCCAGAGCAGTCAGGAGCAGGACAATGGGGTCAGGAGACTGGCTCTGTCCTTTGGGCTGCTCTGCAGAGCATAGAGTGACCCTGTGCAGCTGCAAACACCGTGCCAGGTCTGCCTTAGGCACTGGTGCTGCAGGGTCCCAGCTCCCAGGTGAGCAGGAGTTTCAGAAGTGTGGTAAGGATGCACCCACTGGGGTAGCTGAACAGCGATAGATTCAGTAAATCCCCCTTCCTGGCTATCTTCCTAACCTTTCCCCAGCTCCGTCCTGTGCCGGTGTGGTTTACATGCCTTCACTGAAGGCTGAGCGGCCTGGCCTCGGCGGTGGCGGCCCAGTGCGCGCGTGGCCGCTTCTGCAAAGCAGCTGAAGTGCTGTAATTTCATACTCCAGCTGACGGTGCAGGAACTTGTTCGTCTGCCTGTCCCCTACCGTAGGGGTGGACCTGGCTGCCATAAGCACTCCCAGAGCTGTCGGTGGAGCTGCTCCATTCCTACTACAAACAGAGTACTGTGTAACTACCTGAGTAAAGCACAGCTGGCCCCTTTATACTTCTGACTTTTGGACTGGAGAAGTCTTCTGCACTCCTATAGCTTTCTAAGTAAGGCTCCTTAGGCACTTTACCTCCACTCTGCTGCTCAGCTTTCCGAGAAACGGAGATAACAATATTGACCTCCTTGGTAGAGCACTTTCTCATTTTTTTTATGAGATGTGCTACATAAAAACTGATTGTTAGGTTTTGTTCAGCTATAAAAAGTCCTTAACAGTGGGGCACGGTATGTTATCAGCCATAAAAAAAGCCCTTACACTGGACTTTAGCATTTGGGGATAGACCTTTGTTCTGCTTAGTTACTTATAATCTTTGGAGTGGTGTGGCCTGGGTTTGGTTGTGGTTTGGGATTGTTTTGCTGCTTTCTGTGTGCATATGTATCGTGTACCTATGGTTGACTTTTGCTTCTATTAGGGCCAAAGATCACTTGGTTTAGCTTAATGTAGAGATGTCAGTAGGCATTAGTCGAGTGACTGGCCTGTGATCTGCCACTCAGCACATTTCCTATGAAATATAAGGGAAATTAGCTTCCCAGCAGACAAGAAACTGAGTAAAAAAACCCACTGTACCAAGAAGGACTATGATCCCCAAAAAATAATCTGCCTTTCCTTCAGCATACACTCTATGAACGTTTTATGCTGACAGACAGATCTTGTCCATTCATTGCAGATAGCCTTTTCCTCTACCATAATAACACATATTTCCCTCTCTGTAGCCTCTGAAGAAGAAAAGGAATTCCTTTTTGTCTATAGGGCAGTTGAAGGCTTTGTCTCGAGCCTGAACAGCATGGTGCAAGGGTGGCGGTGTTGAGGATTGCTTGAGTTCACGGCAGATGGCATTTGGACACGATGGAACTCAGGAGCCTTAGGTAGGTTCCTATTTAACAGCATTTCCAATGCAGTATCTAGCTATGCATGTCAGGAAGATGTAGACAGTCAGAAAGACATCACAGATAATACTAGTTCAAAGTCAAGATCGTAGGAGAAGCAGCAAAGGCAAGCCCCAAATAGTTCTCCATGGCCTAATACTTCTTGTTCTGAAAAGCAGTGTCTGGAAATGCCAGAGGGGTGTATAAAGTGTGGGGAAGTTCTGGTGCTGAGCTAGGTGATACTGGAGCCTCAGCTCTCAGGCTACAGTCTCGGGAAGTAGTGGTGGGACAGCATTTACAACAGTGATGATTGAGGTTAGAGTGTTTTAGAAAGGATTTGATACATCCTGCCAGCTTGAGCTGGCAACTATTGTCAAGTATTCAAGTGAGATCAGAATAATTAACCGTTCTTTGTCTTAAGAGATCACTTAAACAACTGGAGCTGGGCAGGCTCCCCATAAGGCTCTTTAGGAATGTGAACCCAGCGGGGTGGTTTGGTTAGGGACTAATCTACCCATTCAGGTAGAGATTAACTCGAAGGCAGCAATTTCCTTGGGGGGTAGAAGAGAGACAGAAATAGCACAGAGAGCCAAGCAAGTTCACATGTAGCTGGAGGAGGCTACATGTTTGTGACCCCAAACAAAACCTGAGGGAGGGATTTTGGGCACAGTACTTTCAAGCAAAAGACACACAGAATTGCAAACAAAACTCCTTCCTTCTTGTTTGGCCTTGATTTTAAAAGTTCAAGGACAAAGGGCTTTGTGCATTCAGTGTTAATCAAGAGCAGCGTTGTAAGGAATTACCAACTCCATCAGGATTCTTATCCCAATGGAACCAACCCAAAATAACTCTCACCCCAAACTGATTTGGGCTGCATAACTGATATGGGCTGAAAATAATAATGATTTATATATTTCTTAAGAAAAGTTCTTATTTTAAAGAGAGTTGAAGACAGCAAAGAGTTGGATAGGCTATTATTCTCCAATCAATTCAATTTTTAAGTCTTACTTAAAGAATGCTAATTTTAAATGAGATATTCTTCTGATCATTTCTACAACTGAAGGGATGTAAATTCACATTCATAATGAATGCTTTTTTTTAATATTTGATTGCAGTAATCCAAATGATCCTATTTAATATCAAGGACAGAACTGGTATCTATTTTTTGATAACTGCTTTGCATAGCATACTCCATACAGTTAAAATTTCTTTGAGAAGGATTTTAGAAGGCACGGCTCTTTGGTAGAATAGTCCTGATGGGTGGCATGAAGAGGCTTCTCCTGCACACAGAGTGCTGGAAAGCCATAGTGCTAAAAGTCACAAATTCCAGGTTCTTTATATTTTGTCCTAATGATCTTTTACTGCCTTGTTCTAATCTTGAGCATGAATTGTTCAGACTTCTAAGAAAAAGATGTGCTCATCATACCTGTTGGCTCTTTTTAGTTTTCCCCTTACCCTGTTGTCAGAGGCTACAGGTCTTAGTTTGATTCCCAGTCTTCCTGTACCTTCTCAAATCTGAAAACAGCCTCCTTCAACCTTGCAAAGTCCATTTGATGGGCTTACCATCCTCAAGGTGATGAGTTTGAAAAACTACAGTCTCTAGAAATGAAATAAAATCTTCAGTTCTCAGGACTGTACATGTGAAAAACCCGGGAAAGGAGTTTTGGAGGGCTATTGGCCAATGCAATTGAGCATGATAAAACTACTTAAAACTGTTTAGCTTTTGTATGGTAATTACATGCACTTAGAGTCAGTGAGAAAGTGTAATAAATGCTTTTTGTTTCTATGTCTAATATGAGTAGTCATCATTATCATTGTTACAGAATACGGAAGAAAACAAAAACCAGATATTGTAGATATGTTGATGATAATAGGCTGTTGATAGCAGGAATATATTTATGTGTTCCATGTGGTCATATGTAAATATATTTCAATTGGGCAGAGTTTTAGGTCATATATAGCTTTCTATAAAAAGAAGAAGAATCAGATTTGCAGAAAAGCAGCAGTTGGGTGTAATGCAGATGAGAAGCAACACTGTCCCCTGTGACACCTTCAGGTATCCTGAGCTGAAAGTTACAGCTAGCCAGATCTCAGGTGGTTACAGGGCAACTGTGTACCTGCTAGCCACTACAGTGCTTTATCACGAATTATTACTATTCAGACACTATGTTGCCTGCAGTTTGTAGATACTGAAAGAATTTTAAGAGGGACATAGTCAGAATTTCTCAGTATAAGACCAGGAGCCAAACATTTCACCTCTAACAGAGACTTGCTTCATGGCTTCAGACAAAATATCCACTCTCCCTTCATTCTCTCTGTAAATGAGGGCTAGGATTTGTGTCTTGTGGGATGTTGTGAGATTTTTTCTTGCATGCATAAACTGTTTTGAAGGTGGAGAGGTCCAAGTCCTGCTTCACAACAGCCTTGAAATTACAGCACAAGTGGAGCAGACCCCATCTCTGCTCAGAAAGGGGCAAACAGCTTGGAACTCATCAAGTACTCTATCCAGCTACGACAAATAGAATTTTGCAGTCCACTGATTTACATTTACATTTACATTTACATTGTAAATGTAAATCAGTGGATTGTTTTATTTGATTTATTTTTTTAATATCTATGTGCCACAATACCAACTTTTTTTTCCTTTTTAAATGAATTGTCACTGGCATGTGGTCCTCATTAGTTGAGAGAGATTTTCAACAATTTAAGACAAAGGATCAGCAGGCAAACAAAGCAGGGCCATTTTGGACAGCACTGATGATGCAGGCCATAATTGTTTTCTCCTCATGTGAAAGAGTTCAGGATTTCTGAGCATACTGGACTACTATATAGATGCATGGACTATGTAAGGAGGCCTCATACATACACATTTAGGGCCAGAGTTACACATCTGCATCCCAGGTGTTGTTTTCATAACTCTTAACAAATAATGGTAGTAAATGCATGACTTTTACGCAGAGAGAATTCTGTCCTCCCATGTGACTCTCCCTGCACTCCCCTAGCACTATGTGCTGCCCAGCACAGTCCTGCAAAGCATCAAACCAGAATCCTCCTGGTGTTGAAAGGCTGGTGCTGAAGAGTGGATCCTGGTTTGGGGCCTTTACACCAACTGGGTATGCACCCTTCCAGCTTCCCTTTAGCTGGTGTATGAGTTGCTGTCATTGATTGTGGCCATGACTAAATAGTGCCTGCCACAACTGAATGAGCAGAGAAGCCTGAGGCAGGAGGGTACAGGTGCTGTCTCAGCCAGAGAAAGCAGGCTATTGCAGCTGCCACAGGCACTGGGAGAGGTGGAGATGGCTGGGGAGGGAGGAGGGAGAAGGGAGAGAGAGGGAGTAGCCACTGTTGACAGGAGCCATGCACTGATACCCTCTAAACTGTTGGAAGAAGGAAAGTTCTGGCTGTTAATAGAAAGTACACACAATTCTTCAATGTTGCAAAGAGAATTTGACCTATCAGTGATTACAAATATAGGGAAACTTGCATTGTCACTGCTCACTCCAACTGGTGCCTTTGGGTAAATGGAAGATCAGGCTGTCAAGCTGTCAGCTCCTATGAGCACTAACTTTTCCCAACAATGGCCCCAACTATTTCAGTTACAGCCAGTCAAGTCCCATGACATCAAATATTAATCTGGCACAGAACTTGGGCTGTCCGAGTACATTTTATAACTAACAGTGTATCAAATCCTTTGGACCTGATGACATTCGCTCCTTTGTTGTCACGTCAGTCAGTCACTTTAACCCAGATTCTCAGTCGATTCAAAGGAAAGAAAATGGTGCTTCAGAGAACTCACTGCCACAGAAGTACTTTAAAAAGATGAACTGAAGGAAGGTAGGACCAAAACTCGTCACAAAAGATCCCACCATAAAATCAGGAGAGCGCACAAGGAGCCTTAGATGACCTCACAGCAAGAGGCTGTGGTGCTGTTTTGCATAGTTTCTCTGCGGGGGCAGACCTTGGATCATCCCAAATCTAGTCGTTGGGTTTGAAGTTAGTTAAGAGCCTTGGGCCTGATCTGTTTGCATAACAGCAGTTATATTCATTTTATAATGGAATTTCTGTCTGTATAACAGACATTTCTAATACTGTGAAAGCAAACTAAGTTCAGAAATCAGATTTCCGAGGTGGAGCATGAAAAGGCAGGTCCAAGGTACTGGTCTCTTGCAGTTGTTGCCACAGCCCCTCTAATCTAGCAGAGAGATGCCACCCTCAAAGGGACTCTGTGTCAGGCAGCTCCTGCGTATGCTGTCCCTAGCATTCAGAACTGGCATGGTGCTTTGATTCACCTCTGATTTTGCAAGGAAAAAACAACTCTTAAGACAGTTAGCAGAGGGCTGAGCATACAACCATAACACATTAACAAAACCACTCCAATTAGCTGGAGGTGGGGGCAGGGAATGATAAAAATTAGAAGAATTTTGCTCTTCTCTGCACAAGCCTAGAGACAGTGAGAGAAAATTATAACTTGACCCTAAATTATTCAAAGGAAGCAAAGAAATAAAATATAGGCTAAAGAAGAATCCTTCCTAATAACCGGAACTAAAATCCAAAGCACATTAACATATGAGGACTGGAAGGTTCAGAGAAATAGCTGGAAGCACTCCTATAGCTATGGAGAAAATGTAGGAACTCACTTAATTCAGTAATATACCTGGCATGCCTCAAGAAAGGGAAAGTTTCTACATTGTATTAGCACCACTCTTGACCTTATCATGTGCAGAAGAGATGGCTCAAGGAATAGATAACGAATAAGAGGCAACTTTTTTAATGGTCAGAGGGATTCTGCCAAGGAGTTTTCTTTCAGAAGGTGTTTCTAAGTGGGCTGGAGTGCAAGAAAGGGTGGAAGCCCAATGTGATCATTCTCATTTGCAGAATTGCCTACCAAATGATGCTTAGAGGCATAAGCTACTGCAGCTATGGACAAAAGTGTGTTTTCTTTAAGACACATCAGCATACATTCTCATGAGTGTCTCCCCAGTTCTTGGAAAACTGGTAAGAACCTTTGATATTTCCAAAGTTAGGTACAAGTACCTGAGCCTGAACTGTTTATATTTAAGAACAAAAAGTCAGCAAATAAAGAAAAAATAGACCTGAACATGTTTAAGGATGTGTCAGAGAACTCATGATGTCATGTGAAATGGAGTGCAAAATCCAAATGCGCTGCTAAAGCTTAAAAGTAATTACTGTCTGGAAGGACTGATAATCTTGTGTCTGTTCTAGCAAGTGTTTAAACAACCAAGCACACTCATCCACAGGCCATCTTAGTTGCTACAGCTTCAGCAGCAAGGACAAAGGCAAAATTAGCATATGGATGGGAAGGCCCTCTCAATCCTTGATATTTCCATTACAGGAGTTTGCAGCATAGTAGTCAATGCAGCAGTTATTCTGCAAATGGAGAGCTCTGGTCTAGTGCTGTCAGTCTCACACCCACTGTTCATGAACACCTACATTCCCTTTAAAAATAAAATCGTAAGAGCTGTGAATACAAATGTGCAAAGATTTTACTATTTAAAGAGTTCTTCTGGAGAAACTATGTCAAATATGTAGCTCTTTCTAAAATGCCAGTGATGCCCAGGATTGCTCGTTCTGCAACCTCTGCTTTCTGTGTCCAGCAGATGGATGAAGCTCACATCTGGTGTGGAGCTACCCCTTCTCTCAACTGCCTGGCTCCTGCCATGCTCTGCTTCATTATTGCTTAGGTAAAACCATTTGCCAGGGACTGGGAATTGCATGGTTTTCCAGCTGGCAACCTTAGTGGTTGCCCTGAGTGGTCAAAGCCAGTGGCCTGGGGATGAGCAGCAGGTGGTGCAGGAAGTGTGATCACTACTTCAGAGGGATGCTCCAGAAAGGGAGAAGCAGCTGGAAAAAGAATGCTGTGGACAAATGCCTCCCACCCTGGGAGCACAGCTTTCTGGAGCTCTCATAGCTTCAGACAAGTGCGGTTGCAGATTATCACGTTGTGAGGAGTTGTGGAGGTGCAAGGGGAGTGGAGGGAAGGCAGGATGGTGGAAGATGAAAGTGGAGGCACTATACTAGGCCTGTAATGGTCTTCAGAGGTTCAGGTGCCCCCTCGACCAACCCTTTGCTCAACGTATGTTGGTGAGTTTTAGTGGGCATTTGCACAGTTCTCAGCTTTTAAAGAAGTGAGATGACTTCCACTTATTTCCCTTACTGTTATTTAAGGAAAGCAGGGTGTTTGAACAGGAATGAAGGCATCAATACCTGATATCCCTTTCACCAGGTAAGCCAAGGGCATGAATGGGATGTTCTGTCAGTCTCAAGGCATTAAATATTTCTGCTCTGACTTTACACCAGCTCCAAACTGTTGTCAGAAAAACCATTAGCTGTTTACATCCAGAAATTAAGCCAAATTCTGGCTCCAGTGAGGCCAGTCATAAAATTCAAATTGATTTCAGCAGCAACAGAAATTACTCTCCTAAGTGGAGGTGAAGAGGGAGGAGCTGCATGGCAGTTTGCTATTGCCAAACAGTGCAAGTTCAAGTTAAATTCACTCAAGTTTGGGACATATTGAAACTTGGTGTGTGAGTGTGCATACAGCACCAAGGCACGGTAGTGTGGCAGTAGGAGACCTAATGTTGGTAGCTGCTGGAAGGGATTTCCAGACTGTCTTGCAGATACAGATGACTATTTTAGGAATTGAGGGACATGGACATCCTGGCTCCCAGCTGTGCATGACTGACAGTGTCTTCTCTATCTCATATCACTCAGCACTGATATTCTCTTAATTTAACTACTCAGACAGATAGAAGTATTAAATGGCGTTTCAGAATTCTTTATTAAGACATACGCTTTCCAGTAACTGCCTCACTTATTCTCTGATCGCAGTGGGGAAAAAAATCCTCCTCCTGGGTATTTCCTGCTTGTAAGACTACACACCTCTTAGAAATGGATTTTGTTCTTTAGCCTTTTTTTGTTTCAGGTTGCATTTAGATTGGTCTCAGGAAGATGTGCAAATCACTGTGAGTACTCTTAAACGTACATTTACATTTTCCTCTTGCTTTTAAGGAAATGCACACATATTTTTTCTATTTCCTCTTTGCTTTTTATTTCTTTGTAATTTCCCGTTGTGACCACTTTTTTAACGCATTATTTTCAGACTCCATTCTGCACATATATGAAATAAGTAAGATTTTGTTCTACGCTAGACCTAAATTTTACATTCACTATTAATCTGAACTGTTTCTCTTAGACTGCATAAAAAAAAATCTACAATTCAGAGTCCTGTCAGCTCTGCGCTGGTAATTCAAGTCTTAGATTTGTTATAATCACCAACAGTAAATATTGTATCCATTTTTAGAGAATGATCCAATCTGCTTGTATTTCCTGATCTTTCTTCTCATTCCTTTGTTATGATATGTTTTCTGCCTCTTAATTATTTCCTTATGAAATGGCCTCAGTCAAAGCAGTTACAATGAATAACGTTCATTTCAAACTGTCAGCGTTTTAGGCACAGCAGATAACCACGAGCTGGTTACTCCCTGCCTCCAGTAGGACTCCTTAAGGCCAAGTAGTAAGTTCTGAAGCCTTGTTAAGTGAAAAAACAGCCTTGTTAAGTGAAAAAACAGCAAAGACCAAATATCACAGGCAAAAGACAGCTTAGCAAATGTGATTTCTGTCCTTTTAGACAATAATCTCGATCCAATTTTTGAGTTCTGCACAGACATAAAATTTTACTTTCATTGTAGCTGAATAGCATTAGGAATCAACTTAGGTTCTCTCCCATGAACTGTGTTTAAAACATCTTTTTTTCAAATAACTCGGGAGGTGCCTTTTATGTTTTCAGTACTGAGGCTGCTTTATTGAAGTATAAATCCAAGCCCCTTCATCGAGGCAGAAAGCTCTGCTGGTTCTTCTGCATTTCCACAGCTCGGTACAGGGCTAGATGCACTTAACTAGGAGGTGTGAAGGAGCATCCTGGAAGAGATGGAAGCTAAATATATTCTGCTACAAGATTTCTTCCATTCCACTCTCCACCCCCAGATCCCAGAGACTACAATGGCTTATGCAGGGTTTTACATATGCAGCTAATGGTGGAGGGAGGAGAATTCCCACGGATAAAGAGCTTTAGCCCAGTACCAGCACAGCACACAGCTTGAATTGGTGCTGGGGTGGATTCTGAGGGAAAGCAATCCCATCACTGCTTCCAAGGAGAGGTCCTACACAATTATTTTTAGGAAAGGATCCCTGGCTAGAAGGAGATCCTTCTCTACAACTTTGATATAGGCACCTGGACAAGGTGAAGAGGGGATGGGATTTCATCTAGATCCCCTGCACTTAGTGTTTCCTTTTGCTTAGCTCCAAGGGGCTTCCCAGTTTGAGGAGTTTATTTTGTTTCAAACCACTCTCTAACACCCAGCTATCTGTGTGTACCGTGTGGCTTGCAGGTCTGAAGTGCCATGGCTAGTCCTCCTGAGGCCAGGTGCCTGTTGACACACTTTCCATCTCTTACAAGAGTATCACCTTACTTGTGTTTAAGGAGCCCAACTCTATAAAAATATAAAAGAGCAAAGAAGAGTTTCCTTTCATTTGCCCCTGATTCTACGCTTATATAATTCCACTAATTTTATTTGCAAGAGAACAAAACCAGACCCCTAGTCTCTTGGTAGAAATGATTTTACAGGGCTGTTATCCAAACCAGAAGGCTGAGCAGGAGTCTACTTCTCATGCACAAACCACCACAGCAGAAGTGACATGCAAAGGGGTTATTTTATTCCCACTCTACCTTTTTATGCACATTTATGTACGTTGTGAGTAGTGGGATGGAGGCAGAGAACAACAGCTGAGGAGCCCTCCATCTTCCACACGTGATTGTCTAGCTCACTGTTTTTATCTCCAGGTACACAAAAGGAAATGAAACCATTAAAAGGGATACCTGTGAGCTGTAAACTCCGAGAGGAAGAAATTACTATCAGTTTGACAGGTTTGTCGGTGAATTATTTATTTATGTAGCTCAATAGATTTAATATTAATCACAGATGACAGACACGAGTTAAACATGCTTTGCAAACACATGCAGTGCCCTCTCCTTTACTCGAGAATGGGTCAACTTAAAATTGGTTCTGGTAGGGGCACAGATAATCAAGTGGGAGAGCTGAAATGAGAACCAAATGAAAGCAGCCCAAATTGCTTTTAAAAGTCTCAAATGAGTATGCTGTTGGAAGTGCTATAAAGATAGCACAAAAGAGCCAGCTAAAAATCGTGGCTCAAGCTCAATTTTTTGCAAGCAATCATAAATCTTAACTTCAGCAGCTTTGTGCTCATCTGGGGGCACTGGAAAAGTGAAAAAAAGTTGACCTCATCATTATATGAAGTTTCCTATTCCTGTCCTAAGTTGTCATTGGTAAAAGCCAGCAGCAAGGATTCCAGTTGTAAACAGTGATGTGCTGCCAATGTTTCAGCAAGGGTAGCTCAAATTTTTCCTCTTTGCATCTGTGTGTAGTGCAGCTTGTGTGTGAGGGGCTGCATGGCTCCAGAGGAGAAGGACACAGACCAGCCCTCTTGACCCTCCCTTCCTTTGCTTCTCTGGTGAAATATAAATGCCCTTTTTCAGGTGTAATTAAAAAGGGAGGTGCTGTAATTTGGCAAATAGACTTTGAAAGTCACAGGGGCTTGTTTCTGTGCATCTGCTACGGAAATAGGAGACGGAAGCCCTTGTCCTCTCTTGCATCCAGTGCAACTGCACAGCATAAAGATGCATCTGCAGGTCTTGCACCCTCACGACTCATTCTCAGAGCTTGTAACCCTTGTCCAAACCATCCTTCTGGGAGAGAGGCGGGATGCTTGATTTTTGGGTGGCTGGCCGAGAACCATATGGGTGAGGTTGCAGCCCTTCCAGCAAGAAAATATTCCCGAAATTTGGGGTGAAATTCAGCTCATCCAGACCACTGTGGATTAGACTTTGGTGCAGAGCTGAAGGACATGATGCAGCAGAACAATTAGTTCCCTTCCAACACATCTGCCAAAGGCAGCAGGCATGTGCTTCAGCATGCAGCTCCCACTCTTACTTGTGGGATGGCTCCCTCAAATTTAGTTTTAAAAACATAGGGATTAGCGACTACCTATTAGCTATCTCACTACCTTCCTGACTGTTTCCTTTGGTGCAATTAAAAATGTCTCCAGGATGCATAATAAGAGTCAATTGAATTTTTAAAGCATCATGTAGACAATGGACATTATGTGGAAAAATACACTTGGGCTGTGGCAGCCCATGACTGAAACAAAAAGAAAAAAGCTCTGGGTAAAGGAAACCAGAAAAAAAGAGCTTTGGAGAGAATTTCAAGCATAGTGACCTCCCTTTGAAATGTGTCTGTGCAGTCAGTGTCTTGGAGAACCTTGAAAATGTTTGTATATTTTTTTCTTGCTTTATATCCTTAAAAATATCCCACTAATTTTTTTCTTCACTCTCAAGCCTAGTCAATGTTGTCATTTAAACAACCAAAGGACCTCTTCTAAACAATGGAAAAAAATGTGTTTGTAAAACTGCGCAAATACCTATTTCCAAAAATAATTAAAACTGCTGTGGTTTCAGGGACACAAGTGATGCATTTTGAAATAGGACTAAATGTTTATTTACATGAGAGAGCATGTTAGCTCTGGTCTACTGAGAAAATAATGGGCATTAAACTCTACACAGCATACAGTCCACTGAATAAAAAGTAGATTATATTTTAAAAAGAGGTCTGTGGTTTAGGGATCTACTTTTGCTTTTTAAGCAAAACAATTCACTTCGAGACTTTGTAAAAAAATAACTATTTTGGTAAAAACTTATCTCTTTTGATTTTAAAACTCTTTTAAGGACTTACTTTAAACATAATGAAAAACAATGAGAGGGGATAATAAGTCACAGCAAGAAGTAGATTTATTGGGCCCTATAGAAAAGTATCAATCCAAAGTCTTGGTGTCACTGAGTTGATGTAGTGAAGCTAGTGGTGGATTTCCTCCAGGCAGAGGATGTTCCCAGAGGTAAGAAAGCTATCTCATGCCCCCACCTGCCTTCATTGCCCAGTGAAGGAGATGGCACGAGAGGTTAGAGGCAAAGGGATGCAGCCTGAGCAGAAGAGGGCTGTGATACTTGACTGCTCGAGCAGCTAGCACTAATTTGAGCAGCCCAAAGGTCACGACTATTTATGCAGATAAAAGGTCAATGGCAAGCTGGCATGTGGCTGCAGGCTATCTTGGTACGCACTTCACCCGGGGCACTGATACAGGCTTCTGATTCACAGTTTGTCTTTCTGCATGAACTTTCAGGCCAAGCTTTGGCTGGGAAAAAAAAATCTCTGCCATGGGAGTTGACACAGTTAGGATCCAGATGCAATTTTTTGTGGCTCAGGCTCATCTGTAGCTAAATCAAACCTTTGAATCATTATTTATAAAAGCAGCCAAATTCTGAACTGTTTGCTCAGTATTTAATCAGCCCTTGTGTGCATAAACCCCTCTGAAAGTGTGCCTGAGTATAGAGAAAGGAAAAAATGAATAAGATGCTCAGGATGTGACCTGCTGAAAGAGAGCCAGTGAAAAGCCTACTGAATTCAACAGAGATAGGTTCTTCAGCTGCCAGTGTGTGTGGATTTAATCACTTTAAACATGTAGGACCTTAGAGCACAAGACTAAATGGCATGGCTTGAATTTACAGAACAGTTTCCGTTTAGGTGAAACAATATCTATTTGAGTGAAAAAGGGAAGTAGATATACTATGTTTAATCTAGTCAGATTCTACACTATATTTGAAGTTTTATAGTCAATATATGCTTAATCTTGTACTGTCATTAGAAAATTAAAGTATATTTTAACATTCAGTTCCAGCAGCTGTCTGCTGCACTGATTTTAACCCAAATCCTTTTGCTTTCTGCTGTATATCAGTTCCATATGCTCTGATCTCCAGTAGGAAGTGTGCAAAATATTTTGTAACATTTCACTACCCCAAAAAAAGGTTATGGGAAAGCATCATTACATTGATTTGCTTTTCATCACAGAGGTATTTGGCACTATGCCTTAATTAAGGTTGCAGCAATAACTCTATTATAAGCACTGTTTTGCCTCCCCCGGTAATTTTTTAACTGCAGTTGCCTATTATTCTGTCATTTTTGCTTGTTAATAAAGAAAAAATACGTTAGGATGAGAACCTTCCATGTAGAAAGCCACTAAAACTAAGAGTCTTCAGATATAGAAAAGCGTATTTTTCTTCCAGCCATCTTTTCCCGTCAAAATGGAGAATTACCAAGTTCTTCCTTGACCACTGTCTTCCTAGATTTCCACATGAGGGGAAGTTTAAACAGTTGCTTGGATACATTTTGTCAAGTTTATGAATGCCATTATACTACTACTTCACTCCATATATGGTGGGCTTGGTTTTGGATGAACTGAAACCAACCCATAAAAGTGGCATAGTCTGGTTGGGAAATAAACATATTTTGTCTGTGTTTTCCCACTGAAAATGGCAAAATCCTGGCCACTGAGCATTTGCTAGTGCTTTCTCCATCATATGCATCAAACTAAAGAGAGTCTCCATTCTAGACTGATGTTCATTCCTTTGTAAGCACTGATGATAATCATTGGCTGGTGGTTCTCATGGACAAAGGCTTCTGCCCCATGTGTGGAAGAGCAGATAACCCTTAAGAACTTTCTCTTTCTCTTACAGCTTATCAAATGAAAGAAAAAGAAGTCTTTGAAGAATCTGAAGGCATTGGAATACATTATGCAATTTCCTGGACTTTATGCTACCTCTTGTAAGTGTTATGATATTATTTCCAGTCCCTGGAAAACAGAACTGTACTATAGATGATGACTGTGGGATTTCTGTTATCTTGGAGCAAATATCGGTTTTATGCTTTCCTTCCTATTAAGGCATTTTAGAAAATGAAACACGGAAAAAGCAAGATCTTCTCATAGTGTTGAGGGCCATCTATTCTTGTACTTCAAGAACATGGTTTAGAAAGGGGATCTCCTACTGCCTCTGCCCAGGCAGCCTTCTCATCTTCCAGGACGATATGCTTGTGAAACGAAGACCTACAGCTAGGTTTTCCTCATAGGAACACAGAAAATATTGCAGGTTTATAAGACAGTGTTCCATCAGAAATCCTCATAAAATGGAAGCAGTTGTTTATCTCTTTACAATAATAATAATAATAAAAAAGATTCTGAGTCCCACTGGCTTTTTACTCTTAAACCTAGTCTAGAGCCTGTGATTAGATCTTGCATCTTCCTCCAGCCTCTCTCAGTTTTATGTGAGTGCACCCATCTACTTTTTTGGACTCTCCTGTCTTGTTTCATGTCAGTGAATGGTCACAAGATAGAATCAGCTTTAGGTCACCTGAATCAGCTTTACAACATCTAGCCTCAAGTAGGGGAGCCATGTAATCCTCACAATAGAGCTCTGAATCTGCTGGCTTCAAACCTGAATGGCTTCTTGAGAGGGTCTGGCAGTCTGTGGTAAGCACTACACTTCTAGAGCTACCTTGCTATCCATATCTGAGTTACCAAATGCTGATAGGGATATGCCTGCATTGCCTTCAGCATTGACACAGCTATAGGCATGTTCTGAAAGCGTGTAATGCAGTCCCTTTTGCCTGCGACTCAGACCATGTAGTGCTCTTATCTGTGCACTTCCTACAGAAACTGAAGTGTGGGAGGAATCTCCTGTACTATTCCGTAGGGGAAGAAGTGCCATCCCTGTAATTGATGGGTACTATGTAGTCCAGGTGTGAGTCCTTCAGGGACCAGGCATAAAGGACAGGGCAAGGGTTTCAACATGCAAGGGAAAAATGCAGCTATTCCCACAAGCATGTTTATATCAGAGGAGGTGTCTTCCATCCAACACCATCCGTAAACCTCTGTTTGTTAATATCTGCTGCTGTCCTCCACGTGAGGTGAGGGTACCTGGATGAGCAGTCAGCCCAGCTCCTCCCAGTTCTCAGCATTCTGGGTTGTTTGATCAACAGATGATCTCAGATTACCAGAAACAGGGATGTTTCATTTAGCATCTTAAAATTTGCACACAACTAAGTTTTTCCTTGCTAAGGGCTGAATGGGCCTACCATTGGCTAAGTGGCTAAGTATTGATTTACACCCTAGTTTTATCCCCATAAAGTTGGAACTGAGGATAAAGGCCTTTCTCAGAGAGGCAAGTTCTCTATTACAGACAAAGCAGGAAAAAAATCAGACCCATTATGCAAAAAACAGCCATGAGCTATTTTCCTTCAGTATGTAGCAGTTAGTTAAATGCTGTGTTAGTACTCACTGTAGGTAGAGAACTTTTGCTTCTTATCTCAGAAAATCACTCATAAAATTTACAGTTAATTTCTAATTAGGTTGTTCAAAATATAACTATAATCTTGAGGAAGCAGCTATAGCATTTTATGCCATTGCACTGTGGTCTGTATACATCAGTCCGAATGATCCATTAAAGTATTACTGAAACGATAGAATAAATTGCATTTTCACAATATTAAATATACCACAAAGAGTAACTGTGAAAATTGCTGGCATATGCAGCTCATCTAACCTTGGAACTCAAATTGCTTTTCTAATTTGCTGCCATAATCGTGAAAGTAGACTCCTGTAAAACTATATTTCTGTGTTGGGAGAGGGGACAGGGGGAGAAGCACAGCGGACAAGCATTGACAAATCTATTAAATTACATACCAGAGAGAGAAATTATCACATTAAAAAGCCCAAGTGGGTAGAGCTATACCTGACCATTGCAACAGAGAAATTACCGTCAATTCCCATTATTGCTCTGTCAGAGGTGTCAGTCGCAGCCCGCGCCTGCGGCCGGTCATTTGATGTATTTGCCTGCCTCTCATGGCACATGCAGGCTGCGAAGAGCGTCAGCTGGGCTGCTGGAAAGCAATTCTGCTTCTCTAGGCTATTGGGAGAGGACCTCAATATACCTGAGAATCTGCTGGTTTACCTACCTCAGAGTGCCAAAAACCCGTTTGTGAGATGGGAGAACTCCCCCCTCCTCCCATTAATTTCACTGGGTTGTTCACTTTAATGCTTAGTAATGCCGCTGGAAGTGTTGGTGTAATTTCACGGGTAGTGTAATTGCAAGTTAACTTCGTGGCTGATCTCTTCAACAGATGGAAGCAGGGTGGGGGTGGTGATGAAACCCACAGGAAATGGGTGCTGCTGGAGGAAAACGCAGATGGAAAAAAGGAGACACATAAGAACAGAGAAAGGGGAGAGAGAGAGATCAAGGAACCAGGGGGCATAAGAAACATATGGCAGAGGGAGGATGCTCTGAATGACCACTTTAGAGAAAACTGAACACAACTAAAAAGAGTATGAAGAATTAAATATAAATTACAGATACCAAATACTTTAATGGACATTATAAAAACCCAAATGCTATGGTGGTCAGATCTCTGGGACCAGACATTCTTGCATTCAAGTACTTGCTCCTCAGCAAACCCTTAGGCCATAATTAAAGAGCCTGCATTTTATTTATGCTGTGGGCCTCATGTTTTCTACAGCCTCCATGCTCCTGAGGCTCCAGGAACAGGACTCAGGCAGAACTTGCTGTCTCAATACAGCCCTGCAACATACTTTTCATCAAATCTCTCAGGACCAGCTTCATTCAGAAATGTTTATATACCTCATCTTAATAGATCCCTTGAGACTTGGCACCTGAGTAACCCAGGTGTCACAATGTTTTGCCTCTCCATGGTACTGTGAGGATAAAGGACAGATGCTGAGGAAAGGGCCTGGCATATCAGGCCCAGCACCATGCACCCGTGGGCGTTTTGTTGCCAGGACCCAAGCTAACATCTCCACAGGAGACAGTTTTGCTCCACACAGACACGCCAGCACTCTGCTCTGCTCCAGATTTCAGGGTGTGACACGCACTCACCCTGAGTGCTGCTATGCCACTTTTATCCCAAATCTAGAGCGGTTGATGAATTTTTTTGGTCAAGAACTTGTCTGCAGTGATTCACACCTCTAGAAATGTATAGAAGTTGGGAGTGTCAAAGGAATCCTTAAAACTGAACCAAAGGGGGCATTGGGGAGGAGGAAAACTCGCTTGAAGCTCATCTGTCTGCGTGGAGCATAGCCTGACCACAGGTGGGGATTTGCTCCTGCTTCCTATGGCAGAGGCTGGAGGGGGCATATGTAACAATAACCTTGTCAGTCATTGCTTTCTCAGGAGAGTATTTTGTTCACCTAGGTACGCACTACCTAGGTTATCAGAGTTATCAGATAAAAAATATTATCAGAGTATACAAAGACAATAGTTCAATGTGCATGATTTGTGGACTATAAATACAGTAAGAGGAAAGGAGGCCTAACAAACTAGTGCATCACAAAAGAGTAACTGCAGATTGATTTCAAGGCTGAAGGCCAAATTTAAGTATTGTTTTCTGTGTTCCCTATGATCACAAAGCGAGGAAGAGAGATGAGAGCCACTGGACTCAGTCAAGGGGTCCCTAATTATTTTAAGAAATCAGGTCTTGTTCTGGGTTTGGGGGTTTTTTTATTCCCCCCTTTTTTACTGAATTTGGTGGGCACAAGACTATCCTGAAAAGAAATCAGGCCTGAGGATTTCCATTAATATTCAGGGGGAAAAACCTCACAAAATTTCTGTTAAAGAGTTGGTTCATGCCAGTCCCCTCCCAGGCACATCCTATTTCTATGGCCTATAAACCAAAGAGACTGCAAAGAGCAGAGATGACTGAAACCTCTTCAGCGTGCGAAGTGAGAGCCATTGCTCTAGTTTTTGTAATAACAGTGAGTAGATAGGTATAAAATACTGTATAAATACCAACTAAATAATTCCTTCAGTAGATATGGAAGTAGGTAATTTGTATTGAAATGTGATTGGTAATTTATATTCAAACTTAGGTCAGAAAACTTTAACTCAGGCCCCCAAAGTTTAATAATGGATTTATCGTCCCAAAAATGAGTGTTGTGGTTTTCAGAGATGGCAGGTTGGTCTGCTTTCACTGAACTCAGCCAACATTGCCGAATTGTCTTTTAAAATATACATGCAAGTTTGAAAGTTATGTCTGGAGCCATTTGCCCAAATGCATCTTACAGAAAATGGTGCTAAGACTCCAGATTTCAGCTCAGAATTTCTGGCCACCTGTTCTCAGGCACAGGATTTGGGCGTACACCGTTCCTAACAGGGAGAAACGGGAAAAATGTCTAATTGGGGAGGTTTAGGTTGGACTTTAGGGGAAATTCTTCATAGAAAGGGTGATTAGACATTTGAATGGGCTGCCCAGGGAGGCAGTAGAGTCACCGTCCCTGGAGGTGTTTGCTTTCAGCAAAGTCTGGACGATGGCACTTGGTGGTATTCGGTCAAAGGTTGGACTCGATGATCTCAGGGGTCATTTCCAACCTAATTGATTCTGGTAAATCTGTTCTTTTAAACAACGCTACCAAACGACGAAGCATCTCTGGCTTGCAGCGCGAGATGGGAATTTTTTTTTCTGCACTGTGTTGGATGCGGAGCGAGTCTCATTTAGTAACTCTGTGTGGGTGAGGCTTTCCGGGGCACAGCGAGATAAAGGCTCCAAACGTCCTAGCAAACGCGGTCCCAGGGATACTGTTCCCGCTCGGTGTCCAGGGAGCGGGACAGCGGCCGTGTCCCGGCCACCGTGGGTGCCGACGGGTCCGCCTCGGCCCCGGCCCTGCCGGGCCCTCACGCATTGCGGGCGGGGGGAGGGGGAACCGCGTTCCCGGCCCAGACTGTGCATGTCCGAGTGACGCATTGCAGGTACGAACCCACCAATCAGCGCCCTCCTTACGGAGTCTCTGCACTCCTCGGCATTTTTTCCTAAGATCCCCTTCCGCCCAGGGAAATAGTCCCTCGCCCTGCCCCCCTGCGCACCCCTGCTCCTCTCCACACCGTTTCACAAGCGCAGACCCCAGTTTTTCCTGCACCTCACCCTTTCGTGCGCCCGGGCTCGGGGGCTTAGGGGCACAGGGGCCGCGCTCTGGGCGCGGGGGGGCCCTGCCTAGAAGGGCGCGAAGGGCCGGGACTCGTTTCGCAGCTCCGCTCGCTGCCGGGGGAAGGGGAGGGGGGAGGGAGCGGCGCGGAGCGATCCGGGCGGGCGGTGAGGCGGTTTATGAGGCGCCGGCGGCGGGCGGGCAGGGCTCAGTGTGAGGCGAGCCGTGCAGCGGGCAGGTCGCGCAGCGTGCGCCCCGTGCAGCTCTCAGCTCCCACCGCACCCCGCAGCCAGGCCGGGCCACCATGGTGAGTCCCTGAGCACGGAGCAGCCGCAGGGTTCGGCGGGCGCCGCTGTGGTGCTCGGCGTGTGAGGCGGGGGGTGGGGGCGGCTGGATTGGGTGCAGATGGGGGGGGGAGGTTGGCTGGTGTGGGGCGAGGTCGCCTGCAGAAGGGCGGGGGGGAGGTAGGGTTGCAGGCGTCCCTCGCTGCGGCCGACGGGCTTAGTCTGGCGCGGATGGTCCCGCTCGGAGGCGCCGTGTGCGTGGGAGGAAGTGGTGGCGGCGGATGGGTCCCGCCCGGGTCCCTTTCCCGCCCTGGGGCGTTGGTGCGGATTCAAATCCAAACGGCCCCGGGGTCGGCGGGAGCGCCGTGAGGCGGCGCTGGGCGCGTGCCGGGGGGGGAGCGGTGGATAGCGGTCCCGCCTGGGAGGGGACCTGGGGCGCTGGGAGCAGGGGAAGGAGCTTGTCACGATGGCATCAGCTCCGCGTTCTTATCGCTTTCCCCCTCCCTGTCCCTGGCGTGTGCGGCTGAGAGTGCCTGGGGAGGCAGCCTAAGATGTCCGGCTCGCTAGCGAGGTGTGCTGCGCCTGGTCATAATAATGCACTGCGGAGCCCTGCAGCTTCTGAGCAGCATGATGATGAGGGGCAGGCTGTGCCTCACTGCACCATCGCCCTCCTCGCTAGACCTGTTGTCAGCTCGCTTTGGAGCCCCTGCCGATTCCGTGGTAGCGCCTTGGTGTTGGCGGCTCTGTTGGACAAGGGATTATTTGTGTTCTCTTTTTTTTTTTTTTTTAAATCGTTTTTGGCTTCCCGTTTTGGTCACTGCAGAGGACAGTCTTGCGTTTATAATTTTTTCAGTGATGCCTTTAGGACTTTAATCCGCTGTCGAAATAAAGCGCATTTTGTGGGATCGGAGAATTGTTTCAAATTCGGTCTAGACGATGTGAAATTAGGTTTTGTTTGTTTGTTTTTTTTTTTTAAACAAGTGGATAATGAGAAACGTATCAAAACCAATTTTGTTGCAAAAGCAGCACCAGTGATCACTTAGGGCTATCTCTGCATTAAGATAAGTATTGTGGAATTGTCTTTTTATTTATTACGTGCTTCTGAGGAATCGGATCACTGTCAGCTCGTCATGTCTAATGTGAATGATGGATACTTAAAATTTAGGTTTTTTGAAGTGCTCTTTCTGAGCAAAGAAATTAGGTGAATTGAAGCCTGAATTGGTTCTTTTGCTCGAATTGTGAACCTATACAGCAAACCATCTATTAAGGAGGGGGGGGAAAAAAGCAATGGATCTAGCAAGCAAAAGACTTGCTGCATGTAATCATCATCTGTAGAGAACCAAAAAGGGAGTATCTGCAAGCAAGGTCTGTGTTAAAATGGGTGTGTCCAGGAGGCACAGTGACACTGAATGTGGTTGTAGTTCATCCCGACAGACCAAACTGGCTCAACCTGTGACTGAATGTTGTCCAGTACTCCCCATGCTAGATAAGGCAGAATGATCTGCTCCTAGAATAAGCTAACCTACCATAAGCCTAATTTTAGTCCGTATATGCTAGTCTGTCTGGTTCTTGTTCCACGGTTAGTCCTGCCAGAACAGAACTGTCCCTTCAGATCCGATGCCTGTGAAATACACCGAAAAGCCGACTTTCAGAGTGGAACAGTGTTTGCGATTTGCTGGTGGCTCTTTATCAGGCAGTGTTAGTCAGTCCTGTGGAGGATCTCCCAAACTGGTTACTGCGGAGCAGCTACGGCTGTAATGAAACACTACCTCTAGAGGCTGTATGTGCCACAGAAACCGCCGCACACACAACAGCTCCCCTGCTTTCCTGGGAGGTTTAGAGTCTTTGTCAGGGCCTCCGCACAAACTGGGGGTGGGGGGATGGGAGCTACTGCAGTGAAAATGAAAGTACTGCAACGTGAATCACAGAATGCCGTCTCATATCTATGATGGCATCAGGAGTTTTTCAGGTGGGTCTTGGCCATGAAAAGGGCATGTCAAACCTTCAGCATAGGCACGTTACAGTCACCATTTAAACGTTTGGATCTGAAGTTGCGTTGCCTCGATCAAAGTGCGCACCCTGTCACAGGTATGGTGCACGATAATCTAGCTTAAATTCGGGGCATAGAACTCCAGGAGGCCCCTCTCGGAAGGGCACAGTGGCCTGTAACTCGTGCGCACGGTTCCGGGCTGATAGTCCTCCACCTGGGTGGCACGGGAGGCAGGGATCTGGCAGGCTGCTGGCTCCGCCCTTTACTGCTGTTGCGCAGCAGTCCCTGCAGAGCCCAGCACTGCAGAGTGCAGATGGTGTTTGTTCAACCTTGCCCCACCTCCCCTCTTATCTTTCAACTGCTCCATACCTGTGCCTTCTAATAAAGTTTGTGCTCTCCTCAAACAATGTACCTCTTACAGGTACTGTCAGAGCTTATCCAAATTCATGGTTAGGGTGTTTTAAGTTTCTAGAAGAGTTAGAGAAGAGGAAGAGCTTGAGAACGCTTAACAGCTCACACATTGCTATGTCACGTCTTCATATAAAATTGTTTGTATAAAACAGTACGTGACTCAACTTGGTAACCCATAAGTAGTGACCTAAATAAACTAGGTTCTTGTTGCTTAAATCTGATCTACAGCTTTCTGTGGGTATAAATGTCTTATGGAAATGTAGCACATCGTTCTCCTCACTCAAACAGTAAAAATGTAAATAGCATGCAAAGGTAGGAGCCTGTGTTAATGATACTCTCCAGACAAGCAAAAATCCGTTAGGCTTCTGCCAGGTGACCGGCAGAATACTTCCATCCCAAAGCTTGGAGTCGAATCCATGATGTTCTCAGCAGTGTTGCTGCCACCCTAGTCTGTTTTTTGTTCGTTGTTTGTTGGTTTTGGTTTTTTTTTTTTTTAACAAAAAGTAGAGTCTACATGGGGATACTTCCTACAGCAGCTGAAATTTGGACAAGTGGAATCTGTAGCTTCCAATACCCATTGGCTGCTAGTTTAAAAGTTGCTCAGCAGGGAGGTCTTGGTTCTTAAAGTAGGTGAGCCCCAGGCAGTCTGAGAAAGGAACTGATCGAGGCCTTTGTCTTGGCTGTTGTTGTATTGTATGCAGATTTTTTTTTTTTTTGGTAAGCAGTTTAGCTCTTGTATGGCTGCTTGAGTAGCTGTCTTTCCTTCTTTTGTAGGAGGAATAACCAGTAGCTGGTAATTTCTAAGTTTGTATGCAATATAGGAATGTAATTCAAATTGTAATTACTTAAGTAAAAATTGACAGGTGGTGCATATACCTTTTTCTAAGTCTTCCCTTGACAGATGGTTAATGTGTAGGGAGAGTGTGGTGGGCACGCCTAGTGACTGAAAATTTTTCTGTCAGTATTGCATTAACTACAAAAAGGGTTGTTGCTGAAATGGTCACAACAGAAACAAAACTGAAAATGCACTGTTGAGTTTAGGCAGTGAATGTGTCTTTTCTGTATTTTAGTGTGGGTTTTACTCTTCAGTGGGGTACTATGAAGTAAAGAGTTCAAGAAGCTTCCCTGAAGGAGATGTGTGGCCTTGTTACTGCAATTGAATTGAAGCTATCCAGAATTTGTTTGAAGAATAAGCTGACTTGAGACCCTGGGAAGGTGTTTCTAGAGTCCTCAAACACTTTTGTGCTCCTTCAGGAGTGAAGTCCATTTTGGATTTGACCTCAAAGACTGAGGGTTTTTATTGCTGTCAAATACAGTTGATTCAAAACTGGTGATAGATGCAGAAGAGGTATAAACTGGGGTTTACCCAACTGATACGGAAATTACACCCTAGACCACAAAACCTTTCTCTGCTGGCCCTGTTAACTACCTGGTAGCTGAGTCAGTGTAGACAATGATCTGAAAAAGTCTAAACAGCCGCATGTCACTGAAATGACTGGTTTGGGCTGAAGCTGGTGTCTTGTGTTTTACAGCCAGGTCTTGGACATGAGGCTTGGACATGTTAATCAAGGGATGATTTAATTCTAGCAAAGAGTATATTTTTCTAATTTTACCATTGTAACTTAACAGAAGATACTAGTCTGCCTTAAATTTGGCATTTGGGAGTTAGTGCTGCATTACTTAGACCTACAGTGTTTCATTTGAAGCTGAGCATGGTAGTGTGCTGTGTGAATGAGGTTTTTAAAACCAGTCTATAGAGAGGGGCCTGTGTGCCCTGAGCTTGGTAATGTTGCTTGGGCAATTGATTGATAAAAGTGGTAATATATTACTTGGGTGTATCAGATATTTCAGGCTCAGGAAATGATAGGCCACCAGTTTTACTTAGCAAGCAATCCCGGTGACTTTTGAGCTGTATTAGTTAGAACTATTTCAGAATGGTATAGATAAGTCATGAAGAGCAGCTACCATATTTAGAGGTTTCTACAAGTCTTATTTTGCCTTGAACTTTTGCTACAACTATAATCATATTCTCTTTTATTGCAGGCTGATCAACTGACAGAAGAGCAGATTGCAGGTGAGGCTTTTGTGCTGTGTTGCTACTCCTACTTGACTTGGCACGTCTCTTAATCCAGTGACAGTCTTGTGTTACACAAGATATTTTGCTTTCTTAGATACTAAAGTAATATGGTGGAATGTTTTGATATGTTACCTAAGTTTTAAAGGCTCATCTGGATACAATGAATGTGTAGTTAAACAATCCTCACATCTTTACTGGCTAATAGACTTGTGACTCTTCATTTTTGTCTCATGACTACAGAATTGTCTCAAGTGCAAACTGAAAGGGGGTGAGGCAGGGGGAGAGTGACAAGTGTCTGGTGAAGGCTTGGAATCTGCAGTACTTTTGTAACAGAAGGCGAAAATAATGTACTGTGCTGTCTCCTGTCAGCAGAGATGTTTCAGAGTGGCTCTTGTTGATGACAGCAGAGATTGGCTTCAAGATGACAACTCTTAATATTCCATATTTGGAACTGCATTTTGTGCTTGGACACAAGTGTTGTGTGTGTGCTCTTCTGATGGTCTGGCAATTGCTCTGAAATGCTTAAGTATGCATCTCTTATATCTTAGTATTGGTCCCTTAACTATGGGTTACGTGCACTTACAACTGCTTATTAATGACAAAAACTTTGCGTTATCGTGTCTGCTACTCACGCAGGCTGCACAAACTTGGGTGTTTCTTATTGTTCTCTGTAGACTTATTTGAACTCCAGTAATTGATGTGACTTAAAGCTGGTCACGCAGAATTCAGCTTTGCCAAAGACATTAAAGAACTTTAGGGTTTTGATCTGACAAGTGTATAGTGTTAATGCTAGAAAGTCTTAGTGTGCATAACTGTCATGTGGATTTATTCTTGAGGATGTTAGGGTTCTGCTAATCTGATAGTGCCAGGTCAACCATACAAATAACATCCTCTGAGAGATACTGCTATTTAATGGTGGTGTATCTCTTAAAGACACTGTATTAAACAGAAGTGTCATTATGAGCTGGTTTGTTTTTGCCATAATGGCCAAATCTGAAGTGTAAGAACATTCTTCTGTAGCTTTTACACTTTAGAAGCTTGCTTTTACTCAAAGGAGACTAATTATGGTTTTGTGGAAAATCCTTAGTCTATTTACTTGTTGCCATGGTACTGTCTTGTGAGTAAGCACAAGCCAAATTTAGTTCAGTTTAAGATTTTTTTTTTTTCTGGAACTGGCCTACATATCTTAAAGGTTTTGTGATCAGTTTAGTTGGAGCAGGCTTTATCAATTGTCACTGCTGTCTTTTCAATAATGCATCATTGTTCCAGTTCTTAACTGTAGAAGCTTTATTAGTTGATGTAGCTGATTATGGAATATAAACAGGAAGCTTGTTACCTTGGGATTAGTGCAAATTTTAGCTATTCATTTATGATGATATAATTCTTGGAACAAAAAGTGAGTATTGATAAGCCTGTCATGCTGGAATAGAGGTTTTCATCTGCATGGAAGGAATAAAAGTATATCTTTAGTGTTAGTATTCAAGGTAAAATGTCCTACCACTTTCACTTCAGTTATTGGTATTTCATTAAGCAAATGTGTTTGCAAGAAAACCATAAACCATGAACCTCAGAGGTGAAGACATGAGTCCACTGGTGGTCTGTTAGGGAACCATCCCCAGTACTGCTTAGGAAGGGCTGCAGCTGACTAAGCAGTCTGCTTAGTTTTGCTGCTGGAGGCCAGTGTCTTCCCATGAAGACTTCCAGGTAAAATTTGTGTGTTCTACATACTGTGGCTTGGAAAACTCGAGCCACTGCCACTGTAACTGAGCTTCTCTGAAGATATCTAGCTTTTAATTTGAAGGTAAAGTTAGTAAATGGTACTGCAAGGTAGTGACAACTTTACCTTTCCTAAATAAAAGGCCAGAATACTTAATGCAGCCACTTCTCCTGGGCTTAAAATCTTCCACCTGTGCTGCAAAGCACCAGAATAGAGTTGTTAAAGATTCAAGATGTTATTTTCCATGGAACTCATTAATCATATAGGACTGAAGCTCCTCATCAGTGTAAGAAGGGGTGAAGCTTCCCAGAGTTTGTTCATACAAGAGACTGAATTTTGAAAGCTGAGTAGGTACAGAAAGTGAATACTGGCTGCAGTTACGTTCAGTAAGAACTGAAGTTGCTAAGTCCAGTGGCCATCCCTTTGGTTAAGCATTGTATTAAAAAGGTATGTAGGTCAGGACCACTTAATGTGGGTGGTTGGGTGGGGGAGCAGCCTGAAGATGCCTTTGTCCCAAAGCCAACTGGTCTACTGAGCTATCCCTCCTCCCATTAGACCTCAGGGTTCTAACTGGGCTCTGAACAAGTAGGCCCGTGTATGGTGTTTGTTATATCTTGTTCCTTTACTGTGCTGTGCTTCTCTGTTGGGGGTCTGACCACAACAGTGATTTTAAATTGATGCCGTAATAGAAATAGACATGTTTAAGTGTTGAGCTCCTGGTAGCTGTGAAGGGAACAATCAACATTCTCCTATAAAGTTCCAGACATAGCTTGCTAAACTGTGCAAGAGTGGGAATGGTAGTCCTGGTTCACTGAACATATTAGGTCACTGAAGACTGCTACTTCATCTGGAAAGGTGATGTGGTGCAGAGATGCCTCAGAAGCTATGGTGAAAAAGAACGTTTTGAGCTAGGGTGGTGGTGTTAACATTCTGTTGGATTAGCCTTTCTTTCATGGGGCCTGGAAGTAGTGTTTTTCTTGATGCAGGACGCTTTTCAGAGGGAGGAGACCTTGTAGCCTTACGAGAGAGTTTTCGTTTGCAATTTGGTATGGAGAAGTGGAATAGAGAGGATTTGCTTCACATGCTACTTGGAGTCATAAAGTGTATGAGGTCTGTTTTATAACCTTATGTTGCAGGAAGCCAGAATTGAATTACTCATTAAACTTTAGTCATAGCTGCCTTCACTAGCCATGGCTGCAAATATTCAAAAGCTATGCTATATTCCTCTTGTTCTCATCTGAACTGTATCTGTGTAGGTTGTTACTCCTTTGTTCTGATTACTGGAGGTGGTTCCCAGAAGTGGTTAAAGAGGTATTTTAATTGTATTCCTAACTTGATTCAGCATTTCAAATGGGAATATGCTGCTAATCTTTGACTTGCTTTATTTTCTTTATGGTTATGCTTACGATTTTTAGCTGGTTGCTTCTTAGCCTACAGCATCTTTGAGTAAAAGAAGGGTAGAATTGTCCTTTGAGTGGTTCCTTTCAAGTGTTCAGAACATAACACTGAAAAGCCTATTTTTGTAGAAAGAAAGCTTTTAAATTTTGTGTTTAAAAAAAAAAGTTAAGTATTACTTCTTCTAAGCAAGGTCACTGCAATGCTGAGAAGTCTGCTTCATGGTTAGGTTAGTGATGGTTGACCTTCATGTGAAGGACAAAGTTGTTAACAGCTAAACATTTTGAATAACCCTTGAGCACTTGACTCTTCAACTTTCCCCTTTTGAGGTCCTTCCATGTTTGACTATGAACTTGTGTACTAGCCTCGACCTGAAAGCCTTTCCTTCCCTGGTGTAAAACAAAAACCTGTTTGTTACCTCTAAGATAACTGAAACTAATCCCAAAGACTGTTTGGGAGTGACTATAGGTACAGGTGCTTGGTGATTATACAATACTGGCTTCAAACAGTTTTGTTTGGTCCTGTAGTAGCCTTGCTCCAATTCTTATGGGCTAAACAGTGGGAGTTGGCTTTTGGAACACTTCAAACTGTTAGATGTAGAAAAAAGAGTAGGGCTTTTTTTCCTGAGACTTGATTGTGACTCTGGTATTATAGCTGCATTCATGAACTATAAAAAGCCTATTTTTGTAGTTTCATTTTTAACACTTGGCAGCTTGTACTTACCTCAAGGGTTTCAGAGTATGAAGTGGATGAAGTAAGACTTCATGCAGGTCATGTGAAAACACAGTTTTTACTGTGACTAATTCTGGTCTGGGAAACCCACCATCTGGAATGCTGACTGCCTGGAAATGTTGAAAAAAAAGTAATACTTGGAAGTATTTCTGATGAAGGAGTACCCTTGAGCTGACGAGTTGTCCAAAGGCATGATCTTAGGTGCTTTGGAAGCTGTAAAAGGATCTGAACTCTAGAAGTTAAGATTTTCATGTTTAACTGTCGTGTGTATGAGCTACTAAAGCCCAGTGAGCTTGTTTAAGGTCTGTGGCCAAAGACAAACAGATGGCATGGATTAAAACCAGCTCCATTTTTGGACTGGACAATTAAACATGTTATGCTTGTATTAATATTCCTGGCTACAGTACAGCCATTGTAGGGGGTTAAGAGGTAATGCTGAAACACAGCTAAAGCAGTCTTAAAACTAGTCAGAAACACTTCTGTGAGTGCTGTTCCAGGATGCAGTAGGGCCAAAGCAATTTTCTAAGCAGCTTTTCAGTAATGAAGACTCCAGTGACTTTCCTCCTTGAACAACTGTGGTAGCATTGCATTGTTCAGACATCTGTGTCTAGCAGAAGTGGGTTATAATGAGAAACTTGGTTTTAGTTTGGTCTGACCACACCTTTTTCCATCGGCTCATCTCCTCAATTAGTAATAAAGGTGCTGTTAAGCTATAGCATTTATATTTTAAGTTCCAATTTTCAATTTTCTCATTTAATTCCATGCTGTTTTCTGTTGAGATACAGTTCCTGCCAAGAATGTGGATCATTCTAGTTCCAGATAGCTATTTCAATTCTGTGTTAGGAATCCTTTTCAAGATAGATAGTAACAAACATCTGAGTACTTCTGGAATGGATGACCTTCCATCTTAGTTTAGGTCAAAATGTGGTTGATTAGTTAGACTAGTGGGTAGTTTTTCAGATGTTGGTGCTTTGATATTGGCATTACAGTTATACTGGCTGAGCAGTATACCAGAATTTTCTTACAAGAATGAAATCAAGTACCTTAGAACAATAGGCAGCAGTGAATTAAGTTAACCTTTCAAAGCTGAAGGGATTAACTTTTTTGTTGTTGTACAGAATTCAAAGAAGCTTTTTCACTATTTGACAAGGATGGGGATGGTACTATAACTACAAAGGAGTTGGGGACGGTGATGAGATCGCTTGGTCAAAACCCCACAGAAGCAGAGCTACAGGATATGATCAATGAAGTAGACGCTGATGGTAAGACTTCACTAATAAGTAATTTAATAAAGTGCACGAAACACATTTTTCTAACAAAGTGATTGTCTTTCAGGCAATGGCACAATTGACTTTCCAGAGTTTCTGACAATGATGGCAAGAAAAATGAAAGATACAGATAGTGAAGAAGAAATTAGAGAAGCGTTCCGTGTCTTTGACAAGGTACTATAATGTTTACCTTAAATATTCCTTTTGAGAAAACCGTCTGACTTCTAATGTGCTTCCTCCTGAAGCTGCGGGGTATTTGCAGTCCTGTTATCTGGAACCTCTAGATTGGCCAGTCACCCTAAAGTTCAGTCTACTGTGGTACTGTAGCTGAAAGTCAAATGAGGTGTCAGGATAGTAGCAGGTGACGCCATTTAAGGTACTGCTTGTTATGATACTAAAATACTTGTACACAACTGGCAGGGAAATTGTTTTAAGTACTTAAAATAATGTTTTAAATCTTTCATGTAGTCTTTGCTAAGTGAATTGCTAAAAGAGTCTAAAGTTACTTGATTTACTTAAGATGCACCTTTGAGCCGAAAACATATGATGTGAAGTACCTTGGGTGTTGGAGAAGAAAGTCAGTTGAGCTAGTATACACTAGTACTTCAATATTTGGTGTCCCAGCTAGCGTGGAATATGTAGAAGTGTAGTCTCTGAAGGCCTTGTGGCTTTGTGCTGGAATCCTGTTAAATAGGCAAATCAGATAAGTAGCTTGTTTTAATAACTACTTGAACCACAGTCACATAATTTAATAGACATCCATCACCTAAGATGGTTGCGAAAGGTGCTGATTGCATTGTCAGTGGTATAAAAATGTCTCTGAATAGGACAGCCAAAGTAGACTATATTGGATAAGTTGATCTTAAAATGTTTTTTTAAGACTAAGAGATTGGACAATGTTGAAGATACGTTTGCAGCTCTCATTTGCCTTGTGCAAATGCTAGTGGTTAAAGCTGTGTTAACTTCTTAATGTTCAGTTTGCTCTGCAATGTTCTTAAGTTATAGTTAAGTCACTAGGCCTTAGGCAAGTCTATTCCAGTGTTCCTTTTATCCCTCCCAGGATGGCAATGGTTACATTAGTGCTGCAGAACTCCGTCATGTGATGACAAATCTTGGGGAGAAGCTAACAGATGAAGAAGTTGATGAAATGATTAGGGAAGCAGACATTGATGGCGATGGTCAAGTAAACTATGAAGGTAAGGAGACGTTAACTGATTCTTTTTGTGTAGCACTTCTCATGCTGCTGCTTGTGTGGTTGCTTATAACCACACCAAGTTTAAGTAGGGTAGTGTTCAGACAAGTTCATCTGAACACGTAGTGTTCCTTTAACTAATGTTCAATTAATATGTACATTGTGTACCTCTCAATGGGTTCAAGTTTGAGTGTTATTGCTGCCTTTGTGCCAAAGGCAGAAAAAGACTATTCAGCTGTGCAGTACAAGAATTAACTTCCTAAATCTAATGATGTCTAATGACCATTAGAATAAGCAAGTTGTCAGATGTTCACATACTGTTCTGTTCACTAACAAATGTTGGTCTGACTGTAGGAATTCACTCATTTGTCATAAATGCTTTTAAAATTGCTTATTAATCAAAGGGGGAAAGCCTCTCAAATATGCGGAAATTTCAAGACCTTTAGAAGACCTCTTCAGTATATTTCACACAAATCAGATGTAACTTATTTCTATTTCCTCCTTTCTTTCCGGCATTGAAACTTAAATGAAGTAATGTGAGCAGGAGGAGTTCTTTCAGACAGGTGTTTGCAGCTCAGACACGCTAAGCTTATTTTCATTTTAACTTTCCAAATGTGCTGTAGGAAGTAGTGAGGGTATTTTCAGATAATACCTGTACTGTTTCTGAGGTGTAGATGTGCTTTTCCTTTAAGGCCTCTTTGGTTGTGGCCTAAGGACGAGCACTCATCTGTGAGTGAAGAGTTATTTTTATGTACAAGGCTGCTGTTTCATCACTGTGCTTATGGGTTCAGACTGGCACTAGAGAGGATCATCATCCCTCTTGTTTCCAGTTGCTCTTCTGAAACTTAAGCAGCCAATTAAGTCCTTTTAGGTTCCCAGTCTCTTTTCATTATTGTATCTGAAACTATCTTCCAGCACAATAAATGAATCCTATTCTGTGGGTTCTGATTTACTATGTGCCATGAATAAGCATTAAAGCAGTTGCTTAAAGACAGGCAAAATTGCACGACTTGGGCTGTTCTGCTTTGGAAAACAAGAAATTCAACACTGTACACCTACTTAACTGATTGTCACTTCAGTGTGATTTCTACTCTTAGTCATTCTTGGGTATCTCGTCCCCATCTGTAAGTCGGTGGACATGAGTAACGTTTTGTTTTGGAAGTAAGGTTGTTCTCTAGTTAACTGAGGGACCAACTTGTATAAAAAAGTAGAGGCCTCTTGCCTGTTAAAAATAGAAGGGGTTTAGGTGTGATTGATGAAAAAGGGGACTGTCTTGAGGATGCTTTTATTTGACTATAACTGAAAACATAGTTTTCAAACAATGTTCAGCACCAGTATGGTCACTTTTCAGATCTTGCAGTTCAGTTTTTTTCTCTGAATAACTCTTACAACTCTTTCCTTTTACAGAGTTTGTACAAATGATGACAGCGAAGTGAAGACGTTGTACAGAATGTGTTAAATTTCTTGTACAAAATTGTTTATTTGCCTTTTCTCTGTTTGTAACTTATCTGTAAAAGGTTTTTCCCTTACTGTCAAAAGAATATGCATGTATAGTAATTAGAAGGCCATTCCTCCATGTTTTTCTCCTTTATCTTACTGTCATTGTTCTGATTTTTGGAAAATTGATCTAAGTAACAAATGTTGCATGTGGCTTACTCTGGATATTTAAGCCCTTCTGCACATCTAAAGTTAGATGGAGTTGGTTAATTGAGGGAACATCTGGATTGTCTATTAAAGTAGCTTTCTTTAGGAGACTTAGGTATGACTAGTGTGACAAGTTACATTAAGTAAGCTAGGGTTTACCATGCATTAGCAATTCCTTAGTTAAAGCAACATGTTGGCTCTCCTTCTCTAGTACACAAGAGTTTATTCCCCTTTCTGTGATGGAGGAGGACTCTTGCAGTAAAATGAGGTTAATAGTATCTGTCGTGTGGCTAATGCACTGTAAAAGTCATTCTCCTAGCTTACTTCACAGTAACTTGTTTGTGGCCATACCTGTAACATGTTGTTGAAATGTGGAGTCTTAACGTTGTGGACGATTGACAGTCAACAATATGAAACTTAAGTTGCACTAATGCAAAACGGGTGATTTATCCAGGTACTCGTACACAAGTTTTTTTTGTACTGCTGGTCCTGTACCAGAAAACATTTTCTCCTCTTGTTACTATGCTTTTTAAACTTTGTTTAGCCACTTATTTTAAAAAAAAATCTGCTTATGGCACGATTTGCCTCAAATCCATTCCAAGTTGTATATTTGTTTTCCAATAAAAAATTACAATTTACCCATACTGTTTCAATGTATCCTTGAATTATTTACAGGAATTGTTCAATGCAGTTGCTGCTCTGTGTTTCAGTCTGTAGCAGTTCGGTTTGCTTATGCAATGGATTGGCTGTCTTAAAATAGCTTGGAAGGTGAAAACTTAGTCCTTAAACTCTGGCCCTTAATAGTATTGTTGACTTGAAGAAGCTTTCTTACTAGTAGTTTAAAAATGTATTTTACAGTCTTGTGTGGAGCTTGGTGCTTCAATAAACTTACCGTAGTGACTGGCTATGCCCACTATCTGTAGACATTGTGAACTGGATGTTGACCTAGTTCAATAGTTGACCTAAAATTAAAATTCCTTGTTCAGACAACTAAACCTGTTTGCTTTCTTTTAATTATTTTGGAGTTTATTCCCTGTCAGCTGCTACATCGGGGTAACTTAGTCTCACACTTGGGCTTTTCTGAAACTGCCATATCTGAGTTCCCATTCAGGATGCAGCCAGCTCAAAGTACAGAAGAAAAACATTCTCTTACTCATTTGTTAATGAGCATAATTGTGCTTCTTGCACTAGTTTTTTGTCAAGGTTTAAATTTTTTTTAAAGCAGAAAACAAACCTGGTTTTGACCAAGGACAGATCTAAGAACTCAATGCCAAAGGCTGCTCGTGCCTATTGCCTCTCTACTCTTCTGGCAAGAACTGACTTGACCTTACATATGCTATATGGTTATCTTGTTTGGGGATTCTGGTGGCCTTTAAACAAAGCATTGGCCCTTGCATCTGGTTACCCTCACTGGTCCCAGCAGAGCAGTTACTTAATGTTTTAAAACTGTTTCAGTCATCTTTGAACATGTAAAATTAGGACAGCTGTTCAATCTGAATTCAGGAACACTTAATCAAATGTTTATGGTCACCGATCTTAAAGCTCTGCTGTCTAAGGACTATGAACAGCTCTACTGGCTTTTCAAAGAGGTTTGTCAAAAGTATTTAGGTTGCCAGCATCAGAATTCCTTGGAACTGTTGTTCGTGCACTGGCAATCTGATTCAGGAAGCTTATGCAGTCTAAATTTTCTAGCAGTTAGGGTTTGCCTTCTATGGAGTAAGTGACTGAACCAACACTTCCCACCCAGTCTTCAGTTTATGGTCTAGGAGCCTGGGGACAAGACACAGGTGTTTAAGCTGGCACTGGTCAAGGATAATTTGACAGAACCATCAGAACAATCACTTGAGATTCTGAGTTGCTGGAGTATTGGAAATCTCATTTTTAAAGGTAAGTAATGCAAACAGGAATCTGACAAGAATTTGATTTTGCCGGTCTGGTGTCTTGACTTTGAGAGTAGACTGAGGATCACAGTTCAACCTATGCGGGCTTCTACAGCTCCACATGCCTGTGGAAGCATCTACAGTAAAAAGGAGAGGGCCCTCTCCATGATGAAAGACTGTCGTGGCCAAGTTATTTGCCTTTCGTAAAAGGAGTGGTTGAAGACTAAGTGAAAAGGCCACCTTTATTTATGGCCACTTTAGCTGCTCCCTGCTTGGAGTGTTTTAGTCACAGGAATCAAAGCTGCTGGTTCTGTTTAGTTTGTTCTCCATGTTGCTGTTATGTAAATGAAATGCCTGATTCTAGGTCTGTATTGAAGTTTTGTAGCCCTGTTTACATATAAGCTGCAGAATGGGAATGATAGATTTCAGTACTGGCTGCTAATGGAAGGATGTCTTCTCAGGTACAGTGGGCCAAGTGTGATGGAAGCCAGTGGCATTGGTCATGAACCTTTTGGCTGAGGTGTGCTTCCATGTCTTTTTGCAATTGTGGAACAGTAATCCTTAGCTCACTCTAGGCAGATTTCTGGGATATATGTGTAGGAATACTGAAGTTCCAAGTTGAGCTTCTGATAGCTATACGAAACAATCCTTCATCCTGTCTGATAAATATGGTGGAGGTTCTTATGTTCTGTATACTAGCAAAAAACCCCATCTTTGGCATGACACTGTAGTAAAATGGCTGTTGGTGTTTTATTCTAAATGGGGCAGTGAGGTGGGAGATCTTAGGCCTAAAGACTAATGTTCCCTTAATGTGTAGGCTTAGGGGGATATCCTATTGATCCCTGATGGGAGGGAATGAAGACAGATAATTCTCAGTAGCATCCACTGGCAGGACAAGGGGCAGTGGGCACAAATTTGAATACCAAGTTCTGTCTGAACAGGAGAAAAGACTTCTACAGTGAGAGTGATAAAACTTAGGTTGTGGAGTCTGTGTAGATTTAAAACCTAGCTGATGAGGTGCTGGGCAAATGGCTCCAGCAGATTCTGCATTGAGCAGAGGCTTGTACTAGGTAATCTGAGAATCATTTATCTTGGCACACACCTCTTGAGAAGTGAAAGTGCCCCTGTTAGCTTCCTAGGCTTACCATGATCTAACCCTACTTCCATATGGTGGTCTTCCCCAGCAAGGGAAGATGCACAATTGCTTGCTACAGCCTGATAAGCTTTAGAGTATGTCACATCCTGGGGACCTCACTGCCACTGTCCAAGTTTGCTTGGCCCCGGCAGATGAACCTCAGGATTAAAGGGTGGGCTCAGTTCAGCGCACGCTGTGTCTCACCTAAAAAATCCACTGCGCAGGCTCGAAGGGTTAATGACCTTTCCCAAATCTTCGCTCGCGAAGACTGGCCATTATATGTCTCTTAACTCATCCTAGTAGTGTTAGGAGTCACAGACAGGACTAAGGCACGGTACCTCAAGGTTGCAAGCTGTCCTGAAAAAAATACTTCCCTAGTCACTTGTGACTGTGGAGTTTTGAAGTGGTAAATATGTGACTGGATGAGGAATAGTAACTGACAAGTTTGCATCCTGTTAAGATAACTGCCAGTAACTTAATGATAGCTAATGGCTAAAGGAGAAGGTAAGTGAGGATTAAGGGCCTGCTAATAAGATCAGTCTTATTATTTGAGTGATACTATAGCTCAGAAGGCAGATGAGCATGTAATACAGGAGTGGACCTGCTACAGGCAGTGCACAGGGGGTATTTATTTAGTCTTTTGGCCACTGGTGTCCAAAGAGTTGGCTCTTAGGAGTGAGGCAGCTGTGTTTATGTCGTATCACGCTGGCCCACTCAGAAATTGTTTGCTAACAACCTGGACGCAATGAGAAGCAAAATTGCTGCTTGCTTGTATTTATGTTTATCACCTCCATGACTATACCATGTTTACTGGACAGTGACTCAGTCCACTTAAAAGCTGTGTTAAACTGGTTTACTGAGTAAGTGAAGGGAGTTCCATAATTCAGGATTAACCTCATTGCTCACCATTTCCAGTGAGGGTGGGTGGGAAATAGTAGACACTTTAAAACTTCTCCTTGAAATACTGTGTTTAAAAATGGCATTTCTGTTGAAGTCTTCATGCTCTAGTGGACAGTTAAGGAAGTTTGTCAGTCTGTCAAACAATAGACTTATCAGTTAAAAATGGTCAGCTCAGCAAAACTACTGTAAAAATGACTCTTGAAAAGTAATCCTTTTTTACCAAGTGGGAACAGTAGGTATTTGAGATGACAGTGAAGATGAATATGCTGGGGAGTGCAGTCTGAGTACAAAGAAAAAATGTTATGTTCAGCTAAAAGGGGCAGTTCCAAAAAAACTTGGGTACTGCACATTAAACCTGTGCTTTAACAGAACCTTGAAGAGATTGAATCACCTTTAGGTTTGTTAAAGTAACTGTATATCATATCATAGCATCTCCCTAGCTATCTCTTTTCTACTTACACCTATATCATCAGTACAGATTTATGACTGGAATGAGAATAACCATCTGCACCAGTTTCTGGTTTTGAAAAACGTTCCTGCAAGAATAGTCACAGCCTGTCAGGTTATCTGTTTGCTCTGAGGGCCTTAATTTTCCTGTATCCCATAAGGGTGAGTCTGATGTCATAGTGTCATCTTCAGATGATGTAAATGGCAGTTTGTATTTGAAATCCATGACTCCCTTTAGCTGCTTCATATTAAAAATAATTTCTGTGTTTTTTTCAATATGAACTGTGGAGAAGAGGGCATTTATTTCGCTGTCCTAAACTTGAGATTCCTGAGATACTGTTCAAGAAGTTGTGCAAAGATCAACTGGGATACCTTCAGATGTAGAAGATTGGTAAAGATGACTTTAATGGCAGTAGCCTAAAGATGAGGCATGTTCCTTGCAAAATTCTGATTGGATGATGTGACACAATAACTCTTGATAACATTATCAATAAGTTTCAGCAGGCTGTTGAAGAATGGGTCTGCTTTTCTCTGCGTGCTGTGTGTATGTCAAGTAGCAGATAGTTCCTGCTCTTAGATCCTGCCATACAAACAGGATGTCATGCAGTGTTATATAGTGACTGCACACTGATAATTGGCTTTTTTTAGGAGGAGCTGAACTGGAAGTAAGAGTGAAAGAAGGGGACAAGAGTGAAAAAGACGATAAAAGAGTGTAGAATTAGGAGAATAGCATGGGAGGAAGAGAAAATAGGTTTGATGCAACATCTAATAATTGGTGCAAGACAAAGTCCACTGCTATTTTCTTAACAATAGCAACACCCTAGGGCTAGAACCCCTGCCTTACCCCTGCAGGGTATTCTCAAACGGCAAGGGTGGTAGCTGGGTTTGTTGTTGCACTTCTAGTAGCTCCTGTAGCTGGAATAGAGTATTTAGGTTGTTCCAATTGCATAATTGTCATCTTGCAGATCAGACCTTTGGGTAGGCATGTGCTTGCTCAGGAGTTAAACTTCCCTATTAGTAAAACAGTACTTTTATCAGTAGGAATTGACACCTTGATCAGCAAACAGTATCAGTTCTCCATTCAGACCTCTCCCTTAGTCATTTAGGTATCACCAGCTTGTGGTGCTGGCTGGTTCCTTGTGTGACAAGGTATTCCCCTTCCTTCTGGGTCTGACAAGCTCTAAATTTGGATTAGTCACTGATTGTATTGTCAAAGCAGCACATCCCTGGTCTTGTTGTACCTTCTTAAAAGGCACATGCTTTGTGGCAGCCAGAAAGCAGCCCTTAAGAGAAAGAATTTCTACTAGCTTTTTATGTCTCCGGGATTGTAGAAAAGTTATCTGTTTCTGGGATGAGAGCTAATTTTTTTTTTTTTAAACTAAGAGGTTTTTTCCACACTATTAAAAGACACTGCTATGGAGATAAAAGGGGGAAGAAAAAGAGGTTCAGTGATCTCCCCTCCTCCCAGTCTGTCACAAATTGTGAAAATCAGAAGATTTGCAACCCCAGGAAGACCAGGGTGTTTCACAGTTTCCTCTGTTTCTAAGGTCTTCCAGCCTCTGACTACTATAATTCTTTTTTCTATTAAATAGACTCTTTTTCTACTATTTACTAAACCTGAGGCCTTCAAAATACCTTTGAAGCTCCCTGTGTGTGAAGTGGAAATGCAGTTTCTTGTTGCAGCCAAATCAGTCACACAGACTGGAAAATTGTAAGTCAAGGTCTACTCTGAAGCTCTGGGGTCAGTGCAGTCTACAGTGATTCAGAAGGTCTTGAATATGCTTAAAAATAAAGCCAGCTGATGGATCAGGATGTGACAGTTTCCAATAACTTGGAATTGATTCACAGAGCACTGTAATATGTGATTAGAATTTTTCCTTTTTTAAAAGATGGTAGAATTAAGACAGAACCGCACAATTGGTTTGCAATTTCAACTCTGAGAACGCTAGGCATTTTTCCATGGAATTAATATTGGCATTTATTTATACATATGTTGCACTTTAAAAGGCTGCCAAGATAAAAATTATTAGAGGATTGTCTTCTGTTGACTCTCTCTGTGGAAGCCATCCCCACCACACAGGTTAACAAGCCACTTTGCAGGATCATCTGAAAGCAAGAGTGAAGGAACACTTTCAGCAATTTTTGTTGTTTTAATGATTCATTATTCTACCAGTAGGACAAGTTTTCTTCATTTCTGAAATGGACTGTGATGCCCAGACTAATCATCCAGGGAAGTTACGCCTGTCTGCTAGCTTTTCCATTCTCTCCCACCCTCATGCTATAGCAGCATAACTGGATTGATGCTGTGGGGTTTCTGCTGGCAGTGGCTTCCCTAAAAGCCTTTAAAATCCTTTTGTGGTTCTTTATTGGGCTTTGGGAAGAATGCTACCAAATAATTTCCTTCTGGCAGCTTTTTCTTTCCCTTGAATTTGCCCACGTTCTGCCCTTCCCTAAAGCTAAGGAGACCCATTTCCACATACCCTGAAGAAATCTTCATATGACCTGAAAAAGAAAAGCTGGAGGTCCCTCACAGGATGGTCCAAATTGCCATGGTGTAGATTCACCACTTATCTGGCATAAATTACACTTGAGCATGGGTTTTATTGGCAAGGTTCTGATAAATTCCGTTTGGCCACCGAAGAGACTTATAAAATGTTTTTGCTGGTTTGCTCTTGTTAGAAAGCAATCTTCACTACAAAAGCAATGAAATTGGGGAACACTGGGGAGTAGGGGGGAGGTTTCATATCCATGGCCCTTGCTTTCTTGGCTGCCTCTGTCTAAAGATAAGTCTGTGGGCTATGCTAGCAGTTAAACAATATAAAAAGCAGTCATTTGCTCATGAAGCAGATTGGAAGTATCTACATCAATCCTGAGACCTTATTGCTCATCTGCATCTGAGAGAAAAGTACCTCCTTGCAATCTGTCTGTGAAGTGTAGGCAAGCAGCTATTGAGGGAATTTGCTGAACAGTCTTAAGCAAACTGGCAGTTCTCAGAGAACATCTGATGCAATTACATTTTATATCAGAAGCCTGGGGAAAATGCATCCAGTATTCAAAAGTGTGTGTTTATTTCTTCAGCCCCCGTCCAGCCATCTCTTCTGCACCCAGCCAGAGTAGGATGTTTTCACCAAAAATGCTGATAGTTATATCCATTCACTGTTGGCTTGGTAAGATGAAAGGAGTCATATAAATGGCATCCTCTGCTTGAGTTGCACCTTGTTTCCTCAAAGGGGAGAGGCAGACTCTATCTTGCCAGTCATCCTCTTGGTCTTCTTTTCTGTTCAAAATATTGAGCAGGTGTGTTTAATTGTTTGATGAACTCCAGCAATTCTGACCTTTTCTGGTCCACAGCCATTCTTGTGAGATAAAAGTATCTCTGTTTGTTGGCAAGATGAAGTTAACTCCACTGCTCAAAAGCTGTCTATCCTTGTGAGCAGTATTATTTTTTTTTTGCCGTGAATCTCTGTGCCTGAGATAGCATAGGGAACAGGAGACTGGTGTGAAAGGTATGCAGCAACGAAGCTCTTTACCTCTTGAACAAAGATTTTTACCTCTTCAGTAAAGCTTAGAAGGCTGTTCAGGGCACCTACAGAAGACCATTGATTACATCCTGTGTAAACCTGTTACCAGGCAGAAAATGGCCCCAGTTCAGATCCTTAATGTTGCTCACGATACATGTATATTCTAACTCACTCATCGGGGGAGGGCCCATCTCCTCTGCTGACTTGCAGCCTCCAAGCAGATCCTAGCCAGGAAATTCTTTTCCCAGCTTACTTGCTCTTTGGCACAGCATAGCAATCTCAGTAATGTGGGGATGAAAACAAAAGTGGCATATGAATTTTGAGCCATTCCATCAAGCTACCCTGCAGCAATGAGTCTGACAGTCTCAGCTCAATTGAAATTAACTTACCAAAGAGGTTTGGATATTTGCCTTTTATAGTTCTTCCATTTTTGCTTGAAGACTTACATATTTAATTTTTTTCCTAAGGTGTTTATTTTTCCCCCAAGCATTCTCAACTATACAGAGCAGTTTTGTACAATTGTTTAATTATGAATAGTGCTTTAGAAAAGCATTGGAACTTCAGCTCTATGGGGACCTGTGCTTAAGCAAGATCAGAACCTTGAAAGATACCTCTGCAAATGATGGGACCTACTTGTGAACCAGTTTCTACCTTCAGTTCCACCATATTGTTCTTCTCTATTGTGTGGAAGTCTGGGAAGAATCAGTAGCTTGACGGTCCTGTCATCCTCCTTTCTCTGCTGACATTTTATTCCAGGATATTAACAGCACACCAGAACATTAAGTCCTCAGCTCTCTTCCAGCTCTCGGGTTCGCATGCAAGTAAGTAAATCAGATGAAAATTATGTGATAGGGAACCTGATTTATGTATTTCAACACTGAAGCACACCTGTGACTCCCATTTATATGCTTCAACTGAAGGCCACTGGAGTCTCCTGGTAATTTCAGTGGTCTCTGGATCAAGCCCTCAGTTTGACAATCTGTGTGGTAGGTCCTGGTTCAGCATATTCTTAAGGATATGTTTAATTCCATCCCCATTTAATAAAGCAATTAAGTGTGTGATTAACTTGAGTAAGAGGTTGAAGCCTGTGCTGAAAGTCAAGTATGATCTCTACTGAACTTGGACTTAAATAGTAATTTACACTAGAGGCTATCCCCATCCAGCATCTGGTAAATAGGGCTTCTGCAGACACACAGCCCTGGTAGATATCGCTGTGGATACAGATCTTTTCAAAACAGAGCTATCTAAAATCCAACCATTTCCAAGAAAAACACTCTGGCTTGTTTGTGCCCTGTCATGTACACAGGCCCTTCCTTTTACAGTAAATATGGCTACATGAGGGCATTCATAATGAAAACCAGTTATTTTGAAGTAAAAACTGGTAGAAGCAATTAAAGAAATAGGAACAGTGACAACAGTGCCTCAGCTCACCATAATTGCTTCTTTGTATTACAAAGTCCAGGTGGTTCGTTTTGTTCTGTAGTCCAGAACCATCCAGTCCATTTACTTCACTCCAGCATGTACTATGCAAATAAATCTTTCTTCTAATAAAATATGCATGAACATCTGAAATGCAAAACATGTACATAAATTGCCATATGTTGGCTGAGGCATAAGAGCTGTATGTGTGACCTGAGCACGAGAAGCAATTCAAATCAGCTTAGCACAAGCTGAGCTGGCAATCTAGAGGGCTATGAGTGCCTCATTTAAATAAACTTGCACTTGCCAGAGACTAGAGATACTGCTGAATGAGATCCAGTGCATCTCTCTGTGGTGGCCTAAGAAGTTGCCTCCCCCAGTTACTGACATTAGTACTGTCTTGGAGGTTGCCCCTGTTCACAGTAAAATTAGCAGAACTGCCCCACCTTAGTTGCTTTATTGCAGTCTCCTCCTTTCTTTAAACTGCAGGTGAAGTGAAACTTTAGCTAAACTAACAGACTTCACGTTGAAGCTGTTAAAGCATTGACTGTGTTCTCTTGACTTCACTGTGAGCATGACAACCACAAATATAGTATTATTAACCCCTTACATTTTTGCATAAAGGTGTAATAAGTTCATCTGTTAATACCCTAACAATCAACAGCAATTTCATCTCAGCTGGTGGGGGATGTCCTGTTACCCTCACAGCCTAGGCCTGGGCCTTTTGTACTCTGTGGCACACCAGGGCTTCAGTCTTTTAAGCTTGCAAAAAACTGTATTGCAGGAAAATAAAATGTCTTTTTAATGGCAATGAGACGGCTGCTGGAAAAAAGGCAACACATCAACTCATGTTTACAGGATTTTGGCCAAAATGTCTTAAGGTGGGTAATAAGATACTTCAGCTTTCTTTTTGTGATAATTCAATAGTGAAGGTCCTTTATGGGGGGCATAGTGAAAAGCAATATATGCCAACCATCCTCTAAAAAAAAAAAGACACGATAAACAGTGTTTTATTTCTTCCCTTGTAAGGGTTTAAAAGAACTAAGAGTATCTGCCAGACTTAAAAGGAGGTGTATTTTGGCGGTGTGGCTAAGACAAATTCAGATTGTAGATGAGCCAAAGCGTGAATATTTCTGCAGTTGAAAACAGGAGTGAGCGCATTGGATGCATATTATGTCTATGTGGTAGAAAAAAATTATCTGTAAAAATGGTTTCTTGCTTAAATTGCAATTCCATAAAATTTAAAATGCCTTCAGCCCTTTTAGTATTGAGGACGATTCTAATTGCTTCAGTAGTAGCATGACTTCTCTGGCCTCTGTAATACAATTCATAATTTGCTTCAAGAGATCAAACTCAAGGCCACTGCAACTCCATTTTACTACTTCATTGAATATCTTGTGTATGTTGTTCATTAAATTGTCAGCTATCACTGCACAGGCAGGACCAACCCGTGTAACTATACTTCCCATCTGTGGGTCCGGCACCCCACTGAATAGCCTTCTAGCCACACTACTCCCAGTAAATAAAAGAAAGGGGGAAAAAAACCCCCAGTTTGATGTATTCCCTCTGAAGAATGTTTAAGTTACCCTACCACTGGAGTATTACAGAAGGGGCAATTACTTCAAATGGAAGGATTCAGACTTAAAAGCTGGCATTTTCAGTTTACCTGGCTGAACTGGCTAAATGGAAAATGCAAGTATTACTGCAGTCTCTTCTTCCAGCAGAACTAGATGATGGGCCGTGCTGAGCAGATGGAAAATGGCAGTCTCCAGTTGTTACTACGTATCACAAAATGGACATCTGTCATGGCCGGAATTAGGCACCTAAGGGAACCTCTGCATGATCTTCTGCAGGAAGACTTGGGCTTTCTCTGCTCACACCCCAAGCAGATACAGGCTTCAGACTGAAGAAAAGCTGAGCAACTATGGTAAGGGGTCATGAGCATGAGTTAAATACGCCCAGCTTCCCAGCAGGATTACTAGATCAGGTTTGGCACTCCACTAATGAGAACTATGCTCCTGGCTCTAAGTGGCTCATGTCCAGGAGACACAGTTCAGCAGAACCAGTGTGTGACATAGGTGGGATCGGTGCAAGAGACACCAAAATATTGCCTGACCAAAGCATCTTGCCTCCCATGCCCCAGCACACTGTAGACTGTAAATCCAATTCCCAGGTGCTTAAATCCCCTCATTCACTTCAGAGGGATGACAAGCACTTACCTCCATGTTGTGAATGGCAGCATTTCATTTTGCTTTTAGGTATGGCATTATTAGTGTTACAACGTCCAAGATGGCACCAAATATCAATGTGTTATTCTGGAGCTTCCCTGAGGACCAGAATTTGACTTTTTAAAAATTCATATTTTGTTAGGAAACATGTTCAGGGGTCTATTAATCTCTTTACAGCTGACGCTCAAGGCCGTCTGTGCAGCAATTTGTTACAAAGCCACTAAACCTGGCACTTTAATTATGGGATGCCTGTTCTTGCTTCTCTGTTGTGAAGTGAACATGAAGTCATCACTTGTTTCTATTTTTGCCTGAAAATGATTCATAATGTAGAATGTACTGTACTACAAAAGGGATGGAAGAAAATAGTTCCATGATACATGTTGGGAGACAGAAGCAATGGCTTGCTGCTGTGATTCACGCTTGTACTGCCCAGGCTTTCCAAAAATGGCTTTCTTCACAATTAGCCACAAAATCTGTAAACCATAAAAGGAAAACCATCAGTCTAACAGCAAGTGATTCTGGCTGGCTGCTGGAAATAAAGGAAGGTGATAATTCATAGAGCGGGTGAAATGTCAAAACTTACTGGGCATCTTCTCCTAATTACTTCATAATTAGGCAACCCAAACTGGCTGTCTTTGCTCTGAAGCTGAAAAGACCTACTGTGCTTCAAAAATCAATACAGTGTAGTGAGAACCACTCCCTGATAGTTATTAATGGTTTGTCTATGGCATAAGAGCCCTGTATGCAGCCACTTGTTGAGGATAGGGGCATGTAAGGGAAGGCTGAACTGCAGCCCTGCTCCCCTGGGCAGCTGAGGGGCTGCTGCCTACATACTCCCTGTGGAACAGACTTGGCAGAGAGAAGGCAGTGAGTAGGCTGAGCCCTGGCAGATTGCTCTTCCCCCAGCACAACCAAAATCAAAACCAACACTGCTTAGATCACTCAGCTGGATGTCAGCTGAAATATGAAAATGTGGGTGCTGCTTCCTTCAACAAGTCTGCATCTTTGGGACCTCCTCAAGCTTGGCATAACCAGGTACATCTCGAGGACAACATGCTTCTTCCAAGGCTTTTTATAAGATCTGAGGATCTGTAATCTTTGACTAGGAAAAGTTTACAGGAACGAGACAGAGTGAACTCCAGCTATAGCCAAGACACCCCTCTTACAATTTACGAGCAGAATATTTATTAACACGTGCCTCCTGAGAGCCTTTGACGTGTACTCGGCAAAAATTTACATACGTAGCTATAACTACAGAAGCAAGGGCAATTTGATTAGAGCTACTAATTCATTTTTTAAAATTAGAATATTGCTTGTGTATGTTCTGCCCTGTGTCTGTCATACCTAACTCAGCCACGGTCTTGACTGTATTTCTCACAGTACACAGGGAGGCCCTTTTACCTTTCGCGACTGAATTTATTTGCTGAAAAACAATCTTGGGGTACCATTAGTTTCTAGATATCTGATGGAAATGAGAAAAGGGGTTTGTTTGTTTGTTTGTTTATCCTGCAAAACAAATTCTATGCCTTGTCATATTTATAGTTTTAGAAAGAATAGTATCCTTAAGAAAGGAAATAAATATCACTGCAGTTCCTCAGTGTTTATTTGAAACTATAGCAAAGAATTGTATTAATACCAGTTATCATGGGACAGACTTTCTCATTTAAGTAAATGCTAAATTTTATATGAAAATCCTTTAGGATCTCCTTATCTACTCCATGCTGGGTAACCTATTGTGGTAGGAGAGCCATTCTGAGTAAACAGCAACTTCTTAAATGAGTTACAGATGCTGCTATTATAAAATAGTTTGCAACAAATTATCTGTAACACCTTTCAGCCTTGGAATTTCAGCCTGAATCTGGTGTGTTTTATGGATAGACTAGAGCTGCTTGGCTGCTGATTTGGAGAACACCTTTACACTTTCTGTTTATTTTACTGTGTAATTGTTTTGTGCCAGAAATGTTCTCATGTGACCTCAAGCTAACAACTAGTTATAAATGGCATCCCTGATGATGTTTTTGATCATATACCCTAAGTAATCTCCTAAGCAACTGCTCCCCTTCTCAATTTCATCCTCATCATAATGACACAAACTGATGCATTAGTGCTGTGGAGGCTAGCTTTTCAATTTCATAAATGCAGAGCAACATCCTGGGAGTGGCTTAAAATACAGTCACGACCAGGAAAAGGATTTTGGGAAGCAATAACTCCATGTTCTATATTAATTCTGAATTATAAACATAGCAGAATATACACAAGTCCAACTTTCCAGATTTTTTTTTATCCTGGTATTAACTGTCAGGAGAAAGCTCTACGATATTAACAGTCTCAAGTCTATTGCTAAATGTCAGCTTTTCCACATATTTTTTTTTGTCACTTCAACATTGCTGGCATTCTTTTAAGTAAAAAAAAAAAACAGTCTTTTAACAGTCATGATCCCAAGGATCTGTAACTGTCAGGATTAATGGCTCCTGGTTTTTTTTTTTCCTGGGGGCCTGTCTGTGCCAGGAATTGCCTTTCCACTAGTCACCTTTGCTTAATTAATCATCCCCAAGTCAAATTTGCTAAGGGCCCAATCTTTTGTTAGCTGTTATCCAAGGAAGTTGCAGCACTTTCTGGTTTAGCTCAGTGAGAAGGATCATGGGCCTCCAAAAACCAGTTTGGTTATGCTTTTCCTCTTCCCTCCTGCCCATCATGGAAAACCTAAAAGACTCTGATGCTGCAGTGTAGTTTCAGGACAGCCCTGCAGCTGCTGCTGAGGGTCAGGTCAGCACTGCCCCAGCAGTGCTGGCTGCTGCCACCCAGCAGACTACAGGCTCATCTCCTGCATTCACCACGCTCTTCCCTTCTCTGTAGTTCAGTTACAACTGTCACACTTGTAAGGCTTGTGCCTCAAGCTCTCTAGTCCTTTTCTGCAAGGTTTCGAAGCTTGTTTTTCTAGTGCTTGGTCACTGCAGTGTTTGTTTTACCACTTGAGTGGCATCCTGTCTTGTTGACTATTTCTGTGGCTGTCTTTCCTCAGTTGCTCTGCTGCTTGCTTTCTCCAGCACACCAGAAACTTCTGCTTAGCAGGAAACCTTCTTACTCTTCCATATTCCAAAAGCAGAAGGTAATTTCTGTCCCCTTTGGCCTTGCCTGACCAATTTATCTTTTCTTTGATGAACGAGAAAACATACATAATTTATGAACCATTCCCACATGGCTTAACAACATCCAGCCAAAAGAATTTGTTCCTATCTCCCACTGGCCACGATATCTGAATCTGACAAATGTATATAGAAATGTCTCTGCAAGCATAGGAGAAACGTGGCAAGCCTCACCACTTCTCTGGGAGACTGTTTCAATTGGTGGCTATTGGGTGTGATATTAAGGTGCCTGTACCTTCTTTGTTATTTCTCTTTTGAAGCATACATAATAGCTATTATTAACCAGCAGCAATTGAATCCTTGTCCTAGAATAATAACCCATCAATGAAACAGTTGTGGAATGAGAACAGCAGTATTTGTAATGGCAGGGTGCAGCGAATGCTGGCTAGCTTGTAGGTTGGCACATACTCTACCTACTGCCACAGACATCTGAGGTCAAAATGCTTCAAGAGCCAAGAGAAATCTATTAATATCATTCTGAGTGTTGTGGCTAAAGTCCAGGTAAGGAGAGCCTCAGGAAGGTATCTTTAGAGAAGCAAAATTCTGTGTTTCCTATCTATATTATGACAACTAATAATCCACTGTAATTGGTAGCCATTAAATGGTCACTGAATCAGTATCAGCGTGGTTTATCTGCCGTGCAAGTATCAGTAACTGTGTATGTGAAATCTGCCAAAACTGTGGTCTGCTTTGGATGGAATGCTTTCCATTCATAAACCTGCCACTTCTGTCACACTTTTCCCATATTGCTCATTCTTTTTTCCTCTTCTCTCTCTTGTCCGTAGGATTATTCTTAGCTTCCTACTAATTTTTATTTCAAACATACCAACTTTAATCTATCCAATCTTTTATTCTAAATGATCAACGTGAGAAAAATTATGACACAAAATCTAGGGAAAATGCTGCCTAAGTTTAAGAGAGAAGTCCAGTAAGCTCCTTTCTTTTGTAATTATTTAATGTATTTTCTGTTTAGTATTTATCATAACGTTGGTCTTTAGGATACAGGAGTCTAAGCTTTCCAACTAAGATGACAGGAGTATTTGATGGGACATTCATTTATTCAAGCTGATAAAGGCTAATTCTTTGTTAGACTGCAAAGGAAAGACATCATGCAATTTTTTTACCGTGCATCTCATAACATTTTAGATTCAAATGGGACTTATGTGGTTCATGAATTGCCCTTAAATCATCTACATGCTGTCACTAAGCATTTTCTTAACAGCTGTTCTTTCCTTTACTTAATTACTTATCAAATGTCAAAATGTGATGGCTGAGTGAAACGTCCCGTTATCTGAACAAACCCTAACTTCAAAATAATTTTCCGTAGACAAACAAAATGAAGTGCTACATGAAAAATCATGAGATGTTCTGACTGCACAAAAGCTTCATTTTTATGCCTGACTAAACCTGACAATCAAAAAATAAGAGAGGGGAGCAGGGAGAATTAATAAATGTGCATCCCCCTACCTAATGGTTATTAACAGGCTCAGGCTGGACCACAGCTGTTAAAGACCAAGTTGTGGGATTTTTTTCTGGACATGAATATGAAAGCCTTTTATGGAAGATTATAACTCAATATTGGCTGGTGGAAGTTGTTGGGGTTTTTTTTAGATGACTATTTCAAAATCTCCTCAGATACAACAAAATGTATGTTTTCATTTAAGATGGACCTGAAACTTCTGGAGAAGCTGGCATGGCTGTAATAACTGATCAGCATTACCTACATCTGATACGGCTATAAAACTATTATTTGGGTTTGGTTTGGAACAGGATTGAGGATAGAATTGTCTATTCAAAAACATAGTTCAGCTCATTTCACAGTAAAACAATAACATATCCATTAGAAAGAAACATAAATGCAAAAAAAAATGCATTACATAATATGCTAAGGCTATTTTAACATGTGTTTTTTCTCTTCACAGAGTTGCTATATATTTTCTTAACAGCTGAGATCCAAATATAACTAGGAATGCCTTTTCTGAATTGCTTTCGATTGCTTCAATTACAAAAATCTCAAGTTTGGGCTTAAAATGAGGTAAGAATATGTAGAGGAAAGCTTGAGTAATGGTGTAGTTTGCTGTCAATGTCTAGAAACAAGTGATATGGATAGGATTTCAGTTTCGTATTAGGAGGAACTTCCCTAAATACTGTTCCCTGTTAGTTCTCCTCTAACCCCAAAGTAACAGGAGATGCTGAAATAATGTTTTATTCCAGTGTCTATGAAGTCTAATAAGAAATAAGCCTTTAATGTGTCACTGACAATAAAAAAGTGAGGCCAGAATCTGTTATATATTCAAAAGAACTGCAGCTTAATAGGATGAGTCTACATTTATTTTAAACCTTGTATTTATTCTGTGAATGAAAAGCAGGGATCAGAGTATCTCAAGAATGAAATATCTGTTTGTAGCTCTGCCCTGCAAAGTGTAGCTCTCATTTGCACATCTGAAGCCCACTGGTGAAAAAGCTCTAGTGAAACAAGCAGAGCCTCATGGAGCCCCACAGCAGCAACTCTGGCTGTCCAGCAAACAAAGGCAAGAGGACTATGGTAAAAAAAGATGACAGGCAGTGTTTTTGCTCTCAGGACTGGAAAAGAATGTACCAGCATGCGCTGCCTTACTCTGAGACTGCGTTAACTCACAAAACATGAGAATGACTCCTTGGGGAGAGAGAAGCAAGGAAGTAATATGAAAAGTGTTTATATCCTTACCAGATATTCACAACACCAAGGAGGGGAAACTGAGGCAAAGGGTTATTGCCTGCGGTGCTGTGAGCAGCCACATTTTCCTTTCATTCTATATAAAACCAGGAGCTTATTTATCATTCTTTTGTTACTCCTTTCCCCTCCCTTCTTTACTTGTTAGGAGGGAAGTATGGCCTATCTTGGGGAGTCCGGGTAAGATATTTTCTTTTCCAATACCCTGAGCGAACGTTTCATAACAAAGGAAATCTTCCTCCTTTTTACTGCTATACCTAAGAAAACAGTTGCATCTACTGTTTATAAGTAGCAAGGTATTCTGTGCAACCTGCATGCAGTCTGAACAATGATGAAATATTTAGAAATTAGTTGGTAGTGACACACTGGCAGATAATGGACTTCTCAGCTTCTTGTTTACATTGCACCATCCATATGTAATGTTCGATAATGTATTTGCTGTGCCATTGGCGTGATTATCTGCATCAGTTAAAATGAGTGTTAATTTATAATCCACTGTGATTGGAATACTGTTCCATGGCATTGAGTTATTCACAACAAGAAATGTTCCATTAATCAATCCAAGAGACTAAAGGACAGGGTTTAAAAAAAAAAAATAGCTGCCTAGAGGTGCTAATGATGTTCTTAGTAATTTCTTTTAAATCCTGGCATTTCTTCAAAATACCCACTTATTCTGAAACCAGTACTCATAAAAAGTTTCTTCCTTATGCATTGGTTTCCATGAAAGTGCTTGCATAAATAAAACTACTATAGATAGTATAGAAGACTCAAAAGTTAGGACAGTCTTTTAAAGAGCTATTTGGAAATTAGAGAGACCCCTGAACTGAGAAATAATGATCTCCTTTTACTCCTGGACATGATAATTTAGCATATACACTGCGGGATGTTTTTCCTCGGTTACATGCTCATTCTCTGAGCTGCACTGAGGATGTGCAGGATGCGTAAAGCCAGGCTGCTAGGAAGCAAAAGTTCCTCATCAACATCAGTGCTCATTCTTTATTGCTTGATTGGGGTGATCTTGTAGTTTCCAAGAGCTATTAGGCATGTTGTTTGTTTAAAAAAATGAAGCAGCAACAAACAAACTTTTAAGTGCATTGAGATGATTCACATCACAGCTACTGGTGCTCAAGATATTGTGAGCTACGTATATTAAAGAATACATTTGGAGGGCATTTATCTAACTCCAAATGTCTTTTGCTGTTGATGGGTAATGTAAGGTCTGTGAGTCACCCAGTGCACTTAATCACTGTGGCTAATAATTAGAGAAAAGGAGCTCCCCATGGAAGCTGTTGTGTAATGTTGGTTTTAATAGGCCCTTGCCCAAGCTTACCCTTTTCTATTATGTGAGGGCTATCTCCTAGTGTCTCTGCCTCATGAATAACCCCAGTGACTTCACTGTAAATGAAACACAGAATGTTGTGAAAGCCTGACTCCACCAAAGACAGTGGTAAAACCTGCATTGCTTGCAGTGAGGACAAGATCTCACCTGCAAGGTCTCACTCCGCCCAGCTCTGGCAACTGAGATGAGAATCACAGGGCCAGTGTCCTCTCATGTCCTCACTAAGTGAACAGGGTGAAATGCTTGCCAGCTGTGCTGGTATCAGTCTCAACCTCAGAGACTTCTTTACCTCTGTGATTCTCAGGTACTTTCTATCGACTTACACAATCTGTCTTTTTTGTACCTCAGGCTGAATCCTGCCTTCAGCCAAGTATTTCCAGAAAGTCCTTGCGAGCTCTAATCCCTGCTTCAAATCTGTCAGGATGGGGTTATGGAAGCAAATCTTGCAATCACTGCACTGAGACTTGCAGAAGTGGTGCCAAATTTTGCCTGGCTAACTGTCCCCTGTACAGTGAGGGGGGCTGTGTGTTCCTCATGGGAGGGCTGACATTGATGTGGCAGAGCAACACCTGGAGCAGGATCCCTGATGCAGGTCGCTTGTAAGATAGGCCTCACGGTGTTGTGACTCAGCTGGTTTTATTTGTGGCAGAAATGTAAATGTCTGGGCTGCAAGGCAAGAGCTACACGAGAAGCTTTGCATTCAGCAGGCTTAGGAACCCAAAGCTGCCACTGTGTTTGGGCACATAAATTTCTGAGTAAATTTAATTCAGATTTTACTCCTAGCAGGGGTTGTTCACCCCCTCTGTAAATAAAGCCACCTTACTTGGGTAGTCAGCATGGTTTTTAAAGACTAATAATAGAGCCCCAGGTTAGAAAAGTTTGACCTCAAGTTTTATTTAGGCTGTAGGACTCTCATGCAAATTGTAGCACAGAGCAGGGAGAGAAATATAACATCTGGTCTGGTTTTATAGCTTCTACTCTAATGCATCGTGGCAAATCCATTTAAGTAAGCTGTACAAAAACATCACCACTTCTGCTTAATTATAAATCTGTTGCACATCATTTTGCGTTTTGAAAATGAATATGGATAAAGAGACTTACCTCTAATCTATATTGATCTCTATCAAGAGATGAACAGATGATGAACTTAAACCATCCAGTTCTATTCCAGTGCATTTCCAATCTGTACAGAAATGGAGAAATATTTACTGTAATTAAGACCTAACACTTCAAGTAAATGATTATGGTAGTAAGAGATTAAAAAAAAAAAAGTGAAAAAAAAAAGCAAAATCACATGTGAGAAAATGTTGTTGCATATTGCCAAGGTCAGTTGACACAAGAATACAGAAGGCAGGAAATATGCTCATCAGTGTGAGTAATGGGCTGTGTTCTTCCTCCTGGCAAAATGCATAAAGGTGAACATATTACTTAACATCTACATGCTTCAGTTCTGTCTCCTCCAAAATGGGGATAATTGCTCTCTAAAATGTATCTGAAAACACTGGTTTGCTTTTATTCTGATACCATATTAGTCAGAAGAAACAATCACTCATCTTTCAGGTCTAGCACTACATTGGGAAAGACACACAACTAGAGAGCTGGAGAAGTGATAAAATTCAAACATATGAGAGACAAAAAGGCAAATGACACCCATCATAAGCTGGAAAGTCCAAGAGGGCATCAACCTCTGTTCCTTGTATGCAGATCCTCACTGACTTACGTTTATAAATATCACAACATCTTGACATGGTACCTTGAGAATTCTGTCTGCTAGGAAAATATTTAGTGTGTTTAGTGGATGAAGAATCCTTCAGTAGGATGGTGGAATTTCAGTTCCAGAGTAGTATGTCACCTGGTTGGCACTTGTGAGTCCTATAATCTGTCACTCCCATGTGCCTAGACTTGGAGAAAAAAGATCTCTATTTACTCTACTTTCTACTCCTCATCACTTGTCTGATGTAACTTCTGTGATAAGTATCTGAACAAGCAACTTGATTAATGTGACAACCGTAAGAATATACATCCAGAGATTATAAACCTCTATGACAACGGGCTTAGGTCTACTTAGCCAACCGTGAGAAAGAAATATGAACAAGGACAAGACTGTTTTCAGTTTAGCCAAGGATAAGCATAACCAAGACTTCCTTATCAGCTATGACTTGAATTCTCACCAGTGTCTGGATACTTGAGGTAGCCTTGGGGCCAATTAGCATGTGCTGTACTCTGCGCTCCTGAATAGCCCTTCCTCTGATGAACGTTACTTAGAAAACTGCAAAACTCAACACAGTGATTCTTTCTCTGGAGACAAAAGTCATCACAGTACATTTATTTCTTCCTCGGAGAAGGAAATATATACACAGCTCTGTTTTCTTCTTAATTTCTGAAGCTGCAGGAGATCATTATCTTATTTCAGTGTCCTATTCCAATTACATTCATTTTACAATCCTGTAAAATTCAAAATAACATAAAAAATGCTTATATACCCATATGGATATAGAAGTGTTATATGTAAGACTTTGTACATTTAAAGCCAAACAGTTTAAAAAGAAATCCATTGTCATTTATTTGTGCTTGCTTACTTGCATTACTTTTCAGCTTGGGTAATACCAATTAGATGGTTTATGATTATTTCACGTTGAATTTCACTGCAGGCTCCCTCCGCACCAGCACAGCTCTTCAGTGGTTCACTGGTTGCAAATCCTGTGGGTAGAAAATTTATTTCTTTGTTGGAAGATAGAATTTCTTTTGGAATTTGTTTAAATTGCTGTTGCCTGCTGATCAGTCCTGGTCTTTATCACAGACTCATTAACATGTCGGCCCTGGTACTGTGATGGATGCCTTGGCAAATGCTGGATCTGGTTTGGAAATCCCTGCGATGCCAAAGAATTAAATCCCAGATCCACTGAGTGCCAGGAGTGAGGAATGAGTAAAAGAAAATAAGTTTAAAAATATAAGTACATTAAATAAGAATTTGGTTGTACTTCCTGGACATGTTTTTTGGGCTTTCTGTTTGCTGGAGGCAGCGTGGCTCAGTGTGCACGCAGCAGAGACTGAAGGTCTGTGAAGACCATGGACAAGTCATTTCATCTTTGGTATTTTGGCCTCCCTACCCATCTGTGGAGATAATGGCACCTTTACTTTGGAGCTCTCCATGTGAAAATGGCTATTCCAAGGCATTAGATGTTGTGGAGCAAGACATGGCGCAAGAGAGGCTGGGCTGTTATTTCAGTCTTTCAGACCCTTTTGCAACATGGTATTCCTAAAGGAAGTCCTTTTCTAACAGCCCTGGGAGTTCACGGCTCGCTCTTCCTTCCTTAATCTGATATTTGTTTGCCATTTGTGTGGGCAACACCAGGGCCCAGAAGCTATACACCCACAGGGTGGTTTCCTAAGCAGCCATGAACTATTGCAGGCTTGGGTCAGGAGCACATCATCTTCATCAGCTTGCAAAACAGCATCAGGAATACAAGGGGGAAGGCAATGCTGCCTCTCGGCAAACAGAATTTCTCACCTGGGAGAACCTAGGAGGTGGTTCAGAGGAACTGTAAATCAAGAGGGAGCCGTAGGCCACGAGGCTCAGGGGAAGGAAAAATATTCGGGGGTGTGGGAGGAAAGGCAATCGAAAAAATTTTCTAAAAAACTTGAACAGCCCTCTGGCAGGACAAGTAGAAATAAGCCTGACAGGAAATGACAAGAAACTGCGATTAGGTAAATGTTAATAAGAAAAGAAGGCTCTAAACTTAAGGGAATATTGTTATTGATGGTAATAGAAGGTGCAAACACTGCAAGTTTTGTTTTCTGGCCTGATGTACTTAGGTCTATGTATAATTTAAAGTACTGACTTTAGTGGGAATACTTGTGTTCTGAGAGCCTTGTGTGTGTTTTCTGTGTCTGTTGGAGCCAGGGGCTCTGGCAGGAGTGGTGCTCTCTGTGCTGGTTAAAGCTGCTAAAATGTTTTTAATTCTATTTTTACTTCTTCTCCAGTTCTTACAATTGCTTATAATTTTCTGAAACTTTATGTACTGAGCTGAACTCTGCCAGATGGTTTCCTTTTGAAACTGGTTTCATGCATGTGGGCAAGAGGAAAACCAGTTCAGCCATTTAAAAGCAGGAATGGCCTTTATTTCCATGCACTGGCTTTAAATATTTCAGAAATGCTTTCCAATCCATACAGTTTCCAATTAGAGGTTACCCTTGCAAAGTATAAGGACCCTCTGTCCTAAGGCTTATAAAACTGAGCATTTCATGGGGATGTAAAGTTTACCTTTTTTGATTTACTTTTTTTTTTTTTAATAATTTTTTTGAAGTAGTCCTAAAAATTTATCATGCATTGTTCATAAGATGATACAGTGTGCCATGTCCCCAGTGTGGGTGTGGTTTTAGATTTCTGCTTAGGTGAGTGAAATAACCAACTGGACCTTAATACTACAAGCCAAGTGGGACATGGCCAAGGGAAACTGCAGAATAACCTTCTTGAAGTGGAATATATAAACTCATAGTGGATTAAAGTCATCACCATTGCTCTTGCTGAAATTAAAAAATGTTACATCAATGTAATTCTTCTCTATGAGAGCCTGAGCAAAGTCTTGGAAAACTTTGTATTAACAGAGAGGGACTGGTGAGACAGGGTATGTCTTTGGCAATGAAAGGCAAAAGCAAGCAAGAACCTTCATGAAGGTGTTTTATTTATGTGGTTGCTGGTGATCCTTAGGCAGGAAAAGCTTTCCATACAGTGCTGTGGCTGAGGCTCACTCAGAAAACACTGAATTGCTTTTAAAAGACAGTAAAATATTCTGCTCTTAATTTCATGGTGGAATCTGTAAGGTAGCTTTGCTGTCCTGTGTGTGACTGCCTCATCTGCTGACTGGCGTTAGCAGCGCCTGTGCTGTCCGGATGTACTATGCCAGGAAGGTGCCTGGCTGCTGAGAGAGGGAAAATTCCTTCTTCTCTCAGCTGATCCTTTACATCCTTCTCTGGTGGCACAGTTTCCTTTGCAGCGGTGAGAACAGCCTGTATCACCCTGGTACTCTGTGTGAAATGGAAAGAAAAGAAATTTGGATGCTGTGGTGTCCTCAGGCCACCATGCTTCCTTAGGAGCAGAAAGGTGAGCACGGCCAGGGGTTGCCACCCTGTCCAGGGAAGCTCTGTGAACAAGCCACAGCATCACAGAAATGCCTTTTCCCCATTTCATTTGTCTCTCACAGTTTTCCTAAATCCTCCTCCCTGTGAAGTTTCTCTTGGCTGGTGTGATGCTTTCCACCTAGCCAGGAGAGGAGGTGGGTTCGCCCGATACACCCGAGGGAAAACACATACTGTTGTGTGTCATTTCTTTTCCATATGGAAAGACAGGGCAGAAAGAAGGTGGGGCAGATGGGTGTAACTGCCTCGAAAGAGAGCGAGGACAAATGGAGAAACATGAGAGTGGGAAAGCCACCCTCACCAAGCATCATAAATCGCTTTCATTGTGACACATCAAAGTAGAAAGCTTTAATATCTTCCAGTATTTCTTGCTACAGGAAGCCTTCAGAAGAGTGGAACAACCCTAAGCAGACTTGCTCCCAGCATCAGATGGGCCTGGTAAATGTTCTTGTCCCTGGGATGAAGGATGCCTTCGCAGTCTGTGAAGTATTTGTAGTGGTGTTATTGGCTCTGGTAATCAGTAACTAGCTAAAGCTTTGTGATAGAATAGAGTGGCTTACCGCACTTAAGGACATGGGAGACATTTTAGATACTGGCAATAGCACGGTCTAGCACTTGTCAACCATTTTTGTCTGTGCCCTGTCTGCCATTTCTGCAGCATGGTGTTCCTAAAGGGGCAAGGGAAGGGACTTGTTGCTTGGGTCTGCATGCTTCCCAGCTTGCCTGCAGTTCCGTGTTCGTATTAACGAAACAGAACTTGCATTTCAACCTGCCCTCCATGCCCTGGTGTTTATCTTACTAACAAATTGCATTCCCATTCCCTTTTAGCAAGCCCAGGCATTATTTGCTTAGGCTGTATACACTGAGAGAGAGGCCTCTGTGGCTTTATAGCACCTAGCTAAGGATGAATCCAATCCTTAATCAGACTTTGGACTTTCTTTAAATTTGAATAATTCTAAAGGTCACTACTCCTGTGGAGGTTGGGAGAAACTTGCTGTCAGAGGAAAGGGAGAGCTTAGGCAGCCATCTCCTCTGTTGTGAGCACTCCTAACAGTGAGGTTTGCCCACGACCACACTTTTTGTCAGTCCTTGTAAGTAATAGATTACTTTGTGCTCCATGTAAATGACTGGGACAAAGTGTATGTTGAAGAGTCTGATTATGCCTACATGGCTTTCTGGGCAGACAAACTGTATGCCACTCCTTATTGTCAGGAAGTCAAAGGTTTCTTGACTTGCTTTATTGCACCATGCCAGACCTGCCAACCGAGCTGCTGTTAGGACACATCTGCCCAGGGGATCTCTTGCTCTTCTTGTACATGAAGGACCTGAAAGAGCTTTCAAGAATCATTTAGAATTGCTAGTCCAGGAAAGAAATTAAGTCAGGATGCTGTAACCAACCTGATCCTTTCCCTGTTTGCAGCAATGTTAATTAGGTGTGGCTTTACTGTGGTCAGCAGAGTGTTACCACTATAGCACCAGCAAGAGCCCTGCTTCTGCTTGGTGGGACATCCAATGGCCCGGGGAGCTGCTGTCCTTCCTGCTTACTGTCCTTGGGCTTGACTTAGTTTTTTAGGAAAGATCCTAAGATCCCAGTTCTGAAGCCCTCCCACCACCCTGTTTGCCTCACTGTGGAGAAATCAGTAGCTTACGTGCTTGTGCCTTGCCAACAACACTTCAGCTATTGTCAGCTGAAGACAGCTCTTGACTTGTGCCAGGTTAAGGGCTGGCCTTTGCTCTCGGGTTACCTTCACTGTGAACAGATCTGCCATGCCTGATTTAATGAGTGTCTGTGAGAAGCGGTTACACTGCCCTCTCCTTCCTTGAATGGAAGGAAAAGGCCGATGAATAACTCAAACCTGCAACCTGATCTGTAGGTTTTTAGCCATCAACTATGTTTCTGCTGGTGTAACCCTGGGGTTCCCCTTTGAGTGTGTGAGGTGGTTCTGCTGTTCCCTCATCTCCCTTTTGAAAACAAACCTCATGGTCTGTGATACTGATATTCGTACTGTGTACTGAAAATACATCCTCTGATGAGTTCAAAATAAACAGATATCTCTCTAAAATGGTAGTGCTGAGTAGAAATTGATAGAGATCAATGCCTGTGAACTTGGTACAATAAACCTCCTTGTGTTGCTGTTTGTCTGAACGTGGCTCCCATTGTACTGACGTGGCTGTCGGGTAGGTAGCAGGGAACGCATGGCTGAGTTTTCTTTATAGTTGCTTTCAAATATTTATCTGCAGGAGGATAATGGGAGAGCTGTGTTTCCTCTTGTCGTCAGAATTTCAAAAAGGATTTTAATCCCCTGCGCTCCTGCTGCTTGCACGGCCCTGACAAAAGTGGTTTGATCCTGCTGGCACAGGACCACTTCTCCTTCTTCCCTGCTGCCCCCAGCAGGGATGTACTTGGGCTTGCCAGACTGAGCAACATACTGTGAAAATATCGATATTTTGGAAACTTGACTGATAATGTTTTCCTGGGCTATAAGGTACAATCACTGAGATCTAACAGGGGCTCCTGGTCTTTCTCTTCTTTTTCTCTTCTGTGTTCCTACACTTCCTCTTTTAACTGGTGAGTAAATGAGTGAAGCTGGAGATGAACAAGTTTCGACTCCAGTGCAAGATGTAGGTGTCCAGCACATCCCAGGACTGAGCGCTGATTTCCCTCTTGCCAGCATGGCCATTGGCCATAAGCGTGTATTAACATGACATAGACTCGACTGCATATTCCGTTCCAAGTGCTTATGACTTATGAAGGGTCTCAAATGAATAGTTTAAAACCTGGATTAAAACCTCAAAAGCTGCTGCGAGTCTGGTATACTGCTCAGTTTCAAGTCAGCACTGAGATGACACTGTTTGATACTGTTTACAATGGGTCTTTCCACAGGGACTGCCTTAACTTTCTCTCTGCTGATTAGTGTCTCATTTTTCCTCCAGTCTGAAGGTCTCCTCTTCCTTTGCTGTAGCTTCAGGTGGGCATTAAGAATTTTATTGTGGCTTTGGAAATACCCAGCACTGCAGTAAGGCAGAGCATCAGTGTGCCTGGCCTTTGCGTTAATGGTTGTGTTACGGGCTATGTGAACAGAGATAAGGTTCGTGTGGGGCTCCCTTCTGCCTCCCCAAGCCCTCAGAGTGACAGTGTGAGCTCCTATAACATCATATTCAGCAATTACTGTGAAACTAGGGGGAGAACCTATGAACAGCCTGTCTCTGCTTCTCAGGCTGCCCCGTTTGCGAGGCACACGCACGACTGTGGTGCTGGTACACAGGGAACAGGGCATGCACAGAGGCAAGAAACAGAGCCATGTGTGCATTGCTGCGTTGTGATATGCCACACATACTCTGTGTTTTAATAGAGCCTGTGACAGGAGGGGCTGCAGTATCCGTCCAACAGTACTGGGTTTTTCACAGCTGCTACCCCCCTTTATTCAATGCATGTCACCCCTGCACTAGGCAGGAAAGTGGTTCATCTCCCCTGAGTCCAGACATGAAGTAAAATTCATCTCTCCTTCCTATTTCCTAAAAGAAGCGGCCAAAGAAAGGCTCGTTTAGCTGCAGAAAGCTGCTGTGAGCTCTCCATGGAAGCCTCCTTGCAAAGCACAGTCACCAGCTGCTGGGGCTCAAGGCTTCAAGGACTTGAGAAGGGCCCATGTGCTCACACGTATTTCCAGGCCCAATTACTGTGTAGATATGTGTTATGCTTACATTATGGCTCACAGTGGTAAAGTGCAACCTGGTGATAGCAAGGGAAAAAATTTATCTGTGAGGTAACTGAGAAGTAAAACCTTGGACTTTCAGGTGCAACACAGTTCAAGGTATATTAAGCTTTGCTCTATTAACTGCTTGATAGAATAGTGGGTTGATAGATACCAAGATGGTATCTAAAAATCATATTTAAGATTGTGTATGTGGTTTTTTCCAAAACAGTGCCCTTCATCAGTATGCGCACACGTAGCAGTGTGTCAGGGGAACACCTAACGCTTGCTAGATAAACACATCGCTCCTCTCCACGTGGGAGGAGCAGCCACAGAGCTGCATCATGCCGAGCCCTGCTGGGTGCTCCTCCGTCTGCAACCTACTTAGTATGCAAAGATACCTTTTCTGCAGTGAAAAGGCTTTGATTTGCCCAGGTCCAGATCACTCTATTAGCATTGCAAAAATGCTAAGAGCCTATACAGCTCTTCAAACAACAAACCCTCCTGCTCGGTTAGATAGATCATCTGCTACATATGTGATACTAGCAGAGATAATTTGGAAAGGTGTGTTTATTGCTTTGCACTTAGCAGATAGGGATATACCTGGCAGTTTCACAAACGTGCCCTTGGCTAAAGTCTGTTGCTAAGCAATAGTTTAAGATAATGAATATATACAAATCCCCAAATGTTCAGTTTTTAGGACTTCAGGTACTCATGAGAGAGGTATAGCAACATCCTGCCTTTGTCCAGAGCCTGAAAAAGAATGTTAATCTTCATTAGCCTGGGAACAGCATTAAAATGTAAGGATTTGCTGTGTGTTCCACCTCCTGCAGCCAGCTGCAGTGCACAGCAGAATAAACAGGTCAGATGAGTAACCAGCTCTACTCCTCATCTGAGGTGGCAAGGTACAGAGAACAGGCAACTCCTTCTCCTTGAGCCTTTATTTATGGCAGACTTTTGCACATGGAGGTGGTAGAATCACAGATTAGTTTGGTTGGAAGGGAGTTTTAAGAGTCTTCTTAGCCCGACCCTCCCTGCAGTGAGCAGGGACATCTTCAACCAGATCAGGTTTCTCAAAGCCCCTTCAACCTGACCTTGAAGGTTTGCAGGGACGGGGCATCCACCACCTCTCTGGGCAACCTGTTCCAGTGTTTCACCACCCTCATTGTGAAAAAACTTCTTCCTTATATCTAATCTAAACCTACTCCTCGTTCAGTTTAAAGCCATTCCCTTTGTCCTATCGCTCCATGCCCTTGTAAAAAGTCCCTCTCCAGCTCTCTGGAAGGTGCTGTAAGGTCTCCCTGGAGTCTTCTCTTCTCCAATCTGAACCCTAACTCTCTCAGCCTGTCTTCATAGGAGAAGTGTTCCAGCCCTCTGAGCATCTTTGTGGCCCTTCTCTGGATTCCCTCCAACAGGCCAGGGTCTTTCTTGTGTTGGGGGTTCCAGGCACTCCAGGTGGGGTCTCACGAGAGCAGAGTTGAGGGGCAGAATCACCTCCCTCAACCTACTGGCCGAGCTGCTTTTGATGCAGCCCAAGATACAATTGGCTTTCTGGGCTGTCAGCGCACATTGCTGGGTCATATCCAACCTTTCATCCACCAGATGATGGGAGGGAGCCAGAGCCTTTCACTTCTTATCTCTCTCTCTCTGCTTCTGTGCATGCCATCCATGTGGCCCTTGTGGCTAGAGGTCACCTCAGTAGCATGTCTGCCACCCATGTTGCCTTGTGCCCATCAGCCAGTGAGTCACTTCATAAGCAAAGGGGAACTCTCCCGTGGTGGTTCTCTGCTGCTCGCATCTCATGGATCGTGTCACAGACTTGGGCTGTTTGCATCTGAAACTGAGCCTGCTTCTGCATTCTTCACCTGCCCCATAGCTCTAAGTCACCCAGTTTCACCTCATGGCCCCCAAACAGTTTTCTCTGCTTTATGACCTGCCATGGGTGGATCCAAGCAATGCTGTGGGGCAGGAGGCAAGCCCCATCCCTGCATTTCAGCAAAAGCCTCATGGAAAGACTTGTCTTCTGCTCTCCCCGTTTCTCCAATGTGTGTGAGGGAATAGTGAGTAGCTGCAGGAGCTTGGCAGTAGCAGTGGACACGAGCTGAGCTGACACACAGGGTGCAAATAGAGTCATAAAGTATATGTGGCAGTGTGATGCATATTAAAGCAATTTGCAGGGTAGTGTTTCCCTGACTATATTCTTAGTAACAGAGAGAAGTGATCTTCCCACCTTCCCACCTTCGCTATAGGCACGTAACAGCCCTAGCAAAGAGACTCTCAGGAGCTGGAGGTAGTGCTGGCTCCAGAAGTCTTCAAAGCCTGGGTTTGCAAGGGCCCCATTCCGCATGGCCAGACTGTGTCCTGCAGCTTTGCTCTGTGCAGAGGCCCCATGCCATAAGCCCATGAGTGAGCACATGCCATCTCCTGTTCCTGCCTCTCAGTGGCACATATAACAACATGCCCAAGAAATGATTGTGTTCCCTCAGGAATAAGGAAGGACCAGCCTGGCTAAAATGAGAGGAGAAAATTTTATATCCATGTAGTTACTAACTCTTTATTTGGAAAAACAGAACTGTTTGTCTGGTGCTTCTTGGACCTTTGGCTTAACATTAAAATGACCTTCGCACAAACCTTCTCCAGCTCCTTCCCAGAGGAGGCCAGAAGTTACCATTTTCTTTCCATTGGCTCTTGCTTCAGAGCAGAGGTTTAAAAACTGGGCTGCAGCTGCCCTCTCCAGTGAGGCCACAAATAAAGCAACTGCATTTTAGCTCAGGAGATGTTAGCCCCTCAGTCTGCAGGGTGGTCACTAAAATGCCAGCTGGCAAGAGGTCAGTGAGCTTCCCTGGGTTATGTTCTAAAGCAGGCAAAAGGTCTTCCTCTAACCTGCTCTTTCCAGGTCTGAGACCTCCAAAGCTCTGGCCACGAGATTGGCTTTTCATCTTCTCCCTCCTCTGTGCTAGCACAGAAGATGTGTGTTGTGGGGGGTGGGTGTGATGGCTGGAAAGAAGGAAAATAAGGTCTTTTCCTTGGTATATGCATAGTTCCTCCAAAACCTGCAGCCAAACATCAGAAAATCATTTTCTGCCCGTGGTCTTGCTTGGTGAGCTTCCCTTTCACAGAATCACAGCATGGTTGAGGTTTGAAGGCATGTCTGGAAACCATCTAGTCTCACCCCCTTCTCTAACCCGAGCAGGTTGGGGTTTTATCTGTGTCCAAGGGTGTATGCCCCACAGCCTCTCTGGGGAACCCATTCCTGGGCAGCTTGATCACCCTCACTGAAAGAAGTTTGGTTTCATGTTTAAATGGAATTTCTGGCATTTCTCTATCACCAACAACACCCCCTTGTGTGAGCTGGGCCAGAAGTTCCTGCCTCCGTGTATCTGCTCAAAGAAGGAAGGATCGCCTTTCTCTGTGTGCTGTTTCTGGGATGCTACATTTGTTCCCATGTCAACCATCTACCTTCATCTCTCTCAAGCAGAAAGAAATGGCAATATCTTCTCTTGGCTTCCAATAGATTTAAAGTCTGCTTACACGTTTCTTACAGGCATGTGAAGTTGTATGTGCAGAGCCTAAATTAAAACTCAAGTTCATCTTCTTAGGATGTCCTTTACAGTCTCTGGTGATGGTGTTCTGGATCACCTTCACGCTTTAATGCCAGTGTGAACAAAGGCATCTTGAGATCATGCCCTACCTTTTCTGCAAGTAACTTTTTAACCTGATAAGAATACTATTGTCATACAGCCTCTAAAGCCCAACAACACAAATGCCCGGGCTGCTGTTAACAAACACGGTGCGAGCGTATTCTCCTGGAACGGTTTGATCATGGAAGTTACTTTCGTTATATCCAATTCCACTAAATATATCTCCAATTTTCCTGTCTCTACATCAAACGTTACATGTTAAGGAGCCTCGAATAACAGCTGCTGCCACTCATGTTAACTGAGAGGAGCATAAGACACTGAAGTATCTAGTTTCTCATCACTTTACGGGACGGATAAAAGTATCTGTTGTACTGACTAGTCCATCAAATATGAATGATGCAGATAGAGTGGCTGTTAACACACAGCGATCTATTTTAGTTAAATTGAAAATACACACAGGGGAGCATTTCAGCTTTGTGGGTAGAAAACACTGGAAACGTCAGGAGTTTCTTTGTTTTGTCTTTTCTGTTTGCCGGTGACAATTGGCATTTAGGGGTGCCCAGTCTGTGGCTAGGACAGGATGAGCTCTCTTCGTCTGCGACAAAGGTCAAAAATATTGTGAGTTATCCAACCAGATCTCACGAAATTGAGGACGAGGTGCTTGCCTCATTTTACCATTCTAATTTTACCAGAATACTCAGCTCTTTTGTACATCATTAACATAAGCATTTACAAAGCCGGTCCCTCTGGAGGATGACAGCAATTGTTTTGCTTAATGTTTAATGGCTTCCTCTCCCTCTGGACTCTGTGCCAGGGCATATTGTAATGAACAAGCTCTGCAAGAATATTATAGCCTCACTTCATTTATTAGGACGCTTTACATAGAAATTTATTTTGCACAACCATGAATTATATAAACACACAAATTAAAGATACATACGCAGTAACTGCTTGCAGAGAGCATTGTCTGCAGCAAACTCATTAGGAGAATGAATTGCTCTGTAGAAAATCACTTAACCTTTGTGGATTTCCTGGTACCGTGTTTATTAATGCCCTTGCTTTATGTTGAAATAATATCTCTGTGTTATCTGAAAACATGCTCCAGACTTGAAAATTAATGTATAGCATGAAGATTTCCTCTGAATATACTAATTATACTGAAAACAAAAAGTAGTGAGGTCTCATTCTGCGCTCCAGTGTCCGTGTACAGAGGAGTACAGATGTGTCCACCTGTGCAAAGACTTTTGAAAGCAGAAAGTGTATCAAGTGATACAGGGCTAAACTCCTTCAGAGGAGGAAAAGAAAAAGAATAAGACTAAAAGGCTGTGGTTTCCCAAATGGGCGAATGTTAATTACAAGCGGAAGGCTTCACTGAATAGCCTTTATCACTGGGCTCAACAGCTAACGTTCTGCTGTGGAAAATATTTCTCCAACAGCAAATGGAGATGAAGGAAAATAGCAGACTAACTTTTTGGCAAAATGTCTACTTCAGTCAGAAAAACAATGCTCAACATGCACATGTTTCTGTCAGGAAGGCTGCTAGCAGGAATACGGCAACTCTAGTAATTTCACAAGTAGTAAAAACAGGATGTATCAGGAATAGCACGCTGGGTACAGAATAACTCGCACCGAAATGCTCGGCTGCAGGAAGCTGTGTGTGCACGGAGACCTGCACCAGTAGATATTTTCAGTGTCAAAGCATCACTGAAGCCTTATATAGTAATTTTGTGATAACAAAAGCTAGCGATTAGTCACCGAAAATTTCAAGTGGCCTTGGTAACCTGGCTGCCGACTCATTCTGTGGTCTGTCTTGTTTATTGAGAGTGCTGTGACCCAGGTAACTGAGAAGAAGCTGTTGCAGGTACCTATCAGGGGTCCTCACTTGCCATCATGCTGCTGACTGCATGGATATATGGGACTATGAAAGGAAGGCAATGGAAAGATTTGGTTCAGTAGGCTTTAAGTCTGTAGCCTTATTTCAAGAACATACTATGGAACTGAAAGCAGGCAGTGACACTGAGGTTATTGAACCAGACTGACGTTCCTTGAACCCGTTGTGTTTTTGGGGTTTGGTGCTGCTTCTGTGGCACAGAGTAGCTTCTGCCTTTGCTGTGAGAATACCCATCATTGTATGCATGCTGCGTCGTGCTTACATCTTATATAGCTACAGTTATAACCCTGCAGAGTGAGTCAGTAGAGAGCAAAGGTTATTGACTTCCAATGAGAGCTTCCAGATGATATTAATACAAATAGAAGAAAACTTTGGCCTTGAGGGGTAAGCTCCAGCAGAAGGCTACTTGGAATAATTAAACCTATCATACAGGTCATGTCTTCCTGAAATGAGTTGAAAAGCAATATTAACCTAACTGAAACTCCAGCCTCCTTAGAGGTTCGAAGCCCTGGAACTGACTGCAAAGGCATTGGGGTGGGCTGGAAGTTGGTCCTGAGGATGTGTATGCTCCAGCTGGCAGCACACCTGAGTCTTGCAGTCACTTAACTGTGAAATAAGAATTAATAAATAAATAAATAAATAAATTTGCTGCTTCTGCACATTGGCATCTAGTGCTTTATCCTTTGCACATTGTGGATTCAGCATGGAATGGTTGCCAGCAGGGGAAGGAGCGTGGGTAGGGAGGGTGTTGCAGATACTGCCTGTAAAGTAAGTAGAAGAACTGGAAGGCGGCAGGGGAGGAATCAATGGGACAGAGAGAGGAAGATCTGAACTCCTGCAACCCTGGTGCTCTGGTGTTTCACTTCCATTTAGAAAAGGAAGCAGCTTGTGAGAGGCTGCTAATGCTGATAGGTTATGGATCAACAGACTTCAGTTTCCTATGAATTACATGAACAGTCTTATTTATTGCTGGAGGTTATACGAGGTTAACCCTGCATATTGGGGCTGTAAGATTTCTCAAGAGCAATACAAACAAGGGCTGAACAACTGAAGTGTCGAGTCTGCAAAAGCTCCTGATCTAAACACAGTAATTTACAAAGACAAGTGAAGCAAGGTTACATATTTCTGGCGGAGACTTACAAGAAGAATATCCCTTGTAACTATTTAGATTTTTCTCCTATAAGAGCAAAGGGAGAAGAAGATGATGCTAAAGTCAGTTAGTGGTATGTTGTCCTCTTCTGTAAGAAAAGGCAATGAATTTTAGAGCTGTTCTTTCTAGGGATACCAAAACAGCTCTGATTTTGAAAGCACCTTCATTATTCTGGAGCTAGATTATAATGATTTGTAAGTTGAAACAAAAGCATAACTTTGTTTTAAACTGACATAACTGATAATCTTATCAGCATTATCTAGTCACAAATGAGTCTTTTCTAACTATAAAAGTGAAATTCAATTCTGGAACAAAAATGCTTGCTGGATACTGAGTGTCTCTTTATATTTTAGGTTTTGCATAATGAAGTTATCCACTATATGTGGATGAACATTGCTGTTTTCATAGTAGGTTGGTAACATGTTTCTGTCATGTGGGATGACTGGAAGCACAGCATTTTGGTTTTCCTGGTATAGTTATTAACATGAGTGAAAATGTGCATACCTGCATTTGAGAAAGTAGATAGACTGTCAAATCCATTGGTCAAATGTTCAGAGAGATAAAAGCTGAAGACATTTTTCAATTCAGTAAGACAGACAGCTGTTCGCCTATAATTCAGTAGTGAATGGTGAGTTGTATATGATAAATCCTCTAACTGCTCTATTGGAAATCATGCATGCTCATTGTTTTTACATAGGTTTCGGGGTTTTGTTTTTTTTTTCTTAAAGCTCTTCAACATGCACTCGTTCCTGTCTTCCACCTTACTCTTCCAAATGCAATCATCTCTGTGCGTGATTGACCTAAGTGATCACCATGGTTTCCAATTCAATTCAGGTCCCCAAAGAGGTCTTTTAATTAAGAAGCTCTAATAGAATCTCAGAGAAAACTTCTAAGTCCCCAGTCTTCAGGCTGAGCTGGAGATCTCGGGGGTGTCTGTGGCCAACTAGTACGAGACCCTGAACATGTCCTTTGTGGAAAGGTTATATCCTACGCAGAAATTTGTGTTAGTGGATCTTAGAGATGCAGACATCCCATGGAAAATTCCTAGGGATCACACAAAGCTGAGAAGTTCTGTAGTAGGCTGCTGTTGAGCAGTGGGTAGTGACCAAGAGACTGTTGAGGTGGAAGCAGGCGCACACAGAAATGTCTGTGTATCGAACTCCAACTACAGTTTGTGTAAGGTACTCAGCCCAGCTCGCAGTCAGCTCAGTAATTGCAGATGTGTACATAGGTGGGATCTCCAAAACTGCTCGGGCTTGGTCTCTGTTTATTTCAGTGGGGACAATCCCACCTTGTGTGTGTGCAGGTGTGCAGAGCATCGTGTGCTGATGTTTACTCAGCAGTTGGTACTAATCTCCAGGAAACAACCTGTGCTTGCTGGACTGGGGTTGCAATGTTTGGTAATGTTGTGCAGAAGTACTTGAGAATGCTTTCACACCAGGAACTTCAGCATTAGCCATGTAGGGGAACAAAAAGTGGAACTGGAAAACACTTCTAGACTCTTAGAAGTATGGCATTTGCTGAAAAGTAAAGTACCAGAAAACTGAACCCACATATAAACTTCAGATAACTTTGATGAATAGTTCTTGGCTGGAAGACAGAAAGGAAAATTTAAATGGTTTGTGTTGATTGTTTCAGAATTAAACATCTTGAATTTTTGTTTCAAATGCTCTCCCTTCTGGCAATTCTCTCAAAACTTCTGGTCATATAAATCTGAGTTACTGAAGATACTACTTGAGGAGTCCTGTCAGAACAATATTTTGTTTAATTGGAGGGGGTTTTTTAAGCTCTTTATTTTGTTGAAAATCTCTGAAGTTTTTCTTTGGAATGTAGCTTGAAACAAATTTTTGTTTTCAACTTCTCTGTTAGCTGACTGAACAGAACATGATATTTGCAAATACCCAAGAGGGGACAGTGGGAGAACAGAAAAAAAAAGCTTTGGTTGTGATAAACCATCCTCTTTGCACAGCAGAACTCCAAGACCAGACCTGGACCACTTGTATAGAGGCACCTGTACATTTCTACACCTTCTAATTGCACCAACATGTGTCTAATATGGGCCACTCTGATGATTTATAGAAGTCATTTATACTGCATTTATATAACAAGTGAGTGGAAATTTCCATTAACTCCCCCTCCACAGAAGAGACCTGGAAGAAAAAAGGGTGTGAAGGAGGACTGTGCCATGCAGTGATGGGGACATGGTAGTCAGGGGTGGGAGGCAGACTGCAGAAAGGAACAGTACCCGAGACACAGTGAAGTGGCCCGTTCTGCACAGAAAAACACCTCTCCCTTGGCTCCACTCCTGACTGAGTTGGTTTTTCATCTGGTGAAAAATGGGGATGAAATACCTCCCTTGCTATCCTTTGAAAAACACTTCAGTATCCTCAAAGGAGATATAAGAGCAGCATCATTATAAGTGGGAAATGAATTGCTCTCTTGCTGGATTTAGCAGCTTCCTGTTTTGGAAACCCAAGATACCATCTCAAATTTCTGTTTGTTGTCAGCCTAGAAGAAGAGACTCAGAGGCTGCAAAGCTTCTGGTGAGGCAGCACTTCATTTGCTAATTGTCTCTGCCAGACAATGCCATTTATACTGAGCACAAAATCACCTCTAACCTCCACTGACCAGAAAATTATTATATTCTTGAACTCCCATCCTTCTGAAACAGTACCGGGCATTGCAGACTCAGGCTGTGTGTGTCAGCCCCTCTCATGGGGCAACAGAATACAGGGATACTTATTGATGGTTCATTTACAAACATCCCCATTTCCAGGCCTAATTACAATATCATAAACATCTGCATTATAAAAAAGATGTTTTGACTTGCCATGCATAATGTAATGATGCTTTTGCTTTGAGGACTGTTCTGTCCTTTGAGAGGCACAGGACTGGCATCTGCCCTGAGCATGCTGTGGAAGGGTCCAGGTCCTGTGCTTCAGGCTGGACTTGGGTCTCTGGTGCAGTGTAGAGGTTCAGAGAGGCCTTTGGAGTCAGGAGACTGGGGAAGGGCTGCTTGACATCGGCTCCCTCACAGACCGGTGTTTTTGCACGTTTCTGTCAGAAAAGCTAGTGAAGCTGAGCTTTGCCTCTGTAAGAGCTTTGCAGTAAGGAAAATGTTTCCTGTCTTACAGTTTTCATTGCTCTTTTGCTGTTTTAGACCATGTTACAATGATTGCCATTTTTGCTGTATAAAATTCAGATGTTCTGTCCACCTGCTTCTTCTCCTCCATCAGCTGGATGATCACAGTGGCTACATCAGTTTTAGATGGGATTAGACCTGAAAGTGGCAGCTCTGATACTCAGGGCAATGACCTGCAAGGCTTTTCCCCTCATTATTAAACACTTACTGAAGTTGGAGCACTGAGAAAACCATTGAATCACGCTGTTCAGTTGGTGGATGGTTTTGGCTGTAAGAAGTTGCTCTTTGTTTTGGAGACAACATAGCAGAGAAATCTGGCTTGACAGCCATAGCTCAGTTAAATGCTATGGTGACTGCTGAAGGCAACAGAATAAGTCAGTGTTACCCAGGTCTACTTCCTCTAACAGCAGTCTTTAAAGAGCAGGAGGTTATGTGTATAGTTTTCCTTTGTTCCAAGGACTGGTTCAGGCATGTCTGACTGGGATGTGACATCTCCTGAGGGATGTGGTTAAAGACAGACAAAGTAAACACTGCTGCTTTGGTGACTCCACAAAAATCTGATAGCCAGAGACTGTCATGGAAGTGAGCACCTGGGCAGCAGCGATGCTTCTCATCTCTTCCTTTAGGAAGTTTATGGGACTGCTAAATGTAAGGAACTGCTAAATATCTGGACCTCACATGAAGCAGGAATATACTGTATGTATCTGAGTTAGTTTTACCCATTCTGCAGCAGAAAGAACTGGAGGTATGAATAAATTATTTAAAATTATATAAAACATAGAATAAATTATTAAAAATTATTAAATTATTCTTAATGACCTTTCAAGAGTTTCATGTCAAAATTACCACTTGGCTCTCGGCAAGGGAAGAAGTGATTCTGTATTAAAGGTGGAGCTCTTTCCAGCAAAAATGAGGGGTGAAAAGGCTTATTTAAACAGAAAGGGAATATTAAACATCTGTGTGATGCAGAGAGGATAACAGACAATGTGCCAGCATTAGAATGGAAGCAAAGATGAGTGGTGTCCCTCAGAGGGGACTGAACAATGAAATTCTCAAGCTTTTGCTGGGGTTCAGGTGCATGCCTCCAGTTGGGTTCCTGCTTGGAGGGGCCATGGAAGCCTTCTCCCTCCATCTCCCACACCAGCGTTTCACTTCCTCTCTGTGAAAAAGTTAGAAAAAGGCGGGGGGAGAGTCAGAGGTAAGTATTTTGTTTGCTTGGATTTCCAATTTTAAGACTGTACAAACAGCTGAAGGACTTAATTCTGTTACTGCTGCAGACGAACCTCGTTCTGCTTGAGTTATGCTGAATACACTCATAAACCAAAGCAGCCACAGTTATGAAGAAATGTTGTTCAAAAACCCCATCCTTAATCTCATTTAAGTATGAAACTAAGGGGCTGACTTTTTAAGAAGGCCCTCTTGAAGCTTGCCTAAAAGATTAATGGGTAAATGCAAAGAATGCTCTGGAAGCTCTTGAATGGAGACATTTTATTTCCAAATAACCACAGGAGTAACTGTTTGTAGCAAAAAAATGATTAATGGCATTGCCACCAAAATAAGGTGAGTCCCTAAACTTGATGGCATAGTATAGTATTTGCATGTTACCTCAATGTTACAGTTTCTCACACTACCTTTGTTTATTTTTACTGGAAGAAGCACAAGAAAAGCATGATGCTTGCTTAAATCTCCATAAATCCAAACATCTGAAGCTACATTACTCCTTTTTCCTGGCTCTGTTCCTCTCTGAAAGCACGCTGCTTGCATGCTCACTCTCGTTTTTCCCATGAACTACAGGGTGTAGGCCAAAATACCCTTTGCAACTGGTAACTTGCTAGGCACACTAGGTTCCAGTTAATATAACAACTGAACGTTTCATAATACTTGAAGTATCCATGGCATGAATGTATTAAAAGTCCTGAAACTCGCAGGAAATATCAGCAGCGTTTTTTGTTTTCCACAGGGTCAATTTTATTCATCTGGTGAAAGCATCTTACAATGACAAGAAAAAGTTAAGTGACATGGAAAACTGACACTGACACCCATGTTAACAATATTAGAGTGGCTTGTAGGACATGGCTTTCTATGTGCAAAAGCTGAGCACCTCTCTGTGTACCAGATCAGGGAGGTTCTTATTTGTATCATCATGGGCCACTATGCAATGGCACAGTGTTGCATCCCTATCAGTGGTTTTAGCTACTGACTGGCATGTATTTCTGTGGGAAAATCAGCTGGATCTTTTAGTATCCAGTCACTTGGGAACCTGCCATGTTTTGCTGGTGCTGAAGGCACAAGCAAGTTCATTAAAGGCAAAGTTGGAGGAACCATCTTGGCAACTGCTGAGTCAGTGTTTACCTGCCCTCCTGCCAATGTCACCAACTGACGGATGACTCGGCTTCTCATTTCTAAGAAAATAACTTAATATCTGACCACGCACTGACATCCTGCAGCACTGAACAACACCTCAGCAGTAGGGAGGCCATTGCCCGGAGCCAGGCTTACGGAACAGTCTGAGCATCATTAAACCAGTGTGAGTGAAGGGGTGTTGGTGAACACGACTGTGAAGCTGGCACCAAGGCTGAGAGGCACCCAGACGGGCACTGCAATTGTCCCTCTGGGCATAAAGCAGCTCCCCTTAGCCAAAAACAGGAGGGAAAGATGTCTCAGCTACACATGCCCGTTGCATAATTGTCAAATATGCCTGTAATACAATTCCTTCAGAGGCAATTACTGCTGCAGTGTGGTTGCTTTGGGAAGCCTTCCTCTCCAAGGCTGAACTGCAACTATCAAACCTCTATTGGTTTGGCTGAAAAAGGATCATGGTAGTGATGTCTTTTTACTAAAAAGGATTATTTCCCACTCTGCTGTCATTAAAACAATATACAAACTAGCCAAACTCATTCTTCACCAAGACACTCTGAAAATGAAACATTTTTTTGATAAAATAACTGTAATTCAAACTGCAGCAGCCAGTGCTGTGCCTGCTTTGGTACCCAGCCAGTGAATTTTAAAGGAAACACCCTCCAGGACTGTTCTCCGTTTGGATTTCTTAGTCATTACCAAGAAAAGATAATTAGCACTTCTGAAGCATTGTGATAATCAGTAGCATGAACTGTTACCAATAGAAACGGACTGGGGTACTTGTGCGGCGCAGGAGTTTGCAGCTCTGCTGTACTCCCTGTACGAAATGAATACATGGGTGGGCAGATCCTCAGCTGGAGGAAATGCTCCTAACTACCAACTGCTCCAATGGAGCTAATGACACTTTACACAGTGTAAAGCTCCACTTTACAGGGGAGCTGTTCCCTGTCCTATTGGGCTTCTCCTTCTGTTATCCTGGAGGCAGATTAATTTTTTTTACAATATTCTTGTTGGCCAAAGGCAACAGCACATACTACTCCTTTACTGCACAACAGGAAAATAGAAGGCAATTATTTTTCTTTTTGTATGCACCCTGCCAACAAAAAGGAAAATAACCTTGTGGTGGAACAAGAGGAACCTGATCCTTTAGGCAGCAATGTGGTTTTTTTTAATCTCCCTCTTTCAAAACTAATGAATGAAAAAACTGTTGGATTCAAGTCTGTGCTAAAACTCAGAGAATTGGTTCCCCAAACTTATTGTTCCCCAAACTTCCATTACTTACGAACTGTAATAATCATGAGGGATGGCATGTAAATCTTGTGTTCTTAAATTTCAAACCCTGAGTATTAAACATGCCAGGCTTCCTGCCACACAAGTATTACTGAGCTCAGACAAGTAATTCTATCAGATTTATCAATGTTGCTATCTAAATAAATATCACAATACATAGGCTTGTCTGAAATAGTTGTCTTTGTTTTTCTGTATCTGGAAGTGTGAGCAAAATCCATGCTGAATAAGAGAGGTAGCATGTAAGCTTGGGAACGCTTCTGTTTTGGTGAGCACGAGTAACAAAGATAGCTAGAGGATTTACCCCCAAAATACTTGTAAGTCTGCAACAACCTCTTTCTTTCCTGCACTGTACAGAGCATTTCAGGCCAATACAACACCCCTCCAGCTAAAAGGCATTCTGTATCCCCTGGGAAGCACACAGCAAATCTCGGGATTAAGGTCAGTGTGCATGCAAAGCACTTTGTCTGCAGGTGCTCCAGGGGCTGTGGTGTGGTGTGGTGGTAAAGGGTACCTTACCCATGGTGATTCCTGTTGATGCTGATGGCCTTTAGTCATGTGCATCTTCCTGGAGCAGAGGTTTTCAGGACTGCAATTCCAATGCCAGTAACACTCATTAATGCACTTGAGAAAGATGGGACCACGCTGGCAACATCTGAGTTGTTGACGCGCTCAAAGTATTTGTGAATGTTTGCCCCTCTCCTAGGAAGATGACTGCTGTGGCAAGTCTGATTATTGCCAGGATGAAGTTTGCCAGATAGCAATAAACACGATGGGCTGGTGGCTGTTTACAAGCTACACATACAGAAGTAAATGGGTCTATAAGTGTTTGCTTTTCAGCCGCTGCTGGGAAACAGGCACCCTCCTGCCAGGTCACAGACCAGCTATGTTGCAGACCTCTTAAAGCAGTTCCTTGGTCATGGATGCGTAGCTTGTACTCAAATAGCTGTCCAGTACACAGGAGTTGCTATGGCAGTGCTTTACAAATATACATTGCACAACGGATCGGTGATGTTGGACCACACTGACTCTTTTTTTGTGTCTTACACAAAAGGTTTGCTTCCACCCTGGAAACTGTGGAGCAGAACAAATACCAGAATATAACATGTATCTATATCTGTCTCTACTTAAGTGTATTGTCAGATTGCATCTGACTGTGGAACTGGGTTTAAAACACCTGGGTAACAATTTGCATATTATGCCAACAGCAGCATCTCTACCCCTCCCCTTCCCTCTTTCCCACCTGCAGTGCAGAGCAAGACGACTTCATAGCATCCTTCACACCAAAATAGGCCTCGGCTGTGTCTTTTTGTCTTCATGAAACTCATTTAATTCTGGTACTTTAACACCTACTCTTTCCTCTGCTGCTGGTGCTATTGCAAACAAGAAATGCGTCCGGGTAACACTGTCTCCTTGGAAACCTGCCTCTGGCCCAAAAAAGTCAGTTTTGGTGCCTGTGTGGTACTGGAAAGCCAGAGAACTCATGGGCCAAGCACCTTTTCATGGCTGGGCTACTTTTCACCTGGATTGAAACCAGCCTAGATCAGACCTGGAATCCCTCGGTGAATAGATAAATAATAGATAAATAATCTGGGCTATTGCACCAGGATGATTTAATGGGAAAAAGTAAAAATATTTGCCTGGCATTGCACCAGGCTGCTGAGAGAAACCTGAGAACAGTGTAATTCCCTTGGTGAGCACATCTTGAAGGAAGGCTGGGGGCAGGAGCTCTGCCATGGTGTGGTCTGGGAGCACTGCAAGGGCCTAACTCTCCATTACCCCGCAGATATCCAAATAATTGTAAACAATGCTGACTTCAAGTCTGCTGCCAGAGCCTCAGGCTCTTTAAGAAATAACCCAAATTCATTTATTGCCTAAGGATATTATTATTTCCAGAGTGAACTAGTTAAGGATCACAATACTGGGCGGAATTATAGTACAAGGTATGTTTTAGTGCAAACTTACTTATGAAATAGTCACAAATCTTCTTTGGACGAAAATAGGCACAAAGCCCCAACATTATTTTTTTTTTTTTTGTAGAAAAGTGCCTGCAGCAAATTTCTGCATCATTTTTATCTTGGGACTGGTCTGGACAGGGCTGGCTCCCATGGGTTGTGTGACAGCACGGTACAGCTCCACCGTGCTGCCAAGGCCCCAGGGAGGTCAAGCAGAGCTAAGGAGCAGCTTAGCAGGGGGTATTGCCAGCTGTGTCCCCTGCCCTGGCTGTGCCAGCCATGGGGAGGCTGTGCGGATTAGAAGCTCTTCACTCTTACATCTGATACGATACGCAAATTGATCCTGCTCCGCTGAAGGCTCAACTCCATACCTCTCATGTGAAATTTCTAAGGACAATCCAAAGATTTAGTTTCAAGAAAGAAGTAATTCATATATACACACACTGCCTTCAGCATACCTTCCCTTAAGAGACTGCTGGCATCTTTTGTATCATGAAAAGATGGATATGAAAATGTTTTGTGTCAGGAATGGTAATGCAGTAGAGTGCAGAGTTCAGTCACTATATAATGGTAAACACTATATTCCTCACTAAAAGTGATGCAAGAGGTGATTAATAAGAATGAAGCTTAGAGTTAGCTACTTCATGTAAAGCCTTTCAATAAATATGTAAGTGGAGATACATATGTGTTTTTAATACTAGTTAAGTGTGAACTGATTTGGTCTTTGGTCTTTCTGCTTTCGTGAATTATACTGTAATATTAGCTTTTCTAAAAAATAAGTATTTTTAATTTAAATTTGTCTAGGCAAGTGCTACACTAAATACAGTGAGCATATGCAGTATATAAAAGCAAGGCAGAAAAAAGGATTATCAAAATAGCTGAAATAATTTTGTGAACAGCATATACTACATGTCTATTTGGTGCAATTGTCGTTCTTGTCCTGTCAGATCTGTGGGGAGGCAGCCACATGTTTAAGTACAACTTGGTCAAATTAGTTGGTGCATTTACTCCTGTTTAGAGCAGGTCTGGGCTTTAATTCAGGGCTTGGGGTTTTATCTTTAATGAAACACTGAAGGTGCAAGTGCTTTGAACAGCTGTACCCTGGCATGATCTTTCTACAGTCACCTTAAACCAACACTTTGAAATAAGCCTTGATACTAACTTTAACAGGAGGTTAGCCAGGCACCTGTGAAGAAAAAGGCATTCTCTATTTCTGCATGTTGCGAATTCTTCTACAGTTCAGCTTGTCTCAGCTAAGCATGTAGACCTGAGCCCCATCCTGGAATTACTTGTCCCAGTTCCAGGTTACAATGGCACTTTTCTGTTGGGCTTTTTCTTTGTTTATTTATTTGGTTTTGGTGTCTGTCCAGGGAACGAAGGTGCTTAGCTGCAGGGAAAAGCTTCAGAGCTCCCTGGGTATGACAGTGAATGGAATGACAGGACTGGTGGATTCAAGGTCCAGTGCAGTAAGGAAGCACTCGATGGCTGCTTCGTTTTTCCCCTGAGCTTGCAAGACCTCTCCAAGGCTGTTCCAGGCAATGTGGCTGGTGGTCTGGACGCGGATGGCATCTCTGAGGACTTTCTGGGCCAGTTCCCTCCGCCCAAGTCTGCTCAGCACCAGGCCCTGTCAACAAACAAGTGATGAACAGTTAACAACAGCACAAAACAGAGGAGGAAATGGAGCACCCCCAGCTGCCACAAAGCTGAGGTGCCGTATGAGTCCTATGGAGGGGTTATTTAAAATAATAATTGTGAAAGTAATTTTTTTTTAAGCAGACACTGATCCAGCAAGTGCTCCTGCTGTGTGTTACTGGGAGAGCGTATACTGGTGCTATACAGAAGAAAGGTTACAGGCCCTTTAAGTATCCCTCTCTCCTTGCCCAGAAAACAGAGGTTCAATTACACCCCATAACTTGCACATCTGGAACATCCAGCTGAGGTTAAGTCTCTCATCTCCTACATCTCAAGCATATAGAAAGATCTTTCTTCTTAACAAATAGGGGGCATAGGGATGTGGTCCCCTTCCAGTCTTCTATGGGCAGGCTGTATGTAACAGCATGGAATGTAAGCTCTGTCCTCCTGCACTCCAATGTAGATCCTAAAGCAGTGTGGGGGAGGAGAAGGATGCAGGAACCTTGTTTAAAAAGCTGTCCTTAGGGTAAGAAAAGACACAAGTGGGTGTAACCATCTGGAAGGAACAGGAGGGGGAGGATGAAAGAAGTGTTAGGAAGAACATGTTTTCCTATAGGGCTCTCATGGATGTGGATCTGAACCCACAAAGCACCTAATGAGCCAGACTCCATGTTAATTATACAGCAGTCAACCACACTGAGCCCCGACAGGTCATGAGGGCTTTGCAGGCCACAACGCATTAGTGGCACTTCTCTGCTTCCTCCTGAAGGTGCACACAGCAGGATGAACCTCCCACCAGCTTCACCCAGGGGTGGCCTCTGGAAGAAGCAGCCAACACTGCCATGTTGCCTGCCAAGCTCTGCATGGCCTCTGCCTGCACTCACCCGTGGAAATGCTGGAAAGTGGGATGATTACCTCACATCATGCTTTGCCTGGGAAAACATAGTTGGTGGATGCATATATTTATAAAGAAAGTCATTAGCTTAATCTTTAATGTGCCTAATTGCTTTTAGTTCACATAAAAAGATGTAAGAAACCTGAAATCTCTTGCAACTAGAACCCAAGTAAATTTCTGATGAAAGAATGGTGACGTTTTTGGAAATAGTTAAGATTTTTCCTTTCCTGTTTTCTTTGATTTTCCAAAAGTACCATTAGACACGGTGTGCATCAGCATGACTAAGACCTTAAGGCCAGTGATAGTATTAATACCTACAGAAACACATTAATTTGCCTGAGACAAAAATTAAGAAACACCCATTTAATCAAGTACTGGTGGTGCTATGAAAAGTTCCAGTGCCTCCTTCTTGCCCATAACCTTGACCTGAATAATCAACTCAGAATCATATCTGATAATTTAGAGATGCAGTGGGGGTGTTTTTTTCTTTAAGTTTCTCTCTGTGTAGGAAAACAACAAGGCAACGGGGTCTAATCTTACCATTGCCTTGGGAGCAGGCACACATGGCACAGAGGTACCCTGGTGGGAGAGGCTGGTTCCCCTGGAGGTAGCTGCCTGGAGATGACTGCAGGCACGTAACGACAGACTGGAAGGAATTTGTGCAATTATAATTTGAGTCACCCGCTTGACAGGGATAATGAGGCATAGAAAGGGCAAGTAGTGTGGCCATAGCAAATCTACTGCTGAGCCAAGAATAGACAGGAGTTATCTCAGCTCAAGTTTGTCCTCAACCACAAACTCACTCTTTCTAAAAACCCTTTTTGTTGCACTGACCGAGCAGAGCCAATTATGCTCTCTGGTGGCCGGGGACCCATCGCTGTCCTCGCCTTGACAATAAGCAGCATCCAGCTTCTCAGTGCTCTCAGAGGCTGCTGGCCCTGGAGGCACAGAGGCCAGCGAGCCTGTGCAGCTGCTGCCTGTCAACCCTCTCCAACGAGGAGGAGAATTCCCTCCCTGGTTGAATTCCCTCCCTGGTTGACATCTCGCGCCTCTCAACAATGCTGCAGTGAAATCCACCTCATCGTAAACTGCTCGTGCAGCACAGCTCCCTTGTGCTCCCCAGCACCCTTGCTGGTCAAGAACCAAAGACTGGCCTGGCTTCCTGGTGTTTACTCTGCCTATGCTTGAAGTCCCTGCAGCTGTTCTGCAGCACTGGAGGAGGCTGTATGCAAACCCAGGTACTGGGGGAGATGCTGAAGCTGACATCCACCAGTAAGTGCAGCACATGTGAACATTTGCTCATAGGTATTCAGTGCTTTCAAATTTGCCAGTTTAGCTGAAAAAAGATCTGTGAACTCTCAAAAAGGGCAACTCCAGGCTCTTCAAAGCCAGGGGAAGGCCTCCTGTTGACGCTGCAGTATACTGCATGAGCAAAAAACTGCTGTATGGTTCTGGAGAGAAACACAGGAAATATTTGTTAAACAAGTTTAAGATTTCCTGCTTCCTCTTTTCTTACATGCATGGCTGTTGGTACCAAAGGCTGCCCAGGTCCATGGCCCTTCCAAGGCATGCCCACCATCCTGCTTCCCTCTTCTGATCAGGAACAGCCTCTATGCCCTCTTCTTGCACACTTGCCTGGATTTCCATGTAGTGTGGGCACATGATGCTGTGCTTCAGGCCTCAGCCCAGGTGGAGGTCAGGGTTTGGCCAACCCACTCTGCAATCCCCATCCTTGCCAATATTCCCAAGCCCCAGCACACAGACCTATTTCTTTGCCCCAGAGTGAGCTGTGACAGATGGTGTCAGCCTTTTCAGTGAGGCTTAACTGAAGCGGCAGAAATATGCTGCTGGATGTTTAAAGGACAGGTTGAACATCATTAATTCTGTGTGCAGGAGAGTTTCTTGCTTTGGGTTTCCTTTCTCTCCTCTTCCCCTTGCAAACCACAAGCATTTTCTGAGAGCTGGAGGCTGCACAAACCCCAAGCCTTAGGAAGAAGCAGCACCGAGCACTTGAGTTTCTGTTTCCCTGAGGTATTTGCACTTGAGAGCTTCTCCTTGCTACTGAATTTCTTATTTCCCCATGGAGTCTGGCTTGCTCTAAACAATGCCTGCATGTTGTTGCTATGTAGGTCCAGTTGGAATCTGCCTACAGTGCAAAAGAAAAAAAAATTATATATAAATTCAGAAAGCCACCCACTGACAGGCAATTTGCATTTTTATCTGGAAGATTTTTTTTTAAAAACGAGATCTTTCTAATGAAAGTTCATCTCATGAGTTTCTATGGAAACTCATCTGCTTGGTGTGCATGCATAATTTCATAAAGTCAGATCTCAGGAAGATGAGCAATTAGTATAAATACAAGCAGCAATGTGATTAAGGGTTTCATCCTCTTATTCCTGAAGATGGAGGGTGGGGGTTGGGTTTTGTTGTCTTTCCTCGGTTTCTATTTGTGTTTTTGCCAAACTAACTGCAGAAACTGGTGCAAAAGGTAGCCTGGCTTCTCTGCCACCTCCTGGCTAGCACTGGCACTTCTAGTTTTGCCTGGTGATTTTCCTCCCCAAGATGACAAGTACCTCTAAGTATGGCCTTCTCTGTCAGTGATGTTGGTACTGAGTCAGGCCCTAAGGAGCAATGAGGACAGGCTTATTTTTAAACTCTAGCAAATTATAAATAGTAAAAAATCCCAAACTAACTCAAAAGGAGAGTGGGAATCATTTTTCTTTCAAACTCCTGTGGGCAGCACATCCCCAGGGCTCACGCCCCAGGCCTGTGCTAGCCACGCACACAGGCATTTCATGTCCCGTTTGTGCTAATACAGCTCCATAGTGCTCGGATGCTCAATCACTCATTTACTCACTCACTCACTCACTTGAGAAGGTCTGAGGGTAACTGGCACAGATTAATTTAGTTTCTTCTTTAGGTCTGAAGATGTACTTTAGATCTTGTAAAAAGAGGCAGACTAGTGAGGCCAGAGCACTGGAAGAAATTAATTTGAGGTGAAGGGCTGTGGCACAGTAAGGCCGGTACAGTCTAGTGGTGTACAAAGGCTGAGGGTGGATAGTGAATTTGGTCTGCTGATTTAGGGTGCCTTTTGCTGACAGTTGGACTCCTGAATTGATGGTTTTTAAGTTCAGGGAACAGAGGGTGCCTATGGTAAGGTATTTTTGACCTCATCTGCATGCAAAACAAACAAAACCTAAACCACTTCTATGGTGACACTGGGCTGGACTCCCTTGCCTTCAGTGATGTGATACTTAGTAACTGATACTTGTGTGAGGCTATTTTTGTTTTAAATAGGAGAGCCATATTTCAATTTAAGTTAGATGAGAAAAAAAGTTACTTATTTTCAATTTCCACGAATAAAAAAGTGAGCATAAACCACACTTTCAGAAGGTTGTGAAATTTCTGATCTGTGCCTTTATTTCCTGAGAGTTTAACAAAACTTCCTTAAAGGTTGTTAGCTCATAAAATTCCCAGAAAATAGTGCAGAAAAGACATTATGGAAGACTACAGAATAAGCCTCACATAGAGGATGGAGTTTATTTTTAGTAATGAAAATCAAAACTTCCTTTGCAAATGTTTAGTTCAAACACCTGATGAGCTGCAGGGAGTTATCCTGAGTCGGCATTCTTGTCTCCTTGCACTAAGGTGGTGCAGATTTGCTTGTTCTTTCCTTTGGGGCTTGCATTGGTAAAGAGATGTCCAGACAAACATTTTATTCCATTCCTGGAAGGTTGCTTTTTGTTGTATTTGCATGGTCATCTCATTCTTGGAGAATCTGTATAGGTGGACTAGACTCTATCCTTTACAAATGGATTTTAATAATTACATAAAATGTAAGCTCTCTCTGTCTTTTCATGAGAGACTAATTCCAAAGTGAGGTTGTCTCTGATGCTTGTCTCAACTGAGCAGAGCATTTTCACCTCTTATTGTCTAAATACCCTAAGATGTTTCCAGAATAAATCAGACTTTGCTGCTGGGCTTCCTTTAGTGCATTATTTAATTAATTTCAAGGTAGATGCAGTATCCTTACTATCTTCTCCAATCTGTAATACGGACATGTCACTAGTGGTTAGTAGGAGGGTAATCAGCAGCTGGCAAGAGCAGGGCATGCTGCAGAAAAGTGCTCGTTCAAAAGTGTGCTTATTCAGCAGGACCCTACAAAAAGCCTTTCAAGATGCATTTGGCACTTGGTGATAACAGTCTCATGTAACAGAAAAATCCGCACTGCTACAGGGCAACATACACTTCTGTAATTATTTAGCAATCAGAATAAGTTGTAAGCAAAATCTGTTGCATAAACCATGAAATATCAGAGTGTCCTTTCGGAAAATGGCAAATATTAACCCCGGAAATTCTAGGTCTCCTAGAATAAAGACAGACATGCAAGTAGTCAATTGCTCTGCGATTCTTTCCCCCTACATTCATGACCTTTGCATTTCTGAAGAGCCAGGATTTTTTTAGCTGTGAGCAGTGAAGTGAGTTTTTGTTGTGCTGTCACTTAGCCACGCAGTGGCTGGCAGTGTGGGGGTAGCTAATCATCCATTTTGCTGATTCAGTCCAGGTTGTGGCGAATCTGAGCCATACATCTGAGCTTTGTTCCCTAAAAATACACTGTAGGTGTACATGGAGCAGTCAGGCTCCTCTCACCAAACTGAATTAGAGACCATATCTTAATTTGCTGCCCTAACAAAGGGTGACTGGCATACAATTCTGGGAGAAAGCTCATCTTTCATTTTTTTCTGCTGCCTCCTTTGTTGAGAGCAGCTTTTCCTTCTCTTCCTTCCCCCTCTCCATCTCCTCTGCCAAAGCTGCTGCATCCCCTGTCAGTCAGTGACGCTGAAGTGCTACATTTGATAAAGCAGAGGAGGGGAAGGAAAGGGGAGGAGAGGGAAGGCAGGCAGGGCCACTGCAAAACGCAGCATGTGGAAAGGAGAAATGAAAGAATGGCACTAGAGGGGGGAAACTGGCAAGTGCTGGGAAAAGCAAAAAACCCGAGTTTGCATCACAATTTGTAGCACTCGTGTACCCCACTGCCTGTGGGTTTCAATTCAGTAGGTTCAGCCTCGAGACTTCAGCTCCAGTACTGCAGGCACCAAAGGCAGCCTAGCCTTTGCTGTTTAAACTTCATTGCAGCAACTTCGTGTGCTACCGAGGAGTGTGAGGGAAGAGAAGAAACGAGACTGCAAGGAAGTATCAGAAGAAACAGACTAGCTGAGTGTGAAGATAGAGACATCTGAAGCCCACCAGAGACTTGGGCACATGGATATGCTTTATAAACCACCTAAGGCAGCGCTGGCAGGGAGAGAATAAAAAGCAGAAGAAAGAAAAGATCAAAAGTGGTGAAGACTTGAAGAGAGGGCCATCCCTTTCATAAGCTTGTCAATATGTTTTTCAAGGCAGTGAATAATTGCAAAGGCAGCATCTCGCCCAGGCCCCTCTGAGTCCAAGGCAAGCCCCCCCCACAGAAGGGAAGCATTGTGTTGTGCTGCACACTGCCCTCTGCCCAGGCTTGCTGTCTCTATTTGAGTTCATCAAATGTTAGCAGGGATGTTTCTACGGTGTTTGAAGCTTAAATGTGATAAAACATTTATTGACATAAAAAGCAAACCCTAAGGCAGCATTTCAAACCAGGAGGCTCTGATCTCTTCACAGGGAGGCTCATACAAGCCTAGGGAGAATGAAGAGTTTTTCTGCCTTGTTGGACTGTCATCACTTAAGCTTTGTGCAAAGCAGAATCATTTGCTGCATGCTGAATATTCTCTAGACAGTTATTCCTTTGCTGAGACCTACATGGAGATGAAGCAGGAAGCAAGGAAGCCTACCAGGACACCTCAACCACACGTTTGAGAGTAACTAAATCCAGTATTTGTTTCACACTCTCTTTTCCTATGGAAGGCAAAATTTCTCCCAGTCCTGATCTTAGCAGTTGTCATGGTAATGTTGCAATAGAGGACACAGTTGCTTCAACTAGGACTCAAGCGCAGGGTGTTGTCTGTAAAAATATGCACCAAAAGAAGGTCCCAAACTAATAATAAATAATAATTTAGAACACATAATTTATAACTTAAGGTCCCAGTTCTGTTATGCATTGTACTGGCTTCCCTGGCAGAAAGCCTTGTTGAAACTAGTGAGATTCAGCCTAGGTATTTTCAAGTATTCCAAAATCCATGCAGAACTGAGACTGATAAGCATCAGCAAAGAGAGAAAAGGCATGCAACATACATGTTGGATGCTGAAGAGTGGCAGGTAACCTGCTGGCTAAAGCACTTGACTATAAAGCAGTTGCTGTGCTTCATCGGCTGCTAATGCATTTCACATTGAATAATCTGTCATTACTCAGGAACAATTCAAAGAGCTGGGACGGGGTCAAGGGCCTCAGATGAGAAGAGCTGAGAACTTGCCTCTCTTGTGCCCAGGGGGTACATGCTAACTGCTAGCAAATGTTTTTAAGAAGGTAGGGCAGCTGTTAAGCACTCCCATTGCCTCCAGGGGCAGAAAAACCTCTGTCTATATTTTGATAGTAAGCAGGTGCCTGTGTTCTGTTGCACATAAGTTGTTGCTGCATATAGCTGGGGAATGTCTAGGCTTAAGTCTCAGGCACCCAATTAATTCAAGTGCCCACAGTATGCAGTGGTTGATGAACAGGGAATTTCTGTCTGCTTAAATATCCTCCAGTGCTAGCGCTGGATCTTTCCCCAATTTTTAACGCACTGCTTTGCAACAAAGGAGGGGCTGATATGCACATTTCCCATGCGTGTTATCCTCCCCTCTCCATACAGAGTAAATTTTGTCTGAATGTATGAGTCATGAACAGGTTCTCCTAGATAATAGCTTTAGCTCTGCCAAGCGTCTCTAGGAACCTCAGTCCCACAGAACTAATCACCAGAACAAGTGCTGCATTTGGTATGTGGATGAGCAAGGGCGCAGTGCAGTTGAAGACATGGCTGACAGAAGCACACAACATGCCAATGTAGATTACAGCAGGTGTCTTCTGAAAGGAGAGCTAAGATATTTAAAATATCTTAATTTGCTTAGTTTTCCACTACTGGCAGTCTCTGGGATAGCATATGATTAATGACATCCTCCACACAACTACAGAGCCGGAGCCTCCGAGTGCAATATCACAGCTGAGCACTAACCTTAGTGGAGCTGCTGGGAAAACACACAGAGAGCTGGGCAAGAGCACACAGCTACGCCTCCAGCTTCTGCTCCAGTGCCTCTGATCCTGCAAGGAATATGTTTCCTTATTGTCTCTTAACACAAAATCTCTCTTAGATCATGAACCTCCATGTACAAAGAGATTTTACTGAATTACAGACAGCATTTTCTGTTACATACTCAAAAGAAAATGAATGAAGAAACTCACTGAGAAGAAAAAGACTTGATAAATACTTCACATAACATTAGTGTAAATGGAAGCTCCAGAAACACTGGAGAGCTGTGATGTTTTCATGTTTCCCATTTGTTTGGCAAGAAGGGACTTCTGCTTCCTTTTCTTGACTGTTGCCAGCTCAGTGTATCAGGAGAGCTTGCTGAAAACCTGGAAGTCTTGCTAGTTCCCACGCCCCTGTTTGTGCAGCTGTGTCTTGTGTACCAGGAGGCAACAAATTCTGTTACTGTGCTACACACTATTTTATATACTATATTATTATAGTCTATGACTCTGTCCTGCCTTTGGTGTGATAACAAGCAGCCTAAATAGCACAGAATTTAAACTAATTATAACTGGTTTCCTTGTTTGTGAAAAACAACGTTTGAAGGTTGAAGTATAAAGGGGATAGTCATTCCATCCCTTCTCCCTTCTGACAGTTCTGAGCACTTTCTGAAATACTATTTATGAGTTCAGCTGCAGACCAACTTGACTACTACAATTCTTAGGCTTTAATTTGATCTCAGGGCAAAGCACAGCATGAGGACAATATTGCTTAGTAAAGCTGCAGTGGTATCTCAAGGGCTGTGTATGGGAAACCACAACTAAGCTAGTAATCATCTGGAAGATCAGTTTGAAGCTCAGTGGAGAGGCATCTGCTGCAGGGTGAGATCAGGCCAAGGACTATGTCTTTAGACCCAGATGCAAGTTTTATTCTCCAGAGATCACTGAACCGCCCCAGGAACTCAATGGGTTTAAGAAATGTATCAGGTTCTTCTCTTGTAAGGTGTTACACACTAGAGAAGAAATCAGAGAAGAGCTGGGCAGTTTTGTCTTTCAAGATTTTATTTTGGTTCCTAAAGTTATATAAACAGAGCCTGAATAATGTGGTAATGAGCACCTCAGGGATATGGAGAATAACTTACCACAACAGAGGAATACAAGTGACTAGCACAGAAAAAAGCCACAGATTCTCTGGAAACAGGGATAATCCACCTCTGAAAAGCAGAGCACCAACCCCCTGCTAATGGACTGAAATCTCTGTCCTGTGCAGTGGATCAGATTTGCTTCCAGTGACCCCAAATGCCCCAGCAGGTCCAGTCTTTTGCTGATGCAGGAACTGTGCAGTTCCCGCGGGAGAGGAAATGGCACTCGGAGAGGAAATGGCACTCGTAGTGTCTAAGTGATGGCTTTGGTGTCAGAAAATCACTTATCACCTTGTTTGTGATGGCTCCACTGTCTCCTCTGGATGGAGGAAGGAAGCCTAGCAACTGCAGAGGAAAAGAGCAGGCAACAAACCAGCAAAACAACTCTGCTAGCTCCTAACTGGTGCTCAGGCACCATGATCCCGCTGCAGAGCCAGGGATTTGCTCTGATGGCTGGGCTAGAGAAGCTGCCAGCTAACCAGTGGATTTGCTGGGAGGATGGCAGTGGGGGAGGGGCGTTTCTGCAGCAAACAGAAATGAGGAGAACAAAGTGTTTGCAATTCCTTAGACAGTGAGTGAGTTGACACACAAACTTATTAATGTGAGCATCCAAAATGCTCATTTCTCCTCTGGGAGCCAGTGACTAGAGGCAAAGCCAAGTTCTCTCCCTCAAGCTCAGCTGCTTCAACACAAAAATTTGAGTTAAGAGGCTGCTCTAAGGATTGCTTTTCCCCAAGGAGGGCTTAGAGCAGTTATTTTTGGATATCTGAAGTGCAAGAACATTCCTGGGATTCTGCAATAAGCTTCAGAGTTGGGAAAATAGAATCTGCTAACCAGCCATGGTTTGGAAGGAGACTACCAAACATCTCCAAAAGCCAAATGTTGCTCTACTGTTGCCCTGCCTACTGAAGATGCAAAAGGTATGTGCCAGACAGGCATCATATATCCATTGGGAGAGCTTCTCTCAGGGTCAGATTAGAATTACTTTTGATGGTTCTCTCCACTCCAGCCCATAGCCCACCTATTTGGGACTTGCAGAGTACCACTGCTGTACCGACTGGCAGAAAGCAGCTGTCCTGATTACACTCGGCATGACTGGGGATGCTTCCTGCAACCACAGCCTTATGTACAACAAGAGCACAACCCCTTGCTGGGGAATTCCAGTGGCAAGCACCATCCCACAGGACACTGCGCTGATGGTCCACCAGCAAGTGTTGCGCTGCTGAAGTGCCATTTTTGGGAGGAGGTGTAACTAGCTATGTCACCCTGCAGAGCAGGCTCAAAATAGGATTGCACTCAGTGTGCCATGTGGCTCAGTGGTATGTCAGGACATGTATTTTTAGGAAATTCCTCCTTTGGGCAGAAAGGGTGAAGTGCTTGGCCTGGTTTGCAGGCTGCTGGCTTTGCCCAGATCTTTTGTACTAGAACGTGGGAGCATGTCAGCCACCAGTCGATCTGTGGAGGCTCTTAGAGCCTGGATACAGTGCTAGTCCTAGTCACCTCCTGATCAGGGTGGCTGTGAAAGGGTAAAAGACAGCTGGTCTGCCGCTGTGCTTTTCTTTGTTTCAATGCATGAATGCTTGCTCTCTCTCTTTGCTGGTGCTTTTCAGAGAGGGAACTAACCTCCAACAGAGCAGGGATGGAGAAAAAAGTAAGGAAGATCAATGTGTTGGGAAGACTATGGTCTCCGAGGAGCAACAATAAAAATGTACCTTTCAGAATGAATGTGTGAGGGGAATAGGGAGCTCAGAGATGATAGCTCATGCAGAGAAGAAACAGAGAAGGAAAAGCAGACGGTAAGTAGAGGATTTAAATAAGCTTCTGGAGAGGCAAAGAGAAGTCTGACTTGGTGAGACACTTTTTGGGTGCAGCACAGTGAAAAAATGCAGTATGTCTCCATGCCCAGCCAGTTGCTGATGCACAGTGCAGTGAAAAGGACAAGGTAAGGCAGTGCTGGACTCTAGAATCAAATTCTTCTCTCTGACAGATACTTGCTGGCTTCCTCTTTTCCCCAGAACATCACTCCTATCAGGCAGCATGTGTTCAGCTCCAGCATCTGGGTTGTGATTTTTTGGCAGCTGCACAAAATTTCTGCTATTAAATCCCACCTGCCAGTCTCATGTCTGCTCCCAGAGACCTTTGCCTGTCAGCAAATGTTTCAAAATCACACTGCCAGGCACAGCACATCATTCTACAATCCTACCTCAGGCAAAAACCCTCATGCAAGGACTACTTTTAACTTCAGTGGGCTGCAGGAGGGAAAGGCTAGAGGACAAGCCTCTAGATAAGAGGCAGAAATACTCATTTAGGTCATGGCTTGCACTGAATTCCTTTCGGCACTAATGTAAAACAGCTATTTTCCCCTGAAATATCTGAATAATACTGTTTTGCCTGACATTTTAAGAAGCTTTGTTTTGAGACATGTTCCATGCTATAGTTGTGCAGTAAGAGAATTTGTGAACTTTGTTCACTAGAATCTGTTCATATGAAGTTTTTCTCTTTAAAATATTTCCTTTCCCTTCTCTTGCTTCTTAGCAGTCCCAGATAGCAATGCCACCCATATGATGTGTGCATACTGTATGTTGCTCCACTGTTGAAACAGTTCCTTAGTAAACAAAATGCTGAAAAATGCTTAGTAAACAAAATGCTTGCTCATCTGTCTTGGATAAGAGATCTATCCACAGATATAACTGCAATTTTTAATTCTGTACAGGGAGAAGGGGCCTAAACTTCCACATAAATCATCTGCTGTAATATTTCACAATCTGAGTTTGAACCTAGGCAATGAAGGCTGTGCTTCTGGTGCAAAGAACAACATCTCTTGGAGATGGAACAATCTACTTGATTATGGTATCTCTAAAATTGCAAACAAAAGAGACAATCAGTGCTTTTTGATGTGGACATCTGTCAGCAGAGAAACAACTGCTAATTGTCATGTAATAACCATACCAGACACTTTCATAGCAGTCATCCTTCTGGAATTCAAGCATGAAAAAAGCTGTTACTCATCCAAGCACCAAGCATATTTTGTCTGAATCTGGCTGCATTTCCGTAACTGTTTAAAAGTCAGACATGATATGATGCTCTTTTATAGATGGATACCTGAGATCAAAATACTTAGCCAAAATACAGCAGTCAGTTATTGTTTTTCTTGGCATGTGGTTAAGGTATTTAGCCTTATATTCTAATACTTGCATTTGAGTTTTAGAAGCAATGTAGGTGTACTGAGAAAAGGTGCTAATTCACATAAATACAAGCATGTGGGATTTGCAGAGAATTGGTTCAGCAGCAGAACTATTTAGTTGCACTTCATTCAGAGAAGTCCTTGCTCCTACAGAAGCACCGTAGGAGCTGTCACTTTGGCAGCTACATGGCTCTACATGAGCTCTGAACAATGTTAAAGCAGTACAATGTTGTCTAAAAGCCATGTGCGGGGAGGAATAGCTAATTCTCTTTTTATGAAAGGATTGACTCTAGACAGCCTGCCAACTATAGAAACCATGCATGTAATTTCCTAAAGCATCTGCATACCTCCCTTGCAAGCATGGGCTCATCAGCCCGTCACTTAATTGAACAGAATGGAAAAAATAGTTGCAACTTCTCCAGATACAACAGGCAAATGGATGTCTTTAATGACTAGTAACCTGAACCAGGTCTGAACTGACTGAAAACTTCTGTAGAGTCTCTCTTGATTTGATGACACCAAAGGTGCCTGTACTACAGACCAGTTATTTTGCTGGTTACGTAGTTTGGCAGTAGTCTAATGATGAATACACTGTATTTGGGAAAACACAAAGGAGAAGGGAAAAATGAATTTTCTTGAGAGCTGCCAGAGAGAAATGCTGGATCATCAGGAAAGTGAGTAAAATCAATCTCTCATGATTTTCAGCAAACTAGGGAAAAAACTCGACTGACTAAACCTAAGGAACACGATAACTGCTGCAATAGCACAGATACATACACATAAGATACATTTTAGCACTGCCCAGAGTCCTAAGCAAGAAAAATAAAATACCAAACATTATGAAGTGTTTTTTATCCATATGGAGTGAACAGAACTCTTACAGACCAATACAACCTCTAGTGCTGCATTCACTCTCTAGTCTAGCAAAGCCCTTTCATTTTTATGAGGTTGGTCTGCCTTTATTCTAGGAGGAATGGGCATGAGTATGTTAAATGAACCAGCCTGCATCTTTGAGATGCCTGGGGAAGCAGCAATGTGGAAAAGACCCATGGTGTCTGGGGAGCACTACAGACAGAAAATGAGGGATAGGGGCATCTTCAGTTGTTGTGTCAAAGCCTCAACAAAACACAGACTCCAGCAGCAGCAGCCCCTGATGGGGATGATGTACTTGTAAAACATTTACATTTTCAGCAGGATGTTTCTCATTAAACTCAATTGGTTTGCACACCTGCTGGGAATGACTGCTCTGCACCTCATCTCCCTCTCCTACTTGAGCAGAGAGGATGCAACTGCTGAGGCTACCACACAGCACTGTGTTCCTTTTGTGCACTGACAGTAATTGAGAAAATGGATGGCAACAGCCTGTTTTGTGTTTGCTACTGTTCTAGGAAGTGCTTTATTTTTCTCTCTATTTTTTCTCCCCTCCACAGCATCAGACTCTCAGGTTTTACAGCCCTTTTGTGAGACTGACAGGGCCTTGAGCAGTTTCCCGACTGCAGGGTATCCCAACTGATGCTGGTAATAAACCACTCAGGACCAAGGAAAGTACCCATACAGATACTGACTGTGATCAGATCGAAGGGGAAAGGATGGTATTGAAGCATGCCAGGGTTAATAGTGCAAAGCAGAATAGCCAGCTGTCACTAAACACTTCTCAGCCTGTTTTATGAGCACAGCCTGACTTGTACATTTTAAGAAAGAGTTTTATTGATACTGTGTTATATTGTCTGAGGCATTTATCGTTTTGCCCAGAAAGGTCGGAGGCAACCAAACCTTCAGAGAAAGCTGCTAAAACTGTGTGGACAGTCAGCAGGACTTCTGGTTTAACACTGCTGTCCTAAGGCTCCCTTTCTGCATGTTTAGGGAGCCAGCACTTGTCAGTGGGATGTAAGTCATACCTCAGAAGAATACTTGAATGTAATGGCCTTGTTGTACTGCAGCGTTGCCCTGCTGTGAAATGAGAAAAATGCATTTACTGTGCCGAGGCAGCAGGTCAGCATCCCAAATGTTCTCCCCTCCAACAAGCTCACTGGGTCAGAATAATTCTGTTTTGGATTGTACAGGACAGTCTCCTGGGTAACATGCTTCACAGCAGTGCTTGGGGGGAACACGCCCTTGAATGCAAGGCAGTCAATGAGGTTTATAATTACAGTGTTTCATAACCTCGCTCATTCAGGCAGGGAAGGATACTGCTGAAGGGACCTCAAACAAGAGAAATCATATATCTGCAGCTACATAAATAGTTTTTAACATGATTTGAATCTTGGGTGACAGAAGGAGCTCTTCTGTCCACTGTGCTGTCCAGCGTCATGCAAAGAATGCACATATCAGTTTTAAACTCAGGTGGCAGTAGGACATGAAACTCCGAGTTCAGCTACCCTCTCCCAGAGAAGAGGATGTAAAATCCACTCTATCACTGAAATCTTATGACTGCATTAAGCAAGGTCTTGGCTCAAGGCCAGGTCCCAGCTGTCCCTGTAGTGATAATGACCGCTCTCCCTCGGGGTGCTGGGCACAGGCAGAAGCCAGCTGCATTTTCACACACGCACACATGCAAATTGTCTGAACGTGGTGGTGTAAATGCTTCTGGGATGACAAACTGAACCCAGAGATGTCTCATCAACAACAAGACCCTTGCAGAATAAATTTTATATTTACATTATATTTATTCTTGGAAAAGCCTGGAGATAAAAAAATAAAATCTCCTGGTATAGCTTATCTGATGCTTTGTTTTTGAGTGTCCTTGATGCATAACAGCATGCTATCATCTCTAAAGATTAAAACCAATCCCTTCTTATTGCTCTGCTGGGTATTTTCAAAGAAATTCATGCACAGATGAAAACAAATAAAAACAGTGTCCAATGGCTCTGCAGAGATCCTAGGCCTCTAGTTTCAGGTAGTCTGGAGACAATTTTAAACAAACATAGACCTCTTAAATCGTTGGCTACACCTCCAGTGAGGACATGCTGGCAAAACTTCAGTAGCTTTAATTGGGGTGAGGCTGGTTGAGGATTTTCAACATCATCTCCGTTTTGTGGTTTTTAGGGTACAACAACTAGGATCTAGAGCTTATCATGTGCAACACTGGATTTTCATTATTTTTTAAATTAGAGCTTCAAGTTAAATAACAATACCTTTGTTCAGGCTTGGTTTAAACAAAAATTCAGAGTAGCCAGGTTAGTTTTCATGATGTTAAAATCTAGGGGTTTTGATGGACTGTGGCAATGGTAGAGAAAGTCACCCTCTTATCATCAGTGCAGGACTGGGGCCCAAAATGACTGAATTAAATGCAGTATAAACTGAGAGAGCCTCAGGCACTGATGAAGGAACAGTTCAGCTTGCTTCAGTTAACATGTCTTTTGCTTTTACCCACTTGGCTTTATTGTTCCAAGGATATGACCCAGTACAAGAACGAAATCCCTCCCCCAGGCCTGTTCTACTTCCAGCATTTGCTGCTGGCTCACTTTGATGGACAGTTGCAGGAGTTTCTTAAGGAGAAATTTATGTGACACTGCTGCACTTAGGGAAAGTCTGAAAATAGGCTTTTTTCTTTTCCTTCACTCCTGCTTGTGCACTAGCTTTGCTCAAACTGAAAAAACACTGCAAAGGTATACTTGAGTGTTTGGTTTCTAAAGCCTGGGCAAAATCATTCACAAGGTCACCTGTGAAGCAAAACAACTCCAGATGGAACTAAGCATAGGATGCTTGGGCCAAACACATGATGTTGATTACATGAGTATTGATTTAGGGGCGCTTGTGGTATAGAGGATAACAGGGATAATGTTGAATACAAACTCATGCTCTCTTGCTGATAAACAGCCCCAGAACGCAGTATATCACAATGCATAAGGAAGACCCAGCAGGTCATGTTTGGATTGTACCTGCTGCACAATTCCATTCCATTTTTAGAAAATCTCTCTTTTATTTTTAAATTAACCTTACACCTGCTATACATTGCCCACCTACTTTACTCCAGTTGAAATTTGTTTGCTCTTCAGTCTGTATGCTGGCTGGGTGTTGAAACCACCCCCAAGTTTTTGGACAGTAACATAAAAAAATCCTCCCACGGCCCTCCCTCACCACTAGACTCATTTTTTATAACATACGTTGTCCCTGCTAACCTTGGCCATACCCTATCCTTTGCTGCAATACCAATGCTGCTGACCACACTGTTGTCAGTTGGTTACTTGTGGTGTAAAAGCACAAGCAGCAGCATTTAAGATGTACAGTATTGCAGAAAGCCAGTTACATTCATGGCCTTCTTTGCCTCTTCTCCTTTGGGCGGGGATTACTGGAAGCCCAGCGGCTTCCAGTTTGGGATAGTTACTTTTATCTTTTCCCTGGTTTATCTCTTGAAAAGCTGATTTCCCAGTATACTGGAGGAGCTACGGAAGCATCAGATTCTTGTGTTGTATGCAGTGAGGGACAGTAATGCTCAAGCACAGTTATTCAGGCTTGTCAAAGCTCTATGTAGCAGTGCTAGTCACCTGGGAAAGGGGGTGGCATCCACACCTACACAGCTGCTTCTCTAACCCCCTTCCTTGACAAAAACATCTCAAGTCTAGGTAGTGTTAAAGGCACAGTACAGGTTTTTCTTCCTTGCCCCAAGCACTGGGATATTCTGCCATAGATACCTAAAAGCCATCATAATTCCTTTTAATTTGAAAGGTTTCACCTTTCACCATCAGCTCTGCAGTATCTGAGCAAAGGAAGTCTCTTCTAAAGGGAGATTTCTTCTAACAGGAGATGGAGAGAGGCAGTCCTTCTGGTTCTTCTCAAACTGTGACAAGCTCTATGACCACTGAGATGGAAAAAGTTTGCAAATTGTCTAGTTCAAAGTATGCAAAAATAGCAGGGCTGCAATTCCAACAAGGCTGCTCTTCTGTCCTTGTTTGATGCCAGCTTGTGGGAGTGAAAATGCGTAGTCCAAAACTACTGAGATTCAATCCATTTACAGAATTTTAACTGTATGAATTTGAATTGAAAGAATTTGTGTTACATGAATATATCATGACTTGTCATTGTTGCCTGCATTGACACTACATTATGTGAACATTCTTATTCCAGAGACTAGCTACATTGATAAAATCACTTAGTATAGCCGACCAAGCTAAAAATAAATTTATAAAAAATAGGCTGTCTTTTGGCTCAAGCATCTCACATATACGCCATTTTTACTTTGTGATGCTGCTATTTTTGATGCCGCTATTTTATATTTTCTGGTTTGAGAAAGCTAATTTCAAACAATAGGTTAGTTGCAAACCACTTCCTTTGATTGTTTTTCATTCACTATTCAAAGTAACAGATAAGTTAAAATGATATATGCTTCCAGTTTGTCTGATTTGCTGTGTCAGCCAGCAAATAATATATAATACAGAATTTTTAAGGGAATGCAAAATCTATGAGTTGAGAAAGTTGTCTAACCACTGGTGACTATGGTGAGGTTCAAAGAAAAATAATTTCAAGCGGCAGAAATGTGAAATTAACACTTATCTCAAATACTTGCACAATCATTTATCACTAGTGAAAAGTAGTCCTGAGATTTCAAGGTTGCTTATTTGACATATCTGTGGTATTCTAGGAACAACACCAAGGAGTGCTAAGGTGAGGGTTTCTGCTTCTGAAGCCTGGAATTCTCCAGGGCTTGTGGATTTTATTGGTCTCTCTACATTTATTTACTTTTCTTGCTCTCAAGGCAAGACACTTTTCAAGCAAACAGGATACCAAATGGTCCATGAACCCGGTGCTGAAGATACTGCAGGCAATTTTGCTCTTAATGTGCATGAAATATGTACAGAATCTCTTACTAGTTTTCCTTGTGACTTCAGTAAGAGTATCTGCTTGTACTGCAGAGGCCTGTCCTGAACTATCCTCACGTACAAAATCTCAGTTCAGGAAAGATTTAAATGCTGTGGGGTCTGGCTGTATGTTAACAAATCTATAAGCTCTCCTACAACATCAAGCTTTGAGCCTCACAATGTGGTAAGCGATTATAGAGGACTTTAGAAATGCTTCACTGTGGCATTTGTTTAATTTGACCTAGCTTCATTTGTCTGTATTAGTCACTCCTGTACTGTGCTGAGCTGCAACAGCCTCAAAGAGAAAATACCTCTGCTGGCCAATCAGATCAGAAATTCCGTATATTTTGTTTAGATGCAAGGGAATAATACTGCTCTCTTATTAAAATCCATACAATCCCACAGAAGTGCCAAATCTGCTCATCATTAGATGCTTTGGAAAACATTGCCCAGGGGAGTATTTACATAAGAATGAATCCAAACTTTCTTGTTTTAAAAAATGATCACTATCTCAGAACTACTTCAGAATTTATTTTAGATGCAATTCACAGTTCATCCTTCACTAACAATTAGGTTTGGCCAGGTTGGTATGGTATGCTAAATGTGCTGAACAAGTGAACGTATTGCAGAGAGGCAGTAGGGTAGATCTGCACATTAGGGAGAGTTTTGATTGTCCAGAGCTGAACGATAGTGATGATAGGGTTTCCTGTTTATGGGTAAGAATCAGGGGGAAGGCCAACATGGCAGATATCCTGGTGGGAATCTGTTATAGACCACCCAATGAGGATGAAGAGGCAGATAGAATATTCTATAAGCATCTGGAAGATTAAGTCTTACAATCACTAGCCCTTGTTCTTGTGGGGTACTTCAACTTACCATATGTCTGGTGAAAATACAACACAGCAAACAGGAAGCAATCTAGGAGTTCCTAAAGTGAGGTTCCTGGGGTTGTTTAGGCTGAAGATATGGAGGCTCAGAGAAGACCTTATCACTCTGTAAAACTACCTAAAAGGAGGATATATCCAGGTGTCTCTTCTGCTGAGTAACAAGCAAAAGGACAAGAGGAAGTGGCATCAAGTTGTGCCATGGGAGGTTTAGGTCAGATATTAGGAAAAATTTCTTCACCAAAAGGGTTGCCAAGCATTGGATGACAAACAGGCTGCCCAGGGAAGAGAATGGAGTCACCATCCCTGGAGATATTTAAAAGATGTGTGGATGTTTTAGTGGTGGACTTGACAGTGCTGGGTTAGCAGTTGGACTCGATATTGGAGATCTTTTCCAACCCAAACAATTCCATGGTTCACCCATATGCTGCCTCTTTAGTGTTGGTTCCATGTAATGTTCAATGCAGGTGTTAAAGCCTGCAATACACAGATTGACTTGACAGGTTGTGGAGAAGAAGTGGGAACTGTTGCTTACAACACAAGGAGAGACAGAGACCACAAGGATAAATTTACCACTGAACAGCAACAGCATTTGCTGTACTAACATATGGAAGAGCAGCTTTTCCTGACCCTCAGGGGTCCAGGCCCAGCTATGTGAGAGCCAAAGCATGGATGGTTGTTTCCCAGTGGCTCTCTGTATTTGGTTTGCATGGCGAGGTTTTGGTAGCATAGCGGCTAAAGGGGTGGTTGAGGTCAACTCACCACACTCTCCATTTCAGGTATCCAGCACTGCCCTCACTCAGCCTCCCACTCTACTCACTTCAGGATCACAAGACTTCACTTGTTCAACAAATTAGACTCCTCCTGCCCTGACCTGGCTAGTTCTGCAAGGAAAGTCTTCTTTAGAATCTGGCTTTTTTATTTTCCTACTTTGCTCTGTCCTGGGGCACAACCCACTTACCAAAAGGCCTTGGGGACCTGTCCCCTTTCCAAAGCATCAGACCCCAACCAGTCAAGATTGCTCAGGGGATGCAGAAGCTGCTCCTTCCATCTAAGGTTTCGTAACCAAATCTGAGCCTGCTAAAACTAGCTGACACTACGCTTCTTGTAGCTCTGACGTACACAAATATGTGTGTGTACACAGAGATGCACACACTTGTGGCCCTGCTGTAGGCCACAGAGGATGCGAGAACCATTCCAGCAGCTCGCCTGTCTACAAACAATGAAAGCATAAAATCACAAGGTCACACCAGGGAGCCTCCTACCAAAGGTGTCTTCCTCCAACAGCTTCCCAGTGACTAGTGAATTCCCAACAGGCCTAACTTTTCCACATTGCTCTGCTTCTGCTAATGTTGCCTTGAGCAATATCATTCCTTACTGTCTACAGTGTGGAAAAAGGTCTTGAACACTGTGTGGTTTTCTGTATGAAGGGGACTGTGAGTTACTGAAAAAAATCAGTGTTGATACCAAAATCTGAGCATAACTCAGACATGGCATCTCCATATTTTTAAATATAGCACTGACCAAACTTAATCTTTTACTTATTCTGAGTATAAAAAATCTTACTTGCCATAAGTGACCATTATGTGCAATTTGCCTCTGGCCCTCAACAATGCAGGTCTTGTTTGTCATTTCAGTGCCACAGTCTCCCTGGAACTTTAAGAGGAACTGCATTTGCTGAACAGTGACCTCTTGCACCTGGGATGGAATAACCCCATGCAACTGTACCAGTCAACTGGGGAAAAGTAGCTCGGCAGGAAAGAAGTTGGGGATGCTGGTGGACAACAATTGAGCACCAATTAGCAGGGCACCCGTGCAGTGCTGAAAGCTAATGTCATACTGTGCTGCATTAGGTAATGCCCCACAGCAGACTGGCAGTAATTATTTCCTTCTATTTTTTTAATATCTGGAGTGCTGTCACCTCACCAGTTTTGGGTTCCCCAGTACCAAAAAGATGATGACAAACTGGAGAAGGACAGGTGTAGGGCCACTGAGACAGCTAGGGGGACCATGATATTACGAAAAGCTTGCGAGAGGAACATTTATTCAGCCTTTCCCCCTCCAGGCTAAGGATGTATTCAACTGCTACCTTCAGCTACCTGATAGGTGACTGGAAAAAAGACAGGACAAAACTTTTCTCAGAGGTGCTCAGTTGCAATGGATTAAGGTACAGCAGGGTTGTACCTTAACCTTGTTCTGGTTGATTAGCTATTTAGAAAAAAACCCTCACAAGGAATGTGCAGCATCAGAACACAGGCTCAGAGAGGTAGAGAACAGCCACCCTTGGAAATAATCAAAGCTCAGCTGGACACAGCCCTGAGCTACCTATATCAAATACAGATATTCGTCTGGTCCCTGCTGTGAGCAAGAAGCGGGACCAGACGACCTCTGGAGGAAAGGTCCTTTCTCACCTAAATTCTTCTATAATTCTAATGTGCCCCATGACATGTGCGCTAAGATATTAAGAGCACTTAATATATCATCACTGGTGTCAGGTATCATCAACACTTTCATCAGCTGGAACACTGCCGAGCTGACTCAAATACTGTACATCTTGTCTAACTGCAATTAAAAAGGCACATGGCAGTTTCTGTGTATCTTAATTAGCCTTGTACCATACACACTGACATTCAAAATTAGGTGACTTGGGGGGTCTGTTACCCACTCAATTCAGAGTTTATATGGAGCTTGCCTGTTTTGTTGTACATCTTACTAAGGCTCACAAAATAAGGCCCTTCTTCAGAGTCACATTAACCACGGTCTGGGTTTTGAGGGATCAAAGCAAAACTCACATAGTACAAACCTAATGAATCAAACCCTACAAGATTAATGTTCCTGCATAAAGCAGCAAACCTCACATAAGAGCTCCACAGACCTGCCTCTTCTTTTATTGCTCTGCTCTTAGGATGTAAGAGGAGCAGCAGGGCAGTGACGTCTCTCCCACATTGGTATCTATTATTGTAATGCTAAGTGCTAGCTCCTGTCACCCCCGTAATCCTGTTTGGGAAGCTCTGCTACAGCATTTATGTTCTTATCTTTGTTTAGTCAATGCTGGCAAATAAAAGCATAAACAAATAATCTCCACAGTACAGCTTGGCACTACTGACATGCTGCCATTTGTGTTCGAGTTGATTTTTATTTGCAGTCTCTTATGTTGGTGACAATCTTGGAAAGCAGATACAGCCTGGTAAGTGATGCAATTGTAAAACTGATGTTTTTATGAGTTTACTCCTTTTATTTAAATGAATGCTGAACAGGTGATCACAGGCAAAGAGAGAACTGGGCTAATTACAAAAACATCAATGCAGTATTTTCTCTGGAACAAGTCAATATAATTTTACCTCTTCCTGCCTTAAGCCATGCACTAGGAGATACTCAACTGCCTCATGTGATATAACTTAAAGAGGTACGTGATCTATACAAACATAGGCACCCACTTTAATTGCACAGTCTCTCTATATCTTTAGGGCAAGAACAGAGGGAGACTCTTCCACAAGGCAGTGCAGAGCAGCAGCCTAACAAAAGATGCTCTGCACCAATCTTGGAGAATACCCCTCTCTGGGCAACAGGTAGAAAGAATGACCAACTCATCTACCTAAGCTAAAGGCTGAGAACTAGGCAATGTGAATTTTCCCCCCATAAAATGGAATTACCACCTCAGACTCTGAGAAGCAAAGAGGAAGTATAAAAGTCCATTGTTCTGTTTATTTCTTACAAAGCCAGTGGCTATTGAGTAAAGCATGACAGAAAAATTACTACCCATTCAATTTCCAAAAATACTAATCATGAGGACAGATTTAGGCAAGCATTGTATCTGACAATGCCAGTGAACTGCATGACTCCAGAGAGCAACCACAAGACAGAGATGCTCCAGCCCATTTCTGATCAAGCAGCTCCCAGTTGGTATGCTGCACCCAGTGGTGGTCTCCAGTCCATGCCCTTCCTGATGGTGGAAAGGCTTGGCTAACTCCAGTATTCATAAATCTCCCCACTGAAAGGTGATTAGCTTGAAAATCCCCTGTTGTTCTGTCAGGAAGCCATACAGAAGAGGTGCAAATCCATTAAATTACATCTGGCAGACATGTATCTAAGAATACATGGCATTTGGTGATATGTGGAAACTACCACACTATACCTTCAGACAGCTTATACGACTATCTCTTTCCAAATTAACATTCTTGCCATCTGATTCTCATTAGACTCACTCAACTGTTCCATTAATCTTGTATTTTTCCTCCCAAGGGATTAGCATTGATTTTTTTTTGTCTTGCGCACACACAGGAAGGTCATACTGTTTCCTACAGGGTGGATTCATTCAATAAGGAACCACACTATTAAACCTGACTTGATGTTATTGTCAATGCAGCTGAGCTGCCACAATGCTGCTCATTTTTAAGAGAATCTCAATGCAACTCTCCTGAGTCCAGCTACATCCATCATTCCACTCCATGATACACACAAGCCGCTTGACGACTCGTTAAGAATACAGATAAAAAATGGAAGTCAGGGCTGCATTCCAGGGAAGCCCTACTGACATTCAAACTCCACCTCTAATTTAAAAAACAATAAACAAAATAATTACAAAATGCTTCTGGGAATAGATGTTCTTCAGCAGAAAATAGAAATAGGAAGGCAGGACAACAGGTAGGCCTGCAAGACATTTTAGCTGGATACTCTGTGCTTTAGGTCGCAGGTGAGGACATTATTAATTCAGTCACTGGTGATCTGGACAGGGCAGCCTGCATGCCTGAATGGGCAACCACTGTTTTGGGTTTGGTTAAGTCCTACTTACAGGTACTTTCGGGGCTGTCCACTCTCCCTCATAAACCAACCAAGCTGCAGTATCAGATGACCTAGAAGACTCCTTCAGAACCTCCCTGCACTGATGGCCGAGAACCCTCTTCAATCTCCAGCAGCCATTTATAGCAGATCAAGCTGCCTCCTTTAGCTGATGCAGCTTTTTTCCCCCCACAGCATTCACTATTTGTTTCCATGTGTACCTGCAGAGAGCAGGAAGATCTCTTCGCAGTCTTCGTTTTACTACCCTGACAAGTCGAGATCTCTCTATCCCACCCCTGATGATCATAGGCCATTTTTCCCCTAAGGGTTTCCCCTGCCTCCATCTTTTTCCAGCCAGGGATTCTCTCTCTTGACCCCTTTTGCAAAAAGATAAGCAAGAGTCACATTAGCAATATTAAACAGCAGCTCATTGATAGACTGCAGATTTATAGATGCATGAGGAAGGACAAGAGGAAAAGAGCAAGAGGAATGTTTTCAACATGTAAAAAATACACAAGTTTAGATGTCATGAAGAACAAACACAAAGCGTATATTAAGTTCCTGCCTCAGGAGTTGATTTTTCCAAAGGGCTGAGGACTTCCACCTGATTTCATGGTCCTGGATTGTTTGTTCTGTTGTTTTCAAATACTCCTTCAAAACCACTGGAACAAGCTTCTAACCCAAGTGCACTTTAAGATTCTTTGTAGTGAATTTTACCTTTCTTGGATTAAATAGCAAATAAATAGCATTGAAAAAGCCTTCTGGGGCAAATCAAGGTTGAGTTCAAGTCCTGCAGAAATCTACAAGGCAAAGAGAGATGAAAAAGGAAGAAACAAGCAACTGAACAGGTTACGGAAGAGAAAAAAATGATTTTAACTGTCTCTGAGTAGTCAATGCTTTAACTTGGTATTTTTAAAATAAGTAGCAGTCTATGCTTTTTGCTGTCGATTCTTTCCCCTCCCCTTCTCTTATATCACCATCTGCTTGTTCTCCAAATGCACTGGAGAAATGCAGTGCACTGAACAGAAAAAAAAAAAAAGGAGAAAAATAGTTCACAGCATAGTCCCCTCATCGAGGGAAAACTTATGGGGTGGACTGAAATGTTTAAATGTTTTGTACTATCAGAGTAGTCCAAAAATATCCTACTGGAGACTAGGACTTAGCAAATTCACCCTTGCAGTGTTTTCTTGTGCACTCCATATTAGGTAGACCTAAGAGAGTCCCAATGTGTGTAGCTCTCAAAGCTGCATCAGAGAAGACGTCACTGGTCTTCCTTTGGGTGGCTCGAATCTCCTGTTGACTGTCACTATTACTTACTTAAGGAAGGGGAAAAAAAAAGGCACTTCGTTCAAGGTTGCTCCATTTTTGGAATGGCTTGTAATGACTGTCTGCTTGAATGCTTTTCCTACCTTTAGGTCTGTCATCTCTCTCTTAAAAATCCAGCCCCCTTCTCACCAGGGAAAAACTGCAGAACTGTACTGGTACAAAGATGTTCTGCTTGCACTGAATTTGCAAAGCAGGAGAATACATTCACTGTCAGAGAAAGGAAGCACCCTCCCTCCCCCCTGCGAAAAGCTATTTTCTGCAGGCGTTGTCATATCTTATCCCCAGGAAGAGGAGAGGGCTGTGCTAGAAAGCCATCAGATTCACATTTGCTTCTGTTTTACTCTGTCCTTCACAGCACCGCTATAACAATTCATCAATACAGTAGAGGGCAAGGCATGACACACAGGCACAGCAGATTCCTCTAATGAAAACAAATCCTTGCTAGAGGAAGAAATAGTTTGCAGGTCTGCCTCCTAAATCCTGTTCCCACTGCAAAAATGTTTTCATCACTACTTACATTTAGGGACATAAGGGTACTCAGAGCTCTAAAGCACATCTTTTGTGCCGAACAGTTGCAGTACTTCGTCCAAAATAATTTGTGGCCCAAAATCCCAAATGAATACGGGAATCAAGACATACAATTAGAATAAATAAGATTTTGCATTTACAGAGCGCCTGTCATCTGAAAGTATGTGCAGATATTAATTAAGCTCCACAAACCCCAGATGAAGCAGATTAGTAGCTTCATCCCTGTTTTACAGAGGTTTAGAGTAAAGTGTGACACATGATCAGAGCTGAAAGTGCAGCAGAGCTGGCCATGCCAGGGATGGTGAGAGCCAGGGCTCCACCTCCTCTCTGGCCTCTTCAGTAAATTGCCTTCAATGGAAAATGACTGAGTTGCAGTTCTTTGCTCTCTCTAAGAGGAAGGACCCACCCTATTGCACAACAGTAGCAAAGTCCCAGCCTGAAGTGCTTTGATAAATACCATGAAATGGTGCCTAGTTTGGGAAGAGAAACTTGGAGCTCGCTCGCTTTCATACATTTGCTTTGGGTGCTCTATTTTGCTCTTTCTAAAACAACAAAAGATTGCCCCTGCAGCAGCACCCCCCACAAACAGTCCTAATAGCTTGGCTTGTGGCTTCTCGGGATTAAGGGACATGGCATACGGAGTATCTGAAGTACTTTAGTAACTGATACTTGTTTTTATATTTCTATTTCTATGCATTTTTACTATATTTTAACTCAGAAGCCACACCAACCTTGAGTCACACAGACAGAATGTAATTAAAAAACTAGTCAATACATACATCAAAACCTTAAAATAACCCTCTCTTGAAGCAGGTTTTACATACAGAAATTCTGAATAATAAACACACCTGATACCATCCAAAAATATTTAAAGTAATGAACACAAGGAATAGATGTATTAAGATAAAAACTAGTAACGCTTCAATTGTTTTGTATGTTAAAGAATAGTAAAAAATTTATTTTGCAGACATTATCTACTGAAATTTGAATTCTTATGAGAGCAGTTTCTCCAAGATTCCATTTAAGTATTTGTTTAGGCAGTAGCTATGATAATGAAATCTATTCTCAGCATCACAAAAGTAGTACAACTGTCCACTTCATCAAATTGCCCGGTCCTTAACTCTGCTTATTACCTTCGCCTAAACAAGAGCGGGGGGAGCATCAAATGCAGCCAGGAAGAAGTATCTCCAGAACAGATAAAAACAGGTTGCTTGCTGTGTCTCTAGATGCAATTATCCACCTAATTACACGTAGGACAAATGCACAGTTGTTCTAACTACTAGAGGATGAATTTTAATCATGATGTTCAGTTCTCTGTACACAAATATGAAAAACTGAGGAAGAAATGTCACTGTAAATGGAAACAGATCACGGCATACCTATCTACAAAGTAGCAAAAAAATGCATAAACTACAGACAAAAAGCAGCTTCTCAGATGATAACTAACTCTATTAAATAATGTGAAAATTACACTCTTTTGTTCTCACATTTAAGCACAGAAAGCATTCTAATTTAGTTTTCAAGGTAAAAATGGTTTTAATTAGGGTCCTAGCTACCTTACAAGACATACAGACCTTGGTATGATGGAGCTATGATAATTTACCCACGCAGAGAATCTGCCCTGTGATTTATATCATTACTCCAAGGCAGCATGAAACAAATCCCCAAGGAAGTAACACATGTCATCCTTGAAAATATTAAGCAATCAAACCATGTTTTTATTATGTGAATGGATGCTTTTGAAAACAAAGATGCATGCACCATACTGTGAGGTAAAATGAAATAAATGAACAGAAATAATTCATTTCCATGTTTTAATCAGCAGAAACTGTAGTCTTCAAATTATCCTGATCCTACCAAATGTGAGTCTGGACACAATAGGTTGACTCTCCTACTAAAATGAACATGAAATTGCATCCTAAGTACACAATGAAGGCCAAATTAAACAGTCCTAGACTCTTTGCAAAGGCTTTCTTTTTATTCAGTCCTTGCATCTCACTGAACAATTAAGAAGTTTTAAATACAGCATCATATAGTTTTTAAATGCTCAGATCTAATCAAGAGCAATGTACTTATCTTATACAATCTATACAAAAATCTGTTCTTAATCAAGGTCTTCAGCTTCTAGCATTACCAGCAGAGAGAAATCTGTGTTCCACCAGGTAAAAGGATGTCTCTGGCAAGCAAAATGAAGTATATTTATCAAATACTAGAACTACACACTTCCTGGCTGTGTTGTATTCACAGATGGGACACGGACATCTCTGCAAGGTCCTGTGACAAGTATTACACTGCTTACTGCCATTATAAATAACCATGCATTTATTAGAGATGCTGACCATCCAGAAAATAAAATCCAGCCCCTACAGGCACGAGGAGATGGAACAGACCTTTGATAACAAAATCGGGTTAATACAAAACAGTTGAAAAAGAACATTGTATTTCTATGAAAATGTACATAGACATAATTATGCGAGTAAAAGACCATGGGCAGAGAGGTGCTTTTTAAACACTGAGTCCACAACACTGCCTTTGAAGCTAAGCTATTTTTTGTAAGTGCATTATTTGCTCTAGCCTGCCTATCTTAAAAAGAACTGTAAGAAGTTCACAGAGAAGTAGTAGCAATAAAAGAAAGGAACAGGAATGGTTCAATGACAGATACCTATAAAATCAGCAATGGGAGCGAGAATAAGAATCAGTGGGGTGTCTTCCAAAATAAGGACAAGGTGCAGCTCTATGGCCAAGAACATACAGAATGTGGCAGTTCTTTGTACAGCAGAAAGGAGACCTGTGGGTCTCCTTGCCGAAGGGTGTTGTCAATGATGAAAGCTCTAACACAGGCTCAAGACAAGCTCATGAAGGAGAAATGCACTGTGAATTACTATGCAAGTAGAATCCAACTCTGCTTCAGGATGTCCCTGAGCTAAGTCATAACCTTAGAAGTACCACGTATGCCTGCCCTGCCCTCATTCTTTCCTAGGCACTTCTTTGATGCTGTTGGTGAGAATGACTTACATAAACCTCTGGCCTGACCTGGTACAGTCATGCCGATGTTATGTTTAGTATCTACTTTCAGAAAAAAGTTCCTGGTAATAGCTTTAAATTCACTTTGGAGAGGATGACTGGATGGAAAGCAGCTTTGGAGGAAAGGCCTTGGTGAAAGAGCAGCTGGCCATGGGCCGGTGATGTGCTCTTGCAGCAAAGGCAGCTAACAGCATCCTGGGATGCATTAGGAACGGTGTCTTCTGAGTATCTCAGTATGTTTTTAGTTTATCTTGCAATATTACGTATGGAGCTTTAGGACTCAAATCCAGCATGCTGGAATTGATTTTCTCCTCCTCTGAATCACAAGTGGGAATGGTACTGAATGCACTGTGGTTGGAACTAGAAAATTTCAATGTCATTCTCTGGTTACATACAGGTAGGTGGATTTGTGTATCGCTTTACAAGGAGGTGTCATCTGCCCCACCTTGTATTATATTTTCTGACTTTGCTGGGCACATGTCAGTTTTGTTATCACTGTCCCAAAGCTGTGTATAGCATGATGTTATATAAACAAAATTTGGTACATACTGCAAAATGTAAGCCATAGTTATTGGTTGTAGAAATGTGCTGTCAGAGGTCACAGTGTAAGACAAGGGGATATGGACTAAGCTCTTGTTTCTAGACCAGCGAAGACACCTGCTCAGTAGAAACTCCATCAGCCTCCCTGGGGGAAAGAAGTGCTCTGTGATCCTTGCAAGCAGGCCCCAGAAGGAGCCTGTGAAAGGGAAGAAGGAAAAAACAGGGCTGTTCTAATAGAAATGTGTGAGACAGAATCAGAAGAAATGTGGAAAAAGAACCTTAGCAAGTTGTATTTATGAAAGAAAACTGTGGACTCACAGTATGTACAATTTTTAAAGGCCAAGCTAATTGTTTCTGGCAGCCAAAGGAGTAGTTCCACACCTCACCAGGAGTTCTTTGGTACATAAGTATGCTCCAAATAGCCTCAAAAAATGACTGTGTATGTTTTTTCCGAGTGAAAACAGAACTCCTCAACAAATATGCTTCCTTAAATTAGGTATTAGCCAGTAGTATTTACTTTGTAAATGCCAATGGTGGATTCCTAATACAGGCTTAAGGATCCTGTGACATCACTCAGAAATTGCAAGTGTTACAAGAAGCAGCACAACTATGTGGTATTTTCAAAGTGCCTGTGGTTTCCTAACCACAGTATTGACAGCAAGTGCCAAAGGCCCCTGTGATGAAGCAGAGCATGTACCCACTTCATCGGATGTGCTCAGCACGGCACTCCTGCCGAACAGCGCTGCTCTTCCACGCAGCACCATGCTTTATATGGAAAGCTCACTGATTTGACAGCTATTGTAAACACTCTACAGTCACAGTAAAACACAGCCATTTTCAGCTAAGCAGAGAAAGAGCTTGTGTGTATTATGGTGGTGACTGTATTCTGTGTAAAGGTGAAGTTACTGACACCCGGTGGACTCATTCATTGCTAGATCTGTGCCCTTCATTTAAAGCCAGCAACACTCTTCAGGTTGGAACTTTCCAAATATAGCTTTGACAACCCACTTCTGAGAGCCCAGGGGAAGAGACATGACTACTTTGCTAATTGATGCTGATACACCAGGGAGGATCAGCACTGTCTGCAGCAGAGTCTTTCCTTAAAGTGGACTAGGTCAGTTGGATGGCACCAAGTCAAACAGTAATTCTCATAACCAGACCATCTTTCTCTAAATTATTACATATCCACAACAGTATTACTACAGTGGGAAAACAATGTACTCAATTTGGGAGGACCAGCACTGAAACAACATGTGTGAATTTAATTCCAGCTGCCTGTGTATGTGTCTTGCATAATTCTGAACCCCTTGGAACTAGGTGATAATCTGTTTTGGCCTCTTGCATAAGCCAAGACATATATTTCCTTCTGGTAGGGGACTGAACATACTGTGCTCAAAAACTTGTATTTTTAATAAAAGTACAGCTAGTACTTGGTTAATTCATACATTTCAGAAAGGCGTTCAGTTTTCTTCTGATGGCCTTGAGGAGATTCAGAATTTACCACTTGTTACATTACATCCTCAACTGCATAAACCCAGTCTTAAGTTCTCCATGGGGACACTGTCTCATTCAGTACACAGGACAAAATCACTTAGCTAGCAGCCATTCAATATTTTATTTTTGCCCTTTTCATTTGATGCATAGCCCTAAAAGCCTTGTTTACTGCACATTATTCCAGCTCTATTCTGAAGGCAGAATGATTAATTTCTTTACAGGCTTTTCTATAGTGCTCATCAGATGTTTCTAACTTGTTATGTGCAATTTCCTAGCTTTTGGAAAAACATACAAAGGAGTGCCATTATGTGGCATCATATAACTACTGCCATGATTCATATCAGCAGGGATAGACCAGACCTTTGCTATCTTAGCTAACAGGTGTAAACCACAGGCTGCCAGCATGGCCAAGATAAAGGAGATGAGGCACATGCTTAAGCAAGTGATTTTCACTGATATTTGCTGGCACCAGGATGGGAAAAATCAGAATCTTAAGGAGATTGAAGGATATGGAAAGAAAGTACAGGTTCCTGCTCCTTTGCCACTCTCATAAGATTGATCTCTTTAATTTGCCCTTTCCAACAAGCCCACCTCTCAACCCATGTGTCTTATCTATCCAGTCTTATCCAGTTTACCTATCTTACCCTATTTTCCATCTATCCTTATTTCTCTCACTTTGTTATTGACTTTATCTTTCTTCTTCCCCATTTGCTTACAGACTGAGTCTCTGCCTCCAAATTTCCCATCTCGTTGTCTTTTTCAACTCTCCTAAATTTTACTTCCATCCCTTGACTAAGACATCATCATAGAATACTCTGAATTGGAAGGGACCCACAAGGATCATCAAAGTCTGTCTCCTGGCCCAAAACTGCACAAGATAGCCCCAAGAATCACACCGTGTGCCTGTGAGCATTGTCCAAACACTTCCAGAACTCTGGCAGGCTTGGTGCTGTGACCACTTCCACAGGGAGCCTGTTCCAGTGCTCAACCTTCTCCTAATATCCAACTTAAGCCTCCCCTGACACAGCTTCAGGACATTCCCTCACATCCTAACACTGGTCACCAGAGATAAAAGAGGTAAGTTCCTACCTCTCTGCGTCCCCTCATGAGGAAGCTATAGACAGCTATGAGGTCTCCCCTGAGTCTCCTCTAAGCTGAACAAGCCAAGTGACCTCAGCTGCTCCTGGTAGGGCTTCTCTAGATTCTTCAACATCTTCATGGCCCTCCTTTGGACCTTCCTATACTGTGGTGCCCAAAACTGCACACAATATTCAAGGTGAGGCCGCCCCAGTGCAGAGCAGAGTGGGACAATCCCTTCCCTCGACTGGCTGGCGATGCTTTGCCTGATGCCCCTCAGGACACGGTTGGCCCTCCTGGCTGCCAGGGCACTGCTGACTCATGTTCAACCTGCCCTCAGCCAGGACCCCCAGGTCCCTTTCTATGAAGTGGCTTTCCAGCCTCTCATCCCCCATCCTGTATGTACACCCAGGGTTGCCCCAGGGCTTGTGCCTTCACAAATCCACCCTGGCTGTGACCAATGACAGCATTGTCTTTCAGGTGTTTTTCAGTAACTCCCAGAATAATCTCTATAATTTTACCAGTCACTGAAGTGAGACTGACAGGCCTGTAGTTACCAGAGTCATCTCTCTTGTCCTTGTTGAAAATTACTGGAGTTTGAGGGGAAGGAGCATTCACAGACACTTTAGAGCTTTCAGAAATACATATCTACTAAGCACATACAAGATGTGTTTTTTAAAGGTTACAACTTGGATAAACTGGAAAGGATTTTCTTAGGGATGGTAAAAAGTGCATTAATATGTTACCCATTCCTTGCAAAACCTGGAGACACTAAGGTACAATAAAGAAGATGTCACAGAAGCCTTTAAGGTCTCTTCTGTAGCCTCATTTTCAGTAACAGTTATGACATTTTCTGAAGTCAACTGGGCCAGAGCAGATTTGCATCTCAGAAATTTTTATTCCAAATTACTATAGTTTCAGAAAATTTCAAGCAACTGAAATAGGAAGACACAGAATGTGGTTGTGTCCACAAAATAAGACAAAAATTAAAGCTTTTAGTAGCATGTTGGAATCTAACTTGATGGCTGTTCTGGTATCGGTGACATCTGAAATCATGACACTGAGCAAAGAATATAATTCCATCTAGCTAGGTTTTTAATGACTGAATTTGTAAAGGCTATATTAGAACATCAAAGTAATATTATTACCCCATATAAGCTTGAAATGTGTATAGCATATGTCTCCTGACTTATGCATCAGATATTAATTTGCTATTTTTGTACTAAACATTCATTATTACCATATATCTCATCCCTTGCCTGTACGTTCTACTATTTTCTCTCAATTAGAACTTCACATTTGTCCTCTTGTGCAGTAATACCCCTTTACTTTTGGAGATACCAGCAAACCCCATCAGGACCAAATTTATGCCAGGAGATACAAATCTGTTAACAAAGACACTAAGCAGTCACATGGATATAGAATTCCTGTAAAAAATAAATTAGTCAAGACAGACTTCTAAAATCCCAGAGAGACCTAGTAAGGGCTACAGTTAAAAAGACAAATAACTGATGAAATTTGATTTACTGTTCTGATTTCACAAGAGAAGTGGGTTTTGGTCTTCCACAAAGCTCCCTGTATTACAACTACTGTTATTAAGCTCTAGGCCCTGTGTCTGGAAAACAGTTTGTTTTGGGCTTGGTGCCACAGAAAAAAGAAAAACTTGCTAGGTAGGAGTGTTACCAAAAAAACCCCACAAATCTGGAGTCACTGCCCCTACACAAGGCTGAACTAAGCTGCAGCTTAAGGGAGCAACAGATTAATTTTGTTGTAAACTCATAGTTTATCTTGATTTGTGTAGACACAAGACACCAGCCCAAGGTTTTCAAACCCCACATATATATACCTATACATATCTATATATATATCTCCACATTCAAGAGTTATTTAGTTCAGATCTTTTGAACATCAGTGTACTGCTAATTTAAAATGCATAACAGTTAGTAGAAAAAGCAGCAAAGACAAAGCAGTGAATTGACTTCCAAAACTATCAGCCTTTGTCAATTAAAATATTTACTTTTGACACAAGTGCTAATTAGTTAAAAACATTCAACCCAGTCTTAAAATAGAGGTTCAAGCTACCCAATTTATGCTTGGAACAGTCACTTGCTCTCAGGATTAGGAAGACAATGGCATCCAGAGCAAGCATGTGCCCTCTCCCCTCTTATTACAGTTAATCAGGAACATAAATACTATAATGGAGCTGAGCCCCTGCAAACTCACCAGGCTGTTCATAATTTCCACTCCAGCTGGATTCACTGTGAGCGCTTCATCATACAATTGCTTAGCCTCCTCCAAATTGCCTTTCATCTCTGCAAACCTCCCACGCATGTACAATACAGCATGAGACGTGGGGAAAAGACTAGCTGCCTCCTGGATACAAAAGCCTGCTTCTTTGAGATGTTGCTGTTCCATGAAGAGTTCAGCTAAAAAAACCAAAACAGGAAACCATAAAAATAAAGTAAAAAACACCCTACCATTAAAGGAAATCTAACAGAGACCTTTTCTTTGTATTAATTATAAATGATTTCCCTTAAGCATATTAAAACATGAGGCCATGATCTGGCACAATGCTTACTACTATGGTTAGTGCTTACTATTATGACAGGATTCACTGAATGGATCTTTTCCTAATGCAAAGGGCTCTATACAGATGTTCATGGACATCTTTAGGTGGTGTCCTGACAGAGGACAACCTTAAGGATTCGTCCATTGGGAATGTAAACAGTGCTGAACTAAGCCCTAAGGAAGCAAGGCTGGTAGCTTCTTGGCGTCATCATATGTATTTCCAAATAATCTGGGGAGGGGGGAAAAGAACAGAATAAGATATCACTGTCAACTGAGAACTTCAAACACGTCAGAGTAATACGATACATCCGAGCTGGACATTAGATAACTTACCTTAAAAAGAGCATTTCCACATTTAAAAATATGGTAAAAGTGTTTCTCTCTGCTTATTTGTCAAGTTCACGAGATAGTTGTCTCTTAACTTTTCAGAGACTGTTAAAATCAAAAGACTTTTATAATATAGATCTATTTATATTGTGTATTCACCCATTTACTTCCTCATACTTAACAGAAAAATGAAATACAGCTCTTGGAAGAGACCACTCATTTACTTTCTTGATCTATCAGCAACTGTCTTAGTGTTTTTTTTAGGAAAAAAATGTAACAGGCATACACTCCTGTGCTTGAATATCAACTTGTTAATGAAATAATTTCTCATGATCAACATAAATTTCATAACATATCTCATGGTTGAACTTTAACATTTCTGAGGATTTGGTCTAGATGATTGACTAGACGATTGTTGTGTTGGACTGAATGGATGATCGTTGTAGGTCTCTTTCCACTGAAATAGTCTAATTCTGGATTTATTAGATATTAAATTCTTTCAAAAGGTCAGAAGTGATACTCAGTTTTCACTGCTACACATAACTGAAAAGGGAAACTGTGTTTTTAGACAGATATATATAGATATAGATATAGATATACACACACACACAAACCTGTATGCATATACGTATATAAAATAATTCTCTTTCTTCATGCAGCAGGCATTGCTCTTTGGTCCATAACCTGTTTGTGTTCTATGTGTTCTCACTGCAAAAAATCAGTGGTCTCTTTTTTTTTTTTTTTAACTGATGTGGTAATGCAGTAAGTATTGACAGTTCAAGAGTCCAATTCAAAATTACTAATTCAGGCTCCAGATTTAGAAAAAACTATTCTGAAATTAGACACAACCTTAAATGCCCTGACTTTTAAAGGCAGTGAATATTCTCATGAAGTCTCTGTGAGGAGGGAAATTAGTGTGACAAT
>NW_016690213.1:6389998-6469593 GCF_001604755.1 Lepidothrix coronata | reverse complement strand
TCTCTTAAACAGATTTAAGAAACTCTGCCAGTTTCAAAACACTGGGAGACCCAGAAGACTGTGGGGACTTGGCATGATGACATCAAGCTTACTGGCAGGAGGTGATCAGGAAAGCATCTCAAAGGCAGTCCTGCCTGACCATGTAAAGGCTCCTCCTTGACTATCTAACATGAGACTGGGACCACAGATAGCATTTCTATTGGCACACTAAAAACAATTCTGTACTGAAGTGACCGCATGGCTGAACACCCTTCCACTTCTGAGGTGGTCCTCCTAGAAGAAGGGTGAGACATTGCTCCAATATTCCTTGGCCATCCCTAGGTTGTGCTACAGATAAATGTCATTCTCCAAGGCTGTCAACATGAGCATAATATTAGTTCCTTCATAAGAGTTATACTCTTTCGGAATGACTCATATACATTTCTCTCTGGTTAATCATAAAATCTCTGCATGCATCCCTTCCCTTGGCTCCAAGAGGCTGCAGCTATCTATAATAACAGAAAGCAACGCCATGTACCTTGTCAAGCTGAGTATTTGCACAGCCTTATGCAAAAATTTGTGGGAGGACAGTATTTTCCTTGCACTTCCAAGGAACACAGCATTTTCCTGCCAAGTGCTGCATAGCAGCTGATGCTGTGCATGTGGCATTAATGAGGATGGTGATGTGCAAAGAGGCAATCACTGCCTAAAGATGAACACTTCATTTGCAAAGTTAGCGCAAACTTAACAGCACAAAAGAAGGGGTGAAATCCTGGCACTGTTTGAAGTCAGCAGAAGTTCTGGATACTGCCATATTAAAAACTCTATTAGTAACTAACAGCATCATGTGACTTGTTTCATTTCAGAAAAGAACTGGGAGCAAAGGGGTTTAGATGTGAAATCACGCACAGCCGGTGTTTCAATGCATACAGAATGGAGAGTATTTATTCTTTCAATGGTGCCTGTAAATCTTCCTCAGTAATAACAATTATTTAGAGGAAGTGCAGCAACACAGAATCTAAATAAGATCTACAAATTGTATTTTATGGTATGGTAATGTAGCATATTAAAGTTCAGTCCACTTCTTTGCAGGCTCAATAGTCAATAAAAATGATTTAATGGTGTGGGAGGTCTAATTTGCATAAAAAAGAATGAGAGGGGTGCCTTTTAGTTATGAAAGGAAAGGAGTGCAAAAATTTTTAGCAACCGAGCTAAAAATAGACATTAAAGGACGTCGTTTAAGCCTTCATTAAAATGTGTTTTCTGCAAACTCATTTTTCACTTCTATTACACACTCCTTTTATTTACAGATTAACAAGATAAAGCTTATGTAACATGGAATAAAAACATAGCTAGAGGCAGAAATCAAACCCAAAAAAGAGTACCTATTACATTTTTCATGGTAATACCCTCAGTGGTACTGAAAGTACTGAAACACCTGGTTTTGTGCTACCTGGGTTAGCAGCTTCCTGACCACTGGATTCATCAGCCTATCTCCTTATATAACCTAATTATGCAGTAAATAAACACCTAACAAAATTGGCAGCCCTTGTGAGGAAGTTCTATTATAGAGACATGGCACCCAGCTCCATTCCAAAGCAGAGGATATCTTCTTAGGCTGACACAGCTACCAAAGATCTATAATTCTTATCCTGTGAAAGGGTCAATGCTTCAGGGAAACCATTTATGAACCTCCAATTGCTGGACTACATTGTTCTTGGTACTGACATTCTTCAAAGCTTTGAATCTAAAGCCAAGCTTCCTTGCCTCTCTCACTTAACACCATCTTCATAAAAATTAAAACAAATCTACATTCTGTTTTTAACTAAGTACCAACAAAAGCTCTCTGAATACTACTGAGCAGAGAGATGATGATTCTGGAAGTACCACTCCTCTATTAGCCTCTCTGGAGTAATGCTAGAAACTCTGAGTGTGAATGACATTAGGAAATCTTTCAGCACTTCTACCTACAGGTATGGACTGAGACAATGCACTGCATGGCCGGGCAAAGACAGTTTGAATCTTGTACTATCTCCTTTCATTCCGCAATTGAAGCCTGCACCTGCACTGAGACCATGAGCAACTATCCACCTAACTTCAAAATCCAGCCTAGATTCATTCCTTTCTCAAATCCACTTTTATGCTTCCCATCTGTGCTCTCTTTTAGTACTGTCCAGCCTACTTTTCTGTTCTTCCAAACAACTGTTGTCTCCTCTCATGGCTACGGCCTCCTTTGTCTTGACTTGCAACTAAACTTGCTACACCAGTTTTAATGCTGGTCCAGTCCCAGAGAGTGGCACACATCTCCACTCAGATTATTGTTAGCTCCTAACATGAGCTTCTAGTTCTTCCAGCCATTTCTGCTAGAAGCTCATCTATAGTGAAGATCCTCAATCAAGTGAAAATTGCCAGAAGTGTATCATCTACTTGCTCTGCAAAGAGCAGTAACAAACACACAGACCAAGAGCAATTTCCAGAACACTGACAAAGCTGGGTCTCCTACAGTCGGCCACCTTATTTTGTCTCCTAGATAAATTATTTGCAGAGTTCTGTTAGGTAGTCCATCAGAGGCATAACAACAGCGTAATTTAGTCATGTCTGCATCACAGTGCTAGTCTGAGAAACAGAGCTGCTTAACATCACACCTTGAACACTGACTCTATTTCCCATTTCCTAAGTGTTTCAAAGCAGTGTCAAGAGTGACAGTGCTTGACACTGCAGCAACAACTGTAATTCTAGCCTAAAAAAAATCAAACAGATTTGAAATGTTTTTCTGCACTGTGAACAACCCGAGAGTTAAAATTTCATTCCTTGTGAATCACATTTGGTGTTATCCAAGATGCTGCACTTAACTCCCACAAAGAAGACTGCTTCACATCACTTGGTTGTGTGTGCCTGCCAGATTTACAGCACCCTACTCTCCCCAAAAATGTTACTGCATAGTGACACGGTCAGGGTAACACAGCCAAATACCCAGCAGGATGGTACAATGGGGAGTAGCCCTTCATACTTAAGAAAGTGAGAGCATCTGTGAGGATGTGTAGGAAGGTGAATTCTGTTCTACATCATCTGCCTTCAGGAGCTTTACTGCAGGAGCCCTTAGTTGGAAAGACCCACTCCTCAGAGAGAAGCTCTGCCTTCAGCAGTGACTACAGAAAATTACCATGACAAAGGGTTCCCCCACTGCCTTTCCTTTCTGGCAGGTGAGGTTTAGTCATTGTTCCATGCTATGACACCACCCTACATACAGTAGCTTGACAATTTGTGGCAGCTTAGACAGAAGATTCCTCAAACTGTATCCTGACTACAATAATTTCATTTGATGTAAATGTTTGATACAGAAATGAAGTACAAAACCTGTCACGTGTTCCCATGCACCTGAGCTCAGCCACTTGCTCTTTTGAATGAGGCAATAGATTTACATCCTCAAGGGCTCTCTTTGCATACAAACTGGTAAGTGAAGTCTGGGGACTCACTTTAAAGTCCCAAGCTTTGGGTCTCACAGGGCCTGAAATGTCCAAGCTTCTTTATTTACAAATGCAGCATGAGAGTGAAAGTTTTTGGAAGCAGCACAGAACTGCCACAAGCTACCTTCGGTACTAAATGGCACAGTCAAAACGTGACTTGAAATATTACAAGGTAGTTGGTTCCTTTATGTGAAATGGGGCCTGGTTCACTGGTGCACTCTTTCCCAGCAGGGAGAAGTAAGCCACCATCTTCCTGGTAACTAGGCCACCATTAATAAGAATGACATCAAAATGCTTCTGTTGGAAGAGCACTTTTTGGGCTCTTTTGCACTCTCTCTCAAAACATGCATTGCTGGTTATTGCCAAAGAAAGGACTTCTAAGCCTTCATATTTCAGCCCAGTCAAGTATAAATTCCTATTAGGATTCCTATGAACAGATGTCCTGTCTCCTTCTTCATGACTGAGTACACTTCATCATTTGTCCAAACTTACTGAGCAGCTGAGGAAATGCTAGTATTTGGTACCCTCACTCACTCTCTGGGTACGACTGGCAGTGTAACAAGTTCCTCTCCATCTCGTGGCAAAGGATTCACAGAATGCTTAATAAAAAGCATTGGTAGCTGCTGCCTGTTTCCTTCACGAGCAAGTGTTCAAGACACACATGAATGTTTGCATGTCCCAAATTTAAAGAAATAGTATGTGCTCTTTGAAGCTTGTCTATGTCAAAGCATTATCAGTCCACAAAGCTTCATGTCCCCCCCCAGCAATGAGAAACATCCAGAAGCCTCATGAAGGGAGGAGGCAATCCAAAATGCCCTGTGCTGATATAAGGCTATAAGAATCCTTTTGACTTTTTAAATTCATTGTTGATAGAAAGTAAAATAAACCAAGGTGGAGAGTGTAGATCAAAACCTAGTATCCCCCCTTGAGGATGTTCAAATGAAGAGAAATGGGGAACTTGGTGACTTTAGCCTCCACCAGAAAAGCCTAGAACACAGCTTGCTAAACTAGGAGGCTCAGCAGAATGACTGCTGGCTTCTTAACTTCACTAATAGCATTTCAAAGGGGACCAAACCAGCTCACTTTACCATTTCTATCTCCAATGTGAAGCTTTCCTAATCCATCCTACTACATAAATACTGCAGAGGAGCCACACCTTTATTTTCCTCAGTAACAGGTGTCTAATAAAAGACTCCCTCCTGCTCCCACTCACCGGGCTCCAGCTTTTCATAGTGCTTTGTGTCACTGTAAAGAGACACAAAAATTAGCAGCATTTATGAAGCTCAAGAACTCAAGCATGGATGGGGAAGTTCTACATCCAAAATTCTAAAATTTGAAAGCACTTAAAAAAAAAAAAGAAAAATCTTAGAATTGCTTCAACAACCACTGCTGCATTACAGGACAGTATCTGATCCACCTACTCTAGCAATGTCAATAAAGATGTCTCCCAAACCTGATAAACACCTTTAATATCAGAGCTAATAACTTGCCGGGGCTTAGGATCACGGAAAGCTTTGAGAAGGAAGAATGTTTAAGTGCCCATGCCCAAGCTGTGCAAACACAAGCTATGCTGGGTGAGCTGAGGGGCACAGGGGAGGGCCTGGCTGCACCCTTGGCTGCTGCCAGCATGCCAGCTCTGCGGCTGTTGACCAGTTGGGGTAGGAGATTCCAGCCCACTGGCCCCAATGACTTGTTCTTGTGGAACAAAGCCCATCTCCTCTAACACAGCTTTTTCCCAGGAACTGGCCCACATCAAATAAAATAAATAAATCACAAGTGTTTTCTGAAGGGGAAAAAAGAAAGTTCCTGCTGTACATAGCTCGGGGGAGCAGATGTTTTTCCATTAGCTCACTGTTCTGTGCTGCACTGCCTCTCTTCGCATTTCTTGTTTGTGGCATGTTCGTTATAATCTTTTTCTTCCTAGGGTAAACTTTAGCATGTTACTGAGACAGCAGGTAGCCCACTCCAGGCCCCCATTATTTTTCTCTAAATGCTCCTTTAAATTAGCCTTAGGGTCTACCTGGTGAGGTTCACAGGCTGAGCTTAGCAGGCATTTAGCCAAACTTAGATCAAATTACCAGACCTACTTTGCTGTGAGTGGCCATATTTGGTAAAGTATTGGGTTAGTCAAGAAGCTAAATTGTCAGATATAAAGTACTAGTAAAGACAAACAAAGTGGACATCGTAGTTAAAAGTAAAGCTTAAAATAATATAGTAACGGAAGCTGGAATATCAGAACTCTTATTAAAACTGGCTTGCAGCATTCTAAAATGCTCTGTGTAAATAGAGCATATGGTTATTACTGCCTGGAAATATAACCACATGTACTTCAGATAAGGAATCACTCCAGTTACCCAAAGAGCTTTGAACTATTAACACTATTTCTTTTCAATACTGACATGCTTTGCTCTCTGGGTCAAAACTGATCTTATAAAAACGTCGAATGAAGGTAAATGTTGGTCATAAATTTGAACGATTTCAAGTATATTTTCCTTAGCCAAACAGCATGACTCTTTTCTAAACAAAAAGGAGGAGTACTGGCAGGATTTTAAAAAGTATTAGCACCAGTAATCTCTAGGATTCCCCTTGCAGCTCTTCCTGCAGCAAGAGGGCGGAGTTAACAAGCTTTACCAATGCTACAGAAGTTCATTCTCTCTTCTCGAAGTTGCGTTCAAGCTCTCAGTTACAAAAAGTAGAACAAAGAGGAGAAATGAGCATATTGATTACATAAAGACCACCTCTCCTGGAGCTGCACCATCGCAGCATGTGCACTGTAGCACCGTTCCTAAGTACTCCCTGAAATGAGCTGTTTCTCAGACTTGGGGCCAAGAATAATGTTTAGGCTTATAAATGTTAAAGTGTTCCAAGATGACTCTTTTTAAGAAGCCATTACATTACATTTCAGGAGAACTAGGGGGGGTTATTGTTAAAAAGGACCAGACAAGCTGTGTTAACAATCTTTGCTGCAGAACACTTGAAAATGGAGTATGCCTATTAATACGCCTGCTGCAGGGATAGACCACCTCTCTAGTCCTTGGGGACAGCATACCTCATACTCTTCCAAAGCTAACTGTGACTGCCTGCAGGAAAAACAGGAAGCTATGGAAGGCCACAAAAGTAATGTTTTAAGTTCCCTGCTGCACATGACTGCACTCCCAGGTGGTCCTATAAGAGATAGTTGGACAGAGGATTAACAGTGAGAATTCACAGTTTTATTTTCATGCATGAAAGAGAAAATGACTTTCTAGAGATCACAGATCCATCAAGCAGCTCTTTGGTGTTTACACGAAGCTACAAAAAACTATCTTGCAGAAGATCACTAGGCATTGCTACAGGGAAAGACAAGGTATAGCATCTGTTACAGTGCAGCACATTTGGACTTAGCAGCTGCATATCCAAAGCTGCTGCTTTATTATCTTTCCTACATAACTGCGCTGGTCATAAACCCAGAAAAGTTATAGATAAAACCACTAAGTTTCTGCCCTCTTACGTGCAGTGTAAGTACCTTTATCACAGCACAAAAGAGATTAACTATTTGCATAGGGTTCACAGCCTTGCCTTCAGCCACTGCTAAAGGAGCACACATGTTCTCATGAGCTAATTGTGAAACTCATTAGGGAACAAGGGCTCTCCAGCTTGGAGGGACTGAGGATGTTTCTGTACAAGGCAGGAACTTGTATTGCAGCTGCAGGTGGAGGATGATCCAGTAAGGATTCCCCTGTATAACCACCAACAACACTCCCTTTCACAAGTATATGTGCTGATTTTGTGGCCTGTCCTGGCTGCTGGAAGGTTGTAAGAACAACCTCCCATAGCTGTGGGATAGCTGGTTCTGCGTGCCTCTTTCCTATATCAGTGCAGAAAGCTCTACAGGATCAGTTGGTTGCCACCATCAGTTTTCATGTCCTGGGATACAAAGGGGCATTGCAACTGCAATGGCTCTAATGGAACCCAGACAAGATTGCAACTTGGCACTCTAAATCCATCCCCTCATACAGAGACTCAGCCAGCTGCGTCCTGTTAGTGTCTGAAAAGGATGGATGCTTTGTTATAAATTTACTGTAGTATGAGGTTAGGAAATTGTAATAATTTTATCTAAAGATTTATGAGTCATGCTAAAAAGGTCAAAGTGTTAATGACAACAAAAACAACAACACACAAGTCATTTCCCAAAGGCAGACTAACATTTTTTCCCTTTAGAGATAGGACACTGAGGTATGAAAAAGTTAGGCAACTTGCCTGGAGTCACAAGATGAGTCATCGATTGAAAAAGGACAAGTGCAAGCTAAACCTGATAAAAATCTACAGCATACTGATGCAGCTCTTCCATGAATATGAAGAGACTCTGTATGCAGCCATCAGAATATTACACTAATAGCCTGTTGCTTTCCACAGCTGTTAATTTTGGGGTAACCTGTAATGCAAAAGCATGTGACTACCTCAACTGCCATTAGCCACGCATTTCTGTTTAATTTGTTGTTTATGAAATATCTCTATTCTGGAAGTTATTACCTTCTTACAAGTATACTTGTTTCTCCTTTCCCCTCCTTCCAAATGGAAAAGATTCTAGTACTGAAGGTCAGTGATACCCTTCTGGACTGTTACATTCACTAAGCCCAGTGTAAGATCAAGCCACTTTCAAGAAGTTCTAATTATTCAGGCACAATGCCCTTCTCCATAGAGAGTATGCCCAAAATATCTGCTTCTCTCTTTGTCCCTCAGGATACCAGAATGCAGCAACTTCCACACTACTGTGCAAAGAGAATGGCCAGTACCTCACCAAGAGCTCATTAAGCTGCATCCATAACAATAACTGACTTCAGTAATGAAATTACAAAGCAGTCACAGTGTGTGTTTTGAAAATATCAATCCTGATTCAAGTCCAGCTACAAGTAAGCATGAAGCAAAACAAAGATTTAAAAAATGATAGGACAGAAAAGTTACAGCCTATAAAAATAAATTCTATCTAAATGAATTAATTAACACCTTTGAGAAAGGCACTCTATTCACACAGAAAAGCAATCACGGCAATTCACAGCTAGGTCACAGCAAGCACTAGGTCTTTATTGCTTTTTGTCTTTTTAGACAGTATCGAAAATGTAAACTGCCTAGAGCTATTTGCAGGGTGATGGACAACGGACATCTGACTTCTCATCACAATAACCTCCATCTATTTTGCTCCCCACCAGCCTTCTCTGCAGCCTTAAATCAGGAGTATAAACTGACTAAAGCAAAAGCTTGCTGGTGATTTTGAAGCCCACAGCACATGACTGACATTTACATGCACACGAGTCATAAAAGTGACCATATGTGATTACCTTAAAGTATGATGCATTCCATAAGGTGACTTCTTTTGTTCTTCAACATTAGTCAAATTGTAATAAAAACAATGGCACATATTTTGTTCTAGAATTAAAGTTCAGTTGGTAGGAAATAGCCCATAAAAACAGCTACAAAAAATCTTTGCTGAGAAGTACGGTGAGACTGCCAGGTTTTGTTTGAGAACTGTCAATTGCATAAGTTAGCTAAAGGAGAATTTGAAAGGTTCTCCTGCATAAAGAATAAGAAATTATCAGCAAGGTTCCAGGGGGCCCTGCTTTTTTTTCTTCATTGCAAATGGTGAGACATCTAATAAGCAACCACAGCACTCAAAGGTAATTTCAGACTCACAACTGTGGGCCCAGTTATGGAAGAAAAACTGCGTCTCATAAGAACAAAATTGCAGGGTCAGAACTTCTTCTATCAGTTCCAAAACCCCGGAATGCAAACGGCAGAACGTGTTGGGCAGCTCTGTTCCTCATCAAATGTCCTACATGAAACCCTTCTAAAAGTTTGGAGATGGCCTCTGGGCAGGGTCTCTTCTCACTGTTCTCTTTTCCCTTTATGTGCTCTACTGTAGCATCTCTGCACTAGTGTCTCAAACTGATAAGCAACCTACCTACAAGCCCTTGGGAGATTCAAAGAGTCAAAGAGTGAGTGAAGCGAAAGACTTGCTCTTTTTAAAAATTTTCACTTAAGCCACAGCAAAGAGTGCAAAGTTCCCAGCCTAAATCCCATTTAATACATGGTTTACCCAGTCTTATTACAGGGAAGCATGTAGGAAAAAGCAAATGAAAATAATTGTCCCTATCAACTACCATTTGTTAATGAACTACCTAACCTCTTTTTTTAAAAAGCATATTGTAGTGATGACTGAAGTTTTCTGTGTGTTTTGGAAAAACAGAGGTGAGCTGAAAAATCATACTACTATAGTATTTTGTTGTCAGAATCAAATAAGTGGTATTTCAAAAACCATCTGGGATAGATAAGCTGATTTTCTGCTGGAATAAAGTGATTTTCAACTTATAGTTTCAACTACTTGGTTAATACTTACATCATCTTATTCACCACTGGAGGGAAAAAGGAACCACAGGTGGTTCAGGACTTACCAGCTTGTAGCCAAATTTGTTCAAGAGTTGTCCACAGTTGCATAGGTCCCTGCTTCATTGTGCTGCTCTGCATAGTTATTTCAGACATGGCCTGTTCCAGTCTCGATGCAGCAAGGGAAGAGGCTCGTTGTGACCCTACGGACCAACAAAACAAGAACAAAAAGGATATTTCTTTGACTCAGTAAGGCAGCAGGTCCGATCCTTCACACAATATAATAAGAGCTCTACTGAATTCTGGCATGACCAACTGGAGAACTATGTTTTATAAAAGGTTAATTTACTGAAAAAACCCTGCTAAATTACCCAAGGGCTGCAGCTCAAATAAGCAAATTAAGAGACAGACAGTAATTTTATAAAGGTCTGCTTAGCATTCATTAAGGAAGCAACCATATTTTGCTCATTTGGGAAGCAGAAGTCTACCATCAAATATTTCCCACAAATACCTTTTAATAATCCATTTTATAAGCACAGTCACCATACAATTCCAAAATGTGCCCCACTAATGTAAAAACTTAGTACAGCATTACAAGGTAGTTTAGCTCCATTCACACAGCACACACGTTTCAAGGGACATCAATATTGTTCTACTGATTTAGAGGCAATGTGGTTTTTCATTTAACCTTAGGGGGCAGAGAGTTCAGAGCTTTGACTACATTAACCTTTAGTATGCACTGTAACATTTACGCAAGAATAAAGTATTTGGCGCCCACATCTCTGGGACAAAACATCACATCAAAAGCTACTCCCAGAAGGAGTGCATGGGCGGAGACCATGCTCTCCAGTACAGCAAGCAGGATTATACTGGTGAACTGATCTCTTACAGGGGTACCAAGAGGATGATAGCAAAATAAGAAGCTACAAAATGAGATTTCAGAGTTGACTTTGTAAAGCTTTGAGAAATAAATATTTTAATATACATAGATTTAATGTGACTTAAGGTTGATAAGCTCTTCTCTGGAGAGCTGCTGTGACTGAAACACTTGTGCTAATTAGCATTACTCTTGAATCAATCCTTACATGTTGACCTCACAGACCACAAGATCACGGAGTTCAAATCCCGCGTTCACTCACTGCAGACACCCTGAGGAAGCAGCAAAGCCCAGAAACAGGTACTTGGGGAAGCTGAGATGGCTCTGGGCAAGGAAAGGGAGAGAAGAGCAAAAAACCTGTCACAAGGCCTATGCATTAAATGCTCTCTCTGAGAGAGACAGCAGCTTTTCCCGCTGAAGTGTGCTGAAGAGGGGATTGCCAAACCACACATCCTGACCAGCAGACTGACACATCACCCCGGGCCAGGGTGCTGGCAGGCACAGCAGTGTGATCCCCCAGCCATGGTCTCCTGGCCCTCGCCACTCTGGATGCTGAGCAGGGACCCAGCCTCCTGCCAGGCATGAGGGGAGGCACTTTTTCACCTCATGCTCCTGTGCCAAGACACCTTTGCATTGCAAGGCAGGACATGGCTGCAGCTTCTACCAAACCCGCAGCAAGAGTGTCATGGCTTGGGAGAGACCACAAGCCCAAAACTGCTCCAGGAAATACTTGTCCCATTATCTCACCGCTAACTAATGTCATTCATTTTAAACAGGAGAACGTCAAAACAGTCCCGCAAGCAAGGGCAGGACACTCCCACAGCTCCCTTGGAAAATGCAAATGTGCTCTTCCTAGCTGCATTTCTAAAATTCCTACATATTTTCAAAGACATTCCTTTACTAATGCTCCTCCTGATCTAATGTTGCGAGAGATGACAGTGCAGTAATGTAGCAATTACGACTTCAGCAGTAGGGTAAAAGCCACTCAGCTTTGCAGGGAGAATTCGTTATATTTAACAGTTTATTTAACAGATCCATCTTCAGCCTGTTCCATTGCACGAGATTCCTCCCCCTGCCCTGCCTGCTTAGTCTTCTCCCTCATCCCTACCCCCACCTGGGAGAAATTCCACCAAAACTCCCAAAAATTCAAGTCAGACTACAGCTGTTTGACACAGGGAAAACTACCATTTACTCCCAGCCATCCAAAAACACAGACAGCTTCTCTGAAGTGCAGAGACAAGAAAATGGACACATGAACAAGCCAGTGATGTTATTAGGAGGACTTTGAAATTAGGGCAGACCTCTTGCCTTCTAGATTGGCAAACATGGAAAAAATTACGTGTGCTTTGGGGATTGTGCTGTCAGCCTAACCAGATTCTTATATTAGCACTCCTGATAATGTTAGCATGCTTTGAAAGCAACTTTCAGAATCATATTTTTCTGCCAAGACTGCCCTCTTCCAGAGAGGCTTTCTAGAGCTGTGTTTCTTGCAAGCACCCATACATGATGCTGGGCTCTTTGCATGGGGTGGGCATATGGGCTGGTGTTTTATTCACATCCTCCCAGAGCTCAGGGAAATCCTCTTTTCCTTGCAAGTCAATCCAAGAAAACTATGTCACTGTAAGGCACCTTTATGCATTTTGAAGAGGTTCTCACACTGCCTAAGTAGATCCACTTAGGATCGACTAAAGCATCCTTCCCTCACAAAGCAGGCTTTACAGGAATATCACAGTGAGCTAATTGCACACAAAGGAACACAAGTTAGCTGCTCCTTTTCTCCTTTTCGTTAGCCTAAGAGGGAAATTTGACATTGAGACTGATCTTGCCCCGTGCAGTGGGCTTCTGCACAACCATAAAAATAAGAACACAAGTTACTCAGAGATTTACAGCAGAGGCTCTTTGCATTTAACAGCCTTTGGCATTCCAGTCCTTTAATCTTTACTTTCTTTTCCTTCTCTTCCAGCCTACACGAGAAAGCAAACCACACTAGGCAGAGACCATCCCATCTCTTCCCTTCCCATCCCTGCCGGGCCTCAGACACAGATATGCTCCTTGTTCTAGACACATAAACACCAGATGAAAAGGCTCTGTCCATCACAGCCCATACGTCCACATTTGCCACTGCTGCTCTTGCCCATCACTACTGGGCTGCTCCTAATTTGGTCCTCTGACCAAATAAACTCTTTAAGAGAAGGTTTTAGCCAGCCTGGCCCTTCTGGACTGAAAGGGGCTCAGCCACAGCTCTGAATCTCAGGCAAGCAATATGGTGACCCTGAAGGTGGGTTGATGGCTACTGGACCCACAAAAGAATATCCCCCTAACACACACCTTCTCCTGAGAGAGGAGGTCAGCATGTATTGCACTGGCATGACTCTGACCTCAGGGTAGTTGGGGGAGATGGAAAAACTTCAAGCAACATTAGAAAAAAAAAAAAGGCATCTGAATGTCTCATTCTTCCTAAAGAAATGTAGATCTTTATAGGATAAAAAAACCTCGCCACAGAACCTGTCTCACAGAATTGTAATGTCATGCCTCAAAATACATGCAAATGTTGGCATAAGAAGACATCACATCAATTTGTTATTTTAGTGCAGTCTCTTTCTCTATTTAACAGCTCCACTAGACAGAATATAAACTTCACATTTTACAATAAAGCCCTTCTCACATTTGGGAAATAACTCATAAAAATAACAAAACTGATTTTGTGGTGATGAGCTCTGCATATAAGCCATACAAAATCTATCCAAATAATTTAAAAGCACTGTTCCACTGTTATAAGACCGAAAAGATCAAGTTTAATATTTTGCATCTATGAAAAAACTGCTATCAAAATAGAAATGTACCTCAGTAGATTTACTAGGCTTATAAGAAACACAGAATTCCCTAGCCTAAATCACTTCAGGCAATAGCATTATAAGATAAGACTAAATCAGAAAAAGAATGAAACAGCAAGGCAGCTGACTGATATCAGTGAATTTAGTTAGAAACATTGCTTCAGCTAGGAGAAGATGAAGAAAATAAAGTGGAATTAATCTTTCTAGCAGCAAACCTAAAGTTCTGGCACAAGAAATAATCTCATTGTGGTCTAATTGAGGGAGAGGCCAATGTCAAGCCCGGCCACAGTAACCCCCTGCCCCCTTCAGTGATGAGTCCAGAGATCAAAGAGTGCCTGTGCATTACAGCAATACTGCTGCATGCTCCCAGGGGATTTCACGATGGAGACCAGTGCCTGTTCCAGAATGATGCAAAAATATCAGACCTCCTCCCTCTTTCAAAACAGCCAGACACAGTCACAGCTCTGGGGAAGCACAAGGGTGAGAGAGGCTAGAGCTGTACCCTCCAATCTCACCCCCTACTGTCTTCAAAGAGGCTCCCAACCAGGACAGCAGCCTCAGCTGCCTCTTTTCTGCAGATGGAGAACAGCAGCATCCAAAGCCTGCAGAGCAGGGAGCCACAGACCCCTTTTGAAACCAGCCAGTGCCAGCCCTGCACTAAGGTGGGTGGTGTAATTTCAGTAGGAGCTCCATCCTTATGTCCACTGGGGGGGCAACCATGTTAGCATGGAAACATGGATTCTCAAAGTAGAGGAGGAATACATTTCTTGGCTAAAACCAAACTGCATTCAGTGCAAATCACTTAAGGTGCGTGAAAAGCTGCTTTAAAGCTTGTACTGTACATTAATTTGCTCTTCCTGGCAGGCAGCACCATGGCATGCAGCATTTTCTGCTGAACTACAACTGCTCTGTTGCAGGCTGGCTGCTAGAACTGCGCTAAGAGAAGGCTGGAACAGATCCCCAACCTAAGTGCTTTTTGAGGAGGGCACTATATAAGAGCCCAAACATGCCTGAACTTTACTGTGACCCTGAAGAAGATGCTGCAGGTCTGCAGAAGAAGAGTGAGCGGGAGTCAGGTCTTTGAAGGGTGATACACCAGCACATCAAAATATTACAGGCTCTACTGGTGACATTTTGGTCTCAAAATCTCAAACCATGCTGTAAGTGGATGCTGCCCCAACCTGGCCACACTTTCTACAATTACAAAGCAAGGCAAGGGATCTCCAAAAGCACATGGGATCCACACCCAGAACATCTTTTACACACCGTTAAGCTCCAAGCTAGAGTTGAAGACATAGGGATATGTCCAGGCTCAACCTGGGCTCACAGTCTAGACACCACAAACCACTCAATGCTTTAGCAGCAGAGTGAGAACTGGATGAATAATAAAAGTACTGTAGCAAATATTATTTTTGGGTTTTTATTACTTTCATAGTAATCCCTAGTGGCTGATGGATTCTGCAAACTACCTACAGTGTTTTTCAAACTATTTTCACATATTTACTGAAAATGAGAATTCATTTTATCACCCAGCATCAGAGATGATAGGATATATTTCACAAATCTTCAGAATTATCTTCAAGTGACAACTATCCTAAATGGTTTTGTATTACCAGGAAGTTTTCATGATATATCCACTCTCTTTTCCTGTTTATTTTTAATATGCCAAACAGCAGACACTGATTTAGTGTATCCTCTTCATCCATCTGTGTTGAATTTGGTCTGTTCTCTTCAATTTAGCCAAAGACTCTAGAACACTGCCATATAAACAATGAGAAAAAGGGTCTATATAAAATACAAAGAGTCATCTCAGCAAAGAGTAAGAAAAGAGAATTGGAATTTAAAAAATTACATAAATATGTGTGCATAGAATCAGTAAGATAACAATGTCATAAATATAGACCCTAAGGGTTTAACACCACAAACAAGAGAACAGACATGCTGAATAATATTTTGATGTTTGAATGCTCAAAACCTAACCTTGCAAGGCTTTTTAACCATTAGTGGGTGTAAATGGGAATTAAGCACACATTATTTAATAAAAGCCATGTACTTAACACATATGAACTTGTCGTCCATCTCAGCCATATATGCTGAGCATGTGATTTCAATTTTATGAATTCCTGGTGTTCACGATTTAAGACACAGACAAACCCTAATTCCCCAGCCCCAAAGCATGTGACTTGGTTATGTGTTTTTTTTTTTAAATCAAGCTTTTATATTCTTCTTTTTCAATTTCTGAGTTTGAGGTTCACTTTTTTTTTTTGCAAGTGTTTCTTCTACATTCACAAGGATAGAAATTTGCTTTCCTAAAAAACCCTTCAAGTTTAAAGTCAAGTTTCTCACATAATCATCTGATTTTGAGAATCAGGGTTTCAAAGGAAGCACCAAATATCACGAGACCTATAATAAAAATCACAAGTCGGCAGCAATCTCTGAAAGCTTCCTTTCCCCTTCTGCCAAGATTAGCTTCGATGCCTCAGTTATTTCCATCTGACTATATCTGTTACTGTGAATATGTATTTACCATATAATAAAACATCACAAGGCTTATGCAGAAATCCCAAAGCAAATCACCATTTAATAGGAATTGACACTTCCATTCAGCTTTCCAAAACCAACAATAGCAGCTGGCTTGATCAGGACATCTAAAAAGGATTAAATGGTGGGGGGAGGGGGGGTAGGAGGAAAAAAAGGACTGAATTAGACAGTTCTTGTAAAAGTGTAGTGAACTCCCATCAAATATTTTTCATGCTTGACTCAGAGAGCTTTGTAATCGAAAGCAGAAACTCATCTCTGTTTTATGCCTGGGGAAGCCAAGGTACAGGCAAACCACAGTGGCTTCTGCAGCAGAGCTGGCCATGGAGACAGATTTGGACCTCCTGACCACCAGTCCAACACGAATATGCACAGCCCCGCCACCCTTGCCAAACAAAACAAAACAATCATCTCTCACAAATGCATGTGTTTAGCACAGGAAAGCACAAATCTTGCTTCCTCACCAGAATCGGTATCATGAGCATCTGGGAGAGTGAGATGCAGTCCATTATGCCTTTTGATCACTGGTGTTTCGGTCACACTACTGCATTTCTCAGAGCCACTGTAAAGAAACAAAACTGTGTTACCTGGCCATCTCTCAGTGAAGAACATCTCCTCAAAGCAGGCAATAGTCTAGCTGCCACTAGAACTGAAAAACCAAGGTTACCAGCTGCATGAAATCAGCTTCTTGAATGTATTAACGCCACACACACACACACCTCTGCCAATGGACAGGAAGCTCAGAGACACAGTGACCAGCAAGGGCTCCAGGGCATGTGCTGGTATATAGTTTATTTGGCTGTTGGAAGTCTTTGCAAACCACAATAAACATGTTGGCAGCTAGAAGCCAGATCAGAGGAGGCCCACCAGGAAACCCTCTTCCAGTAAGAATCACCATCCCTTGGACTTGTCTGCAGAGTAATTTGTTCACAGGTCTCCTATGCTAATCTTTTTGAAACAGACCAATTACCAGCTTCCACCTGGGTGCTAATTTCTTCATTTTTTCATTTCAAAGGGCTTATTTTCTCCTTTTCCACCTTTGTTCTGTTCAAAAAGAGGAGGAAGATAAAAGCTACCACACAGCACTGCTTTATGAAAGGGTGAATATCTGGTCTGCTCTTCTACAAGACTTCTGTCCTCATAGGAGAGGCCTTCCAAAGGGAAACTCGAAAAAAAAAAAAAGTCATGTGCCTTCCTGTGACTGTATAGTCTGCCATCCCCCAAGGATCAGTGGTGATGATACCTCCTCTCATCATCTATTAAGGGACAAAATATCAGAAGGAGAAGTGACTGCCCTGGCTACTTTTTCTGGCACACTTCCAAGCCTGCAGCTCAGCCTTTGGACAATATTCCTTCCAGGAAACGAGCTGTCAGAGAGTCATGATTACTGTGGATGCCCCCATCTTTCAGTCTGATCAGTCCTTTGGTAGGGATTGCACAGAATTCCCTTGAATTTGCATTAATCTAGCAGAAGAATTAGCTTGGGCTGCTATTTGGTGTTAAACACGATTAGTCTGTTACCACAGAAAACAATAGCAAAAGATAAACCAAATCTTGTCCTTCGCAGTTAACAATCTGGGAAGCCACTGAAAGCCACTTAGTGTCATTTATCATAGCAGAAATCATATTTACAATACCTAATTAACCTTTTACTTGGGCTTTGGGATCAAACATAATGGTTCTTGTTAATGAACCCTGAATTCTTGGGCTTTTGACTGCACCAAACTATGTCCCTGAATGGGCCTCCCTGTTTTCCATACTTGTTTCCACACTGACACCTCATTTGAGACTATCATGTGGTGACAGATAGAAGGAAAAATTAAATTCTCTGTCCTGTGCCTCAGCCTTGCCTAGCCAGGATTGACCCAAGTGTAAGTGCCCTGACTGGGAGCTGCTGGGGGAACTATAGGGGCAACTCAGTCTTACTGGTGCATTGCGTATGCAGGAACAAGGCAGCTGCACTTCCAAATATTACTGCCATGAGGTGAGCGCTGCTTCCATGCAGCAGCCATCACCACAGGATCACTGTTCAGGCACATGCTGAAGCACTGGCTTATACGCTGTACTCCTACTCCAAGGACCAGTGAGGAGATTGGAAAATCCCAGGCTGAGAACCAAGTGGAATGCATTGTGCAAAACAGCCACTCCCAACAGCTTAATCTGTTATCCTGGAGAAGGGCTGAAAATTAACTACTCCTTAACAGCTGCAGTAAAAGGCCTTCAGCCAAGAAAGCCTTTCCATGCACCATGGAAGGGATAGTAGCCAGATGATTTGCCTTCTGCATACAGCACTGGAAAGGCTGACAGCAGGACATTTTGCCACTTTACTGCCCATGTTTTTGAAAGGTAGTTGAGACAGTGGACAAAATGGTGACAAAAATACTGAAGGGAACACTTGATTGTGAGAGACTGCAGAGGCACAAGTTTGTCAGAGAGAAGACAAAAGGAGAATTGAGCATAGAATACGAATAGCTGCCTAGGGGTAAAATATCGGGCCCTGAAAGACTCTTCAGTCTGTCAGTCACAGTGAGACTGCAAAGCCAGGAAGCTTAGGTCAGACAAACGCAACTAAACGTAACTAAAACGCCATTTAGTGTGTAGGCAGTTATCTACTAATTAAACTAGTAAAGAGTACTGGGTGCAACAGCTCTCATCTTTCTGTAAATGCAAGCTTTTTTTTTTCCCAAGAGGCCCTAAAGAATGCTGAGTCCAAGTCTCACTGATAAGAATTCCCCTTAAGTTCCTTTGCAAGCCCTACCCAGAATACTTTACATATTTGTCAGCTGATAGTGCTGTAATTTGCTTAATATAAGAGCCTTCCTGTGTCACTAAATCCAGTCTAGAACCACAGGTACCAAGTTCATTCTTGTTACCTTTCAATTAGTACCTCCCAATAGAAAATACTTTATGATGTATTTTTTGAGAAATTAAAAAAAAAAAAAAAAGCCCTGCTGGGAATAGAGGTGAAATACACACTGGGGTTCCTAAAAGCAAAAGCAATTTGTTTTGTTTAGGCTTCCATGGCTAAAGCTTATCAAAAGCCCCTAAAGCTATCGCATCTTGGGTTTATAACTGCCAAAGCACAGCCTGGGATCCAAATGCAGTCCAAATGGCTGAACTATTTATTTGTCTGTTTTCCAACGTACTCTCTACAGTCCCAGGCTTGCAGCCCCCCCCTTGCAAGAGTACATCTTCCTCAGTAATAATTGTTTAGCATGGACTTGATCAGCTTCACAAGGACTACTCATGTGTATGAAGATTATTCATGTGAGAGGTACGTGATTGAATCCTTAGCTAAAGAGACTAAGGCCTAAGGAAATCAATGATTCCAGTCTGTAAGAGACCATTTCTCTGCTGCTATGCAAATATCTTGATTTTTGTGTTTGGTTTGCTTCTCATTAGCTAAACCAACGAGAATTACTAATAATCCCTCAAGGAAACTTGTATATAGACATACATCACTCTGTACATATATTTCTGCTGTTTATAAGGCTTATGTAAATACATACAGAGATCAGGGAACAACACAAGCTACCCCAGCCTGCTGTCATGACTGTTGCCATCAAGCATGCTGTCCTTCTCATCAAACACCTCTACGGACATTATTGGTGAAAGATAAGTACAGTCTTGGTGTAACATTCCCAAGACAGTTGTACAGTGATACCTTGACTAGGAAAATATCCAAAGGGTGTGGGAAGGAAGAAAACCCTAGTAAGTATCTTTCACACTTTCTAAACTTTACCTTTTGGTGGGGCAGCAGATAAAAGGAAGGAAACCAACAGGGAAGGCAGCATTGTTTAAACGCAGATTTACTAGGACAAGGGAAGGGAGAAAGATGCTACATTCTCCACTTCCTTCCTTGCCCAGTTAGTACCAGGCTGTGCAATCAGCATGCGACTACAGCATATGATAGAGTTTGGCAACGTGCCTTTCCTTGGCTTACTCACTTCGGGACTGTCACCCCCACACATTCCTGGTGCCAACTACTGCAGACTGTGAACAATAGCTGATGAATGCTCAGCACTCCTGAAGAAAAAAAAAATCTGACCTCTATTCTGGACATCCAAATATGGATAGAGATGTTTAGACATTTGGATCAGAAACTCTTGGTTCAAACTGCTTCTTCAATATTAAAATACTGAGGTCTTGTTTTTGTTTTTGTTTTAAATAATAGCTATTAAAATCTTGCCTTTCTTTATCATAGCTAGAAATATTACTTATGTTTCAAACAGTAGTGTTTATTACTCCTTTTTCCAAAAAAACTTAAGTATCTAGAAAATTAAAGAAGATAACTGCATCCCCAATAACAAATCTGAACTTCCTACAATGGAGAAAGCCTACCTGTGCTGTGAAACATTATATACCATCTGCCACATCTGCAACATACGTCTGCATGTGATCAGAGCCTCTTCAGGTCCTTTATGTATCCATTCCAGTTTTACTTTGGTGAAGAGTAAGCTGCAAGATGAAAAAGAATAACTCCTGTTTTATTGGCATCTCATAAATGTAGAGAATCAGTATCACTCTAGTGAGACCTTAGCAGGCAGCATTTTTACTTCCTTTGTATGTGCAGCAACAAAAGAAAACATCAGAGCACAAAACATTTCATTTGGCTCAACTGTAGATTTCCCACAAGGAGATGAGCGGATTAACAATATTCCTCAGCTGCAGTCAAATTTGCGTCACAAAGCCGACAGGACAGTGTTAAAAGCAATGCATTGCAAAGCTAGCAAGGTGAAACATACACTGAATCTCACTTTATTTTAGACAGTATTGAAAACAGAACAAAAAGTAATTGCTATAATACATATGCCAGGCTGTTTTCTTAGTCTGGCATCTTCTTATAGTACTGGCTTACATAATAAATTTCAGGCGAAAAACCCAGCACACTTAATATACACAGATAATTATGTAATGCCTCACAAGAAGGAAATGCTTTTTCTTAACCCCAGCTGGCAATCATTTTATGCCCCTAGGCAAGACAGCTGATAGCCTTGTACATTCTTGTTCTAGGTAGTGTAACTGCTGCTACTATTCTTATACCTAGAGACGGCATACTTGCACAGACCACTGGAATTCAGCAGAATTGGGTCACGCAGAGGTTAGAAGACAGATTTGGCAATGACACAACCTACCACTTGCTGCTAGCGTGGATTTTAACACCATCCTTGACAACACTCATTCTATTTTAATTGCCAAGATGATATGATTTATTTCTTATTTGCTAATGCAAACTTACTTCTCACTTTAAATTTTTCTAGAAAGTCCAATATCAACGCATTTTTAATGCACTCAATCCGGCTAGCAATTAGGCCACTGAATGCACGTATGTGTACACACATGCCCGCAACAACAGCAGAATGCTAAAAATCCTAAAATCAGTTTTGTGAATGTGACCTGCAGGCTCCTGAGGAATCCAAACAACTTCAGAAAGAGACAACAGCAACTGCATATAGGATGTTAGAGAAGACTTTGTTGTTGAGTAAGAGATCCTTCACTTGGAATAATTAGAAATCTGCAGCAAAGACACTGTGGTGTATTATCTACAGTAACGTGCTAATACCGCAGTCCCATTTGGCACTAATAAATATCAGGCTGGGGATTTGGGTTTTAGTGCATTTTTGGGGGGGGGGTGCAGGGGGGACTGCTATACAGGGATGTCTGTAAGTGAACTGGGCTCATAAGAACAACGCTTGTTCCAATGCAACAGAATACAGAATCAGTCAGTTCAGTGCAAGAAATATATATCACACTAGAAAGATGGGAGGCTATGCCCTGGAGTGTACTGGTATTATAAAAGATAGCTTCATGAACGTGAAGTTCCCGAGCAACAATGCAGTTTTCTGTCAAGAACCCCCAGCATTCATATATGGAAGCACAATCAAGTAGGAGCTGGAAGATGTGGTTATTACTGATCACAGCATCAGCAAGACACAACAATCCTGTTTCTAGTTCTTGCTTTTTAACTCCAGAAGATGACTGAAAATGGGATGAGGTTAAGAAAAAGGTTATGCGAGTGATCTGAGGGCTAGAAAAACATATTTCATCAGAGGTTTAAGAAGATGAGTTTATTTGGTTTAACCAAGAAGCAGCAAAGAAATTATTTTGCCTCAGCCTACAAACACCTACATGGAGAAGCATCTCATTGTGAGTCCTGGATCTAAAAGAAAAGCTACCAGAAAATCTAAGAATTCACTGGAAGCTGAAACTAGTCAAATGGAAATGAATAAGTAAATGCATTCGCATAACTATTAAGGAAAATAATCTTTGCAGCAACTACATGTGTGCACAGTAAATTCTGTAGTCATTAAAGCCTTTTCAGCAAGAGAGGATAACATCTGGAAAGCAATGGCACTGTACAAACAGAAGCTGTGGGTTTGATGCATAGGCTTGTGAGTAAGTTTCTTTGGGCTGCTCTGTGCAGAGGGGTAAGACTGCATTATCACCTTCCTTCTGGAAATTATGCTATTAAAAATATTCTTCTAGTCCTAGAAACAAGCACATAAAAAAATCTAGGCTATTTTAATCATAGAGAATAATTTTTTAAACCACTACAAACTTGCAAAATGAAAGACCATCTGAGACACTGTACAACCCTCCTTCCAGCAGAAGAATGGTGGTTAAGGAGATCGTGGCCCAGAGACCAGTCGTATTACATTCCTGAATAACACCATGCTTTTGAACACAGTAACACACTACTCAATATTCATTACATAGAAGAATCTATTAACAGTCAAACTCCTGTACTGGAGGGTTATATTAAGGATTCTTTCTCCCTTTCACATTAGTAGGGACATAGATGGCTTGTTATCAGCAAGCAATTACAATCACCACATAGTATATTTAAACATTGCAGTTAAACATTAAAAAGATGAACCAAGTACTTCATCACTCTACTGTTTACTGCTTACAGTGAATATATGTCAACTACTTTAGATGAAGGTGCAATCTTCCATCTCAGTAGAGAGAACAATTAGTGAAACAGGAAAAAAAAAACCAACTCTCACAAAAACATAATGAAGCCTCAGCACAATACCACCACCAGTCATAACGCACGGGCACACTACAAGATCTTGGAGATACCATGAGCTGTTAGCTGTTGTGGTAATTCACTTTAGGAATAGCATTATCCATGTTACTGTGTAGCAATATAATGAACCAACCAAAAGGCAAATGGGAAGAATGTAAGTGGTAAAAGGAATCAAACCATACCAACGGCAGCAGTAAACAGTGCAATTAAACATGACAACTAAAAGGTGGAAATACAATGAGGATATTAGGCTGCATGTGCTATATGCTGTCATTCTTTCTCAGTTACTAATAAGCTTTATAACAGTGAAACCAGACAAACAAATACATAGAGAAAACACTGAAGTAGTATCACTTATCTTAAGCTTGTAATTTTATTACTGAGACAGCAGTCTTGCTACATGTAAATCTAACGAGTATTGTGTCCTATCAGTGTCTGTGCACAATGTCATGGACATAAATAAAAATTATTTATGCACAGATCTCATTATATATTCTTAATACCATTGTACATTTGTATGATGCTTGTAGTATTAAGCAGCATAGACTCTTAAAAAGATTCAACATATAAAAATAGCCCCAAGATTATCAATATAGTTATTGATAATTCTGTTAATCTCTGAATATGAAAACAAATTTGGGATAAAGCAAGCATATAAATTGCTACTACATAAGCACAGGAAAACAGAGCAAAAAATCCACGAATCAATCTTGTAACGTGCGATTTCAGGGACAGTAACAATGGAAAATAACTAGTACTTATTCTTGATAACAGACTCTAAGCTCCTTATCAGAAGAGAGTTTTTTTATAGGGCATGTGGACAGTATGCAAAGGCTTTTATTCCCTGATGTAACGTCAAGCTACTGCCACAAGCAAACACACACATCTATCACAGTAACATTAACTCTGGCAAATTAAAATCTGTAAAAATTTGCTGATATCTGAAGCTCTGAAAATGCAAAATTAGGTTTCCCAAGTATCAAAATTTCAATAGTATAAATAACAATATGACTACAATATGACACGAGACCAGAATACTGGAAGGCTACTTCGGTTGATTTCAGAAGGCATTCAACATTTGTCTTCATAAAGGCTGATTTCAGTCACCTACCTAGCACTTCCAAGAGTCTTCTAATCCTACATGGCTCAATGCTGAGCCTTTAAATTCTTTAATATTTCCCATGAAGAAAAGAGGCAGTTCCTTCCTATCACTGACAATCTAATTACTGAGGTTTAATAGCTAATACTTATTATCAGAAGATTTCGCATGTGCATATGGTATACTATAAATGCTTATGAACACATCTGTGGAAGTCGTAAATTGCTATGTATAGCAATAACTAATTGCTCTAGGACTCTATTAAGATTTATTAATCAGTTAATTATTGTGACTTTTAAAAGCTGCTTTAAAATGGAGTTTTTAGTCTCAAATGTAGCCCTTGAACTACACATTTACACAGCATCACAATGGGATCTCTGTGTGTTATCATCTGACAAGCAATAAATAATGCCAGTACTATAACAAACAATAACACCTTCCACTCATTTCAAGGTTGAGAGATTAAATTAGGACTAATGAGTATTATGTAGTCATTTATCTATATATTTTGCCATTCACTGTCTGCTTATAACCCCTCCAGTTCTTCAGAGCTTGTGAGCAGCTGCTCAAAGATCTACATGTCTTCAAGCTTTACCAGATCAGTGGTGTCATTCCCCAAAGTCTTTCATTATTTACACAGATTTGTCTACCTACACACACAGCTGCTGGGTTATTTTGGATTCCTAATACAAAGGAAAGAAAACAAACCACCAAAATCTGTAGCAGTATATCTCAATTCATGGAGACAATTGTGTGCATTAGCATGAAGATACTGACCTTCGGCAACTAATACGTGTACTTTGTTTCATTCTTTTTTAAATGACAGGATGCATGTGGCTGTTTGTACAGACATTTGCCCGGAGAGAGAAACCAGAATGCTTGTGACTGCTCCGAGAACAGCAAATACACTTTATCCTGTGATTGATGGGGTGTGGAGCAGCATGCAAGTGCCACTGGACAGCAGTGACCAGCTCACCCTACTACCCCTCTGAACCCCAGATAAATATTCCACACCAGCTCCAATAAAAAGCAGGGGACTGCCACAACCCGGATGAGTAGATGGCCCAAGTCTGCCCCCTGAGGAACTGCAAGGCATGGATTCAAACCCCCAACACTTCAATCACTGAACTCTTGAATTGGTTTCTTCTCCTTTAAGGTAATGGATGCAGAAGGAGGATACAGGTGGATAGAGGTGGATACAGGACATAAACTGATCTAACAGAACTGGAAAGAGGATGTAGCAGACAAGAAGAATGATCAAAGTTTTGGAATGCTTTTGATATATGGAGACAGTAAACAGACTTCTCAGCCTGAAAAAGAGGCTGAGAGAAGAGATGACATTTATAAAATCATTAACAGCACGAAGAAGATCAGGAAGGCAAAGCAAATCTGTGCTGTTTCAATAAAAGAAGGAATATCCAATAAAGCAATCAAGCAGTGGATTTAAAATGAGCAAATAAAGTGCTTTTTCATACAACACAAAAGTGCAAAACCCATTGCTACAGGATGTTCTGGAGCAGAAACACAAATAGGTTCAAAAAGAGATTAGATAAATTCACAGATGACAGGGCCATCAGGGGCATTAAAGACAACCTAATGCAACTTCTGGCTCCAAAAGCTCTGAACCACTCCGCTGACAGAAGCGTGGATGATATATGAGGGGTAGGATTATCCTACTGCCACATTTCTACATGCTTTTCCCTGTGCACTCAGCACATGCCCTGCTGAAGCCAGACAAGCCCTTAGTTTGATCAAGAATGGCCACTCTTACATTTTGATACAACAGAAACACAATTGCAGCCCCTGTTCTTTTTATAACCCAGATTGTCCGGTCTTGTTTTATCTGCCACTATGAGAGGACAGTGTATGTGGAACTGTAGTATCTTCACAGAAAAATCAGTTGCTCAGTTTATCAGCTGCTGAGTTTAGCTTTAGTGATGAGTCACCTATACAAGTCAACTAGATAATGTATACTCTTTCACTGTAACCATTGTGGTTTCATTAACCTTCCCACAACACTTACTAAAGCCCTAGTCATGTTATCAATAAGAAAAAAAGTAGGCAAAATTGTAAAGCTGCTTTTAATCTCCTGTATTTTTTGTTGATAAAATCAACATCAAAGTTGCTGTCTTCTCAAATAACTCTGTGCTTCTTGCAGTCTCCTGACATTTAAGGGTACATTCTCTAGTTAAATTAATGCCAGCAACTCTGACTGCAACCTCCTTTTATAACTTCTGCTCTGCCATGTTATTTATCACTTTCCCTACAAAAATAAATTGATTATATACTTCTACAGGCATACTGTCCTATTTTTTTTGGCTCCCTGTCCATTTAACCCCCAAATATGAACAAAAAAATCAAACCAAGAAATCTGTCAGCATGCCCAAAGAACTGCTGGCTTCATCTTCCCAGCCCAGCAAATGTAGCAGACTCAGAGCTGACATCTACCTTATAAGAATGCCATGCTTAGAGCCCCAGTCTTGCATGACAATTAGCCATTCAGCTAATGTTTCTCCACGAACTGCAACAGCAGGGGGTGAAAACAGCCTCCGGAGTGGTGGATTCTAGTCTATTTAAAACTTTACATGATGAAGGCAACTTGCTAGGCTTAGCCTCATGACACAAGGCATCTAGAAGGTTCTCGCTCAAAGAGAAGGAGAGAAACAGAAGAAGAGATGATCAGAAAAGCCAAGACTGCAGCCCAACCTGTCCAAGACTGCACAGCAAAGCCAAAGGAGCAGCCACCGGCATGGCTCCAGCTCTGGGTGTTTTTTCTTGGACCGTCTCCTCCTGCGAGCTGCAGCTTGCACCTGAAGGGAGAAGGGCCTCCTGCCAGTCAGCTGATGGTCCTGCCCATGGATTACATTTCCTATCTCTGCACAGACCCAGATGTCACTTCCCAAGACAAACATGTCTGCAGCCAGTCCAGCAACCTCATGCACTTATTTCAGCATTCAGGTCCATCAGATTCACTTGTGATACAGAGGGCAAATATGAATCTATGAATATTTATGTGGTCCATCTAGAAAGTGACCCTTACATCAGAAGGAGGTATTGTAACAAATCTCCTTTCTCTGCTAAACCCAGGCTGGTTGTCACTTGAAGGAAATAGTCTGCTGAAAGAAAAAGCAAGCTTATTTCCTGGGGAAAAAAAAAACAACCACAAAACCAAAACCAAAAACCAAGCACTGAAAAGTCCTCTTTATCTTCACCTGTCTTCAGAATTAAGCCATATGTAGTTATACCCAAGAACACAAGGCACAAAAAAGAGTGATCAGAATTACTGTCTCCTTTCCTTTTGGCTAAGTCATTAATTTTCAATGCCAGACGTGGAATTTTGCTTTTTGTTAAGAATATAGGAATCAGGCAAATCATTAGCAGAGCTGATAAAAACCCTTGCCTCATCCTGTGTTACATAGGATCCTTTGGGTGATACACCTGAAAAGATTTTTTTATCTTTCTCTCACCCTGATAAGGAACCGCCAACAAAATAATTTTGTACCATCATAAATCACATGTATTTCAGTCCATAACTTGTCTGAATAAAGACAAAATTAATTTTCACAATTACAAGTTTTACAGCAAAACCTAGAAAATAAAAGTTTCTGGTTTTGCTATGAAGAGTGTTTACATTGGCTTTTTCCATGTAATATAAAAATATATCTCCTCTGTAAGGACAGTGTATTAGACTTTCAACACTTTAGATGTTAAACTGAGGATTAATCTACAAGTGCCCCCACACGTTGTTTTGTGAATTTTTTCTTCTCTGACTCCAACTACATGCAATACTCCCCATTGTGCTGGACACTGTATGATCACACTTGAAAATCAGGGTCAGGTCTCAGGTATTCAAGGCTAGGAGCTTAGAGGTCCAACACCTATTTAATTTCAATCATCAATTCAGCTGGAGTTCAATGCACAGCTTCCCCATCCATCAGGTCCAAACTCCGGCACTTTCTCGGGTGACTCTGTGGTGCAGTATCTCATCTGTAGGTGGAAACAGACACCTGCATGACAATGTGCAAATGTCAGTGCAACCTCAGAGGTGTACTGGAAACCACGGTCCCCTGTATATCACCCCTGGGGGCAGCGTGGCCAATATCCTATAGCTTGGGCTGGGGACCTGGGAGAGCCATGCTCCATTTCTTGTTCTCTCGCATGGCTTCTTGGCCAGTGTTGGGCAAGTTGCTTCAGGTCCCTGTGCCTCAACTCTTCTAACTGCAGAGCAGATAACGGGAATGACCTTTGCAAAGTATTTGGAGAACTAGGTTCCTCATAATCACCTTCCCCGTATCCTTTACGTTTCATCTCTTAATACTGGTGCTCTCAATTTCAGAGCTATTTGGGGATAGGAAGGAAAGTACGTTGAGTTCCTCTGTAACTGACATCACTTTTAAAATACTTTCTCATCAGCTGGGCCAGATTCTTCAGAATTTCATCAGATGTGCTCCGAAATAAATTCAGCCATCCCTGATTAAATAGGAATTCATTTGGAAGGGCAACGCTGAGAACTATCACGCTGCCACAACCACTGGAATAACTCTTGATTTACAGAAACGGAAAAGGAAACCAGGCCTAGGGTCTCTAATTGCTGAGCTGAGATCCTGCCAGACAAGAAAAGAGCATTAACAGTACTAAGTTGAAATTCTTAACATGCTGCCAATGCTTCCTATCCCCAAAGACTGCAGAACTGGATGCTTCACTTACAAACTTTGTATTTTTCGTAAAAGCTTCTACTATGTGCAGTTTAGGCAGCTTTTAGTGAAAAGGACTCTGGCTAATGAAGCAATGCTCAACATTAACTCCAAGTCACCTCAGTCTGCAACCAAGAACACACCTTCTGTTTGGGAAGTTATATCAGAATCCTGATTCACCTATTTAAAACAGAGTGAAATACCTTCTAATTAACCTAGTGTCAAGGTAATAAAAAGTAACAGCATACTCATATTATTGATGCATAAATTATGCAACAAAATACACTAAAGCAGAACTCCATATAAGATTAATAAAATATTTCTACCCAACTTGACACATTTATGAAATCTTGCATGTTACTGATACTTGGAGCCAACAGTCTGAAAGTGCATCATGCCCCCCACTGTATTAGTAAATTAGAACCACAAAAAATTTGACTTTGCTATAAAAATAACAGGTGTAAATTAAGATCTTTTCCAAACTGCATTATGCAATGTTGTTAAACACACCTCACTCTTTCTATGATTTTATTTTGAGGCATTGTAATTTATGCCACTTTGGCGCTACTCCAGTAAAGCACTTATAAAAGGTCTTCATCTTTTAAGCATATGAGTAGACTGGCTGAAATCAACAAGAAATCAATTATTCCTCTCCTTAAGACTAAGTGTGTGCTTATGGACCTTGGTAGATCCAGCTCTTCATAAGGAGAAGAATTTATGAGCTTCTCTTCTAACTGCTTAACTTTGCAGAGGACGAGGTGTTAACGTGAGTAACACAAGGAGGGCCAGCATCTGCCCTTATTTAGAGCTCACTGTCTCAGGAGAGGTGAAAAATCAATCTGTCAAACACCACTGGATTTCACTACAGGGTACAGGTTCTGAGGCACGTTAGGACATGTTTTAACTTACGTTCTGGATAAGACAACCCACCATATGACAGTTTAGAGGCAGTACTTTTTAGAAGATGAGCTTGTTTAGTAAGATATGGAGGAGCAGGTTTCTACGCCAGCTTGAAAAAATACAGGGACAGACGTGCTTAAAAGGTGAAAATTACAGAAGACAGACAAAAGCTTCTTCATTTCTGAAAAAAAACAAACAACAACAAACAACAACAAACCAAACAAAAACCCAAACAAACAAAACCACAATATCTAGAATAGATCTGTGTTGTGTTGAGTAGACAGAAAACTGCTGGCTTCACCAAAGAAAATCCCAGAGAAATAAATGGCTATTTTGCTACCAGCAGGAATCATATTTGTCTAAGCCTGCAAAGCAAAACCATGATGTAATTGTAGCCTATGTCAGCACCAGTGCCAGCTGAACACAGCTAGTGCAGTAACCACAGCATGGAGACAACAGGAGCGTGACCTTTTAACGCAGAGGCAGCGATCAGCGTTACAGACCTGGGTCTGTGATTCAACAGACAGATGTGCTGAAGCTTGCACTACTGCAGTTTCATTCAATCCTTCACCAGCATGTATTCATGGTAGTGCTGGGTTGCTTTTTCACCACGCATAGTGTTTTGGAGATGCACTTAATTTTCTTATGAAGTTCCTTTGTAGTTCCTTTTGATCCTGTACAAAGCTAATTGCAGAGTCAGGACTTGTAGCCTCTAATCCCTGTCAGGTTTGAGACCATGCAGACCGGCCTTAACAACAATGGCACTTCTTGTCATGTTTTTGCCCTCCCACACCGTACAGGCTCCCCATGGATGTCAGGCCAGCTGACTGAACTGATAAGGTGATAGCTCTTTTTAACCATTACTCTGAGTTAAAAACTCTGGATATAACAGTGAACAGCTCTATATGTTTCCTGCCCTTTTCTTCCTAACAGTTTACTAACAATATACATCAACCCAAGGACACTGCCAACCTAGAGAACCCACTTCCACAGCTTGTATCCTTGACTACTACTCCAGAGTAAGGTTTTCCTAGCAGAAAGCTGTATATTAGATGTGAAGCTTCATTCCTTAGCCTTGCTGTAAATTTGAACTTCACTGATGCATGTATGACACCAGCAGGTACATCTTACATTGTACGGGTAAGCTCAGTCACTGCTTATGAGTAATAATCAGCAGCCTCTCAAACTGTCAGAAATAAGTAACAAATTTCAATAAGAACTGCCAACAAAAAATAAACGCCTTGAGAGAAAGTTGAGAAATATATGCATGTTAAAAAAAAACACCTGAAAAAACCAAAACAAAAGGAAAAAGAGAATCCCTGGCAAATTGAACCTAAAATCAGATTAATGGATTATTTTTCTGCAATATCGGTTACCCCCAATGTGACAGATCTTCTAGATGTGCTGACAAAAGATGACACAATATTATACATCCAAAGCATTGCATGTGTGATTAAAGAAAATCCTTTGAGAAAACATGCATAGTAATTGCATTTTAAACATTCAAAAATAGCAATATTTGGCCTTCTTTCAATAGTAGTCTGAAAACACATCTTAGTGTAAAACTGCAAAAACAATTTAAATGCTGGCTGGAATTAAACAAGCTTGACTGCTGAAAAATAGGTCTTATTTATACAGCAGTGCAGGTGACAAGATTACTGGGTTTTTTGCTTACTTTTGGGTTCTTCACCCACAGAAGGTGGGGGTTTTTTTGGTTTTTTTTTTGGTTTGTTTGTTTGTTTGTTTTTGTGTGCATGTGTGGTTGTGGGGGTTCTTGGTTTTGGTTTTTTTTGTTTTGTTTTGGGGGTTTTTTTGTGTGTATGTGTGCTCCTTTTTTTTTTTTGTTTGGTTTTGGGTGTTTTTGGTTGGTTGGTTGGGTTTTTCTTTTTTGAGACACAGTCCAGTACTTAGCAACCACTGACCTTTACAAATTTTTACACAACAGTGCTTTATAAAACCAAACTCTGTTCCAAAATTTAGAGCTAGCAGCTGTAATGAAACAGGTAAAAGGAACTAAACATTCAGGGTCAGACAGAAAGCTGAAGGCAATCAGCTCTGCTCAAGTGAAATGAATGGATTTTTGTCTTCTTAAACTAGCTGAGGATCTGGCACTCAAGCTTCAAGTCAGAAAAGCTCAGGCAATTTCAACTCCCTAAAAATGAGCATGCATCAGATAAACACAGAAATGAAGTGCAGAGTCAGTGCAGTTTGATCAGCTTGTATCAGCTGACTCCCTATCCCCTTAAATAAACAACTCATTTGCTCAATTCGAACTTTCCATACTTCCAGAAGGATTCTGCAAATTAAAAAAAGAAAGGAACAGAAGCAATGATGCATAGCAAGCCCCAGCTTTTCACAGGAAAAAGCTTTATACTCTCTCCTTTGTGGAGAGAACCCCATGTGGAAATGCTCGGCTTCTGCAAGGCTGCCAGCGTCAATCATGGAGCAGCCCTGCAGCAGAGCAGCAAGGCACCCGAGGTCATATTCTGCACCTCTACATCTCAGCCAAGAAGAGGGACAGAAGGAGGCCGGGCTGAACTCATTCACACCTGCTCCTGCCGACAGAACACAATGAAATCTCCACGTTTATCCCGTTTCATGTATTCTTTTAATTCAGTACAGAACTCTTTGCAGAGTAAGAGATCAGAGCACACTAGGATAAATCAGAGGAGTCTATTTATAATCTCTGTCTTCTGATAAGTTAGCAGCATGTACCAGTTTTTCCTTGAAGTAAGTCTGAATGGGAGAAACAGATATCAACCTGGAAGCATAAGAGTACTGCTCAGTTTACCGTTTACCATTTACCATGCTTTGCATTTATGTATGCCTTTACTTTTTCTTCTTAAAAGGCCATGGTGCAAGCCCACTGGAATTCAGAGCTCAAAATCTAAGTTTTATTTCCTTTCTAAGCCAGTATGTCCAAAACACAGGTATGGTGTTCCTCTCCATTGCCACCACACCGAGGGCAGTGTATCTGCATTATTATGTCCACACCTCTCCTTAGGTACCGTACTGAAAGAATATCCAAAGCCACTGTGCAGAACTTCGTACTCCAAGGCAAATAAAAGTGCTCAGGCTCTATGCTGACCTGATTGGTAGTTTTGCCTCTGGAAAGCTTAACAGAGCCTGTCATTATGTATGTCATATATCCTACCATAATTAATTCCCTCAGGGAATGACATCCAGAGGAAGCATGGTTCAAAAACACAGCACACACCTGAAATCTGACATTTTGAAACAGACTCCCAACACCAGGATGCATGTGTGGAAGAGCTGATATTTTTATTTTCCTTGATTGTAGATACATAGCATAAACTAAATCCTGTCATAAAGAAACTGGCTCAGAAACTCTTGAAACACACAGATAAAAATCAGTGTTCTTTGCTCTTGAACAGATATGATTTAATTCATTAGAAATCCAGAAGGTGTTTAAAATTACCATGTGCCATTTAATATATGATGAAGTAATAGCTTCCTTCAGCCTTAGTGGAAAAGATTCAGAGCTGCAATCTTCTTTCAAATAATTACCCTGTTCATCAGTCTTCAGTATGACTCCGAGCAGAAGAGAAATGGAAAGACTGGCTATGAAAGCCTCAGTATATAGACGTACCAATCTGAATGGCAATGAGAGCACTTTGCAGGTGTTTGTCAAGTCACAGGCCAGAATTAGGCTAAAATTAGAACTGCTGCAAAGGAAGAGTAAGAGCATGTGAAAGTATAAAGTCCATAAGCCATACAAAACGGTCTTTGAAGACAAATGTATGAAGGTTGGGTAGAGATGCTGACTGAATGAGGCAGCTTCTCAAAGCTACAGCAGTGAATTAATGCTTTCACACACATAATTTGTGGTTTTGACTCAGCCATGAGTTGCTCTGTGTGGCTACCCAGGAAATGAACCTGTAGAGAAGAGAAAGTTAGTGGCTGACACAAAGAGCTGGGACAGCTTGGTGCTACCCTGCCTCAGGAGGCACATACAAGTATCTCGCTTGTGCAATTCCAGGACAGTGCAACTATATCCTTACTCAAGATAACTGTAGTGTTTCCTACCCAGGGGTCAAGGTAATCTTGCATCAGCTTGCACGAATGATTCTCTCCAATGGAAATGGCAACACAAAATCCAACATGCTGACTAAATAGTACTGCGAATTACATCCTTGAAGTCAATTCCTGTACAGAGTATTCAGTCAATAAAGTTCGTGGGCATCTTTTTCCTGGAGGCCCTAGAGACTTTCGTTAAAGCAGAGACATGTGAGCTGCAGTACAGTTTTAGCATGAATAAGACAGAGAAGGAATTAATTTGGAGAAACATCAGCTTTGTTGGAAGCTGACAGATTCCTAATGCATCAGATTTGTGATTGCTTATGGCATGACTGATTTTTCCCCCCCCCCGCATGTTTTTCTTCCACTTTGTTCCTTATTTATAATGAGGTTCTACAATAGCTACATTTCACAGATTTGATATAGATACAGGCCTTTCTATTAAATTTTCCCCAATCCCTTTCTCCTCCCATTCTACACCAAGATCGCCGCTCTATCTGTCAGGTCTCTCCAGGTACAAATTTATTTTTCATGTAATACCTGCCATTCAGTCAGCCTCAATGCAGATTTTTTCATGTGATTCCAGCTACCCAAACAGTTTCGCTTCTCCACTGAAAACTAAATAAAAATGTAATGTGCTTGATTCACTCAAATCTGCTGAAGTCTGCTTCAGCAAACCCTGCAGATCTACATACTTCAGACTGTCATCTCTTCTGAGCAGCCTGCTGTTTCCAATGGATACAAATTCTGGTATTTATATTCAGGAATACAACCAATGGACAACTGAAGCCTCAGGTACAAAAATACTACTGTTGCAAAGCCATGGCATCACAAACACCATAGTGCATAAATACCCAAGTCCATAAAAACTACCATGAGACACTAAGCAGTAGAACACATCATCTACTTGGTTTGCTCTGTAATACAATTCTATAGAAGTTAACCCAGCAAAGACCACGTTGGGAAATGAATTAATCCACTGAAACATTTCACCTCCATGTAAGCTGTGTGTTCCCTTTTGTTAAACCAGCTAACCACACTGACAGGGTAGCCTGGTGTGGCTTGGCACAGCTCTGCACCACTGCAAACTGCTTCATCCCAACTGAAGGCACCATGTTTCACTGTGGGCAGCATCTGCAGCAGCACAGAAGCCCTGTTTGGCTATATTAGCCCTCCCTGATTGAACTACATAACTGTGAGACTCCCCATGTAACTGAGAAAAGACAGCCAGGGCACTGGACTCATCCCTTCCTCTCCTCTCCCATGGGCAGGACACATCCACTTGTCAAATTTTTCTTTTGCTGCCATAAATAAAAGTTAAACTGCAACTTACCTTGTCAAATGAGTCATTCCATGGTTTATTATTGCTACGCAGGAAGCAAACCTAAATTACGAGCGTGGAAAAAATACTATAACTGCTCTAAATTGTGTTTCCACATGTGTCCTCAGACAATTTTTCTTAAGTTCTAGAGCACTGACCCCAAAGCACCTATGACTACATTTTTATGAGCATGGTAGACTGGTGGAAGAAGGCAGGGACAACCCTAAAAGCAGTGATTACAGTAGCATCTTAGGCTCCTTTATGCATGGAATGGAGTTACACCAGCTGTTCTATTGCTACCTATGTTGAACATCACCACCATCCTGCAGGGAACTGTGATCTACAGCTTTGGAAAGTTTGTTCTAGAAAAATCGAAGGGATGAACTTGTCCAATCCATAAGCATTAGTTTGTGGACCACAGATCACAAGCGTACTTATGCAGGAGACACCATGCAGAAACTGCTGTACTCTTACAGATGCTACGTAACACAAAGTTAAATGCTCTTGGAAAAACAACACAGTAGAACAAAGCCTGAAACTTCCTGCCTACATGAACTCATCCTAGAATTAATTTAATAAAACAGAGAGAAAGGCAAAAGCTAAGTTCTTCATTAATAACCCTAACCAGAACTGTGCAGCAAAGATAGAAAACTCAGACAGTTGTACTAATTTTAGAATGTTCTATTATGGAATTTAGTGCTGTAGCTGATTTAGAGGAAGTAAAAAGAAAAAAAATCTTTCCAATCGTCAAATGAAAGAGGTGAATTCATTTATATATGGCCAGCTTTCCTTAACACTTTGAACTAAATTGCTTTTATTTGGGGCTTTTAAGATTACGTTTGTCCTCTTAAGATTCAAACATTTTAATACCTCTCCCGTACCTTGTTAGGATCATTAATTTATTTTAAATGAAATGTAAAACCCAAATTTTAATTAACTGAAGATATTAAGGACCCTAAATCACATTTTTCACACAGTTTTTAGCTTATATGATATGATAAAACTGCGGCTCTGTTCTCTGCATTCTGCCTCTCTACAACCATCTCGTCAACTTAACTGGCAGATTGTTCTTCCTAACTTCACAGCCTAATCTGGTACATACTATTGTTAGTCCCTGTTAAAGAGCTGTTCTACTCTTCCCTGACCACAGCTGCATTTCACCAATGTACAAAGTGATTACAAAATATTTGATGCATCACAAGGTTGCTGCGAAATTCAAAAAGAATATCACTGCAAGGAGTCTGGAGCCAAAATGGTTTACTACAGTTATGAACCATCTAGGAAATGTGCTTTTGCAAAAGAATAGCCTTTTGCTTCCCGTCTGCTGGTGGAAAAACAGCCTCTTACTACGCATAAGAGGTGAATTACTCAATCTTCTGATTTACAGGAACAGCCCCATAAAACTACATAGAAGAGTCCGACGGATTTATTTTTCTACTTTCCCTCAACTCAAAAGAACATACTTTTTGCTTTCTCTTACTCTCTTTTCCCTTTTATTTTCCACACCTCCCTTTCCTTGCCTGGTGCTTCAAATACTCTGCCACCAAATGGCTAGAGAATTAGTAGGAGCAAGAAGCTGTTGCTTGAAAGAGGAAATACAGTGCAGTAACACATTTAGTTTTATTGGAGGCTCATAATGTGAATTTGCGTCTCACAAGCCATTTGAACAGAAAGCCACTCAACTTTAGAAAAGACAATTATTCACAGACAATAGAAGAGAGGGTCAGGGATCACTTCAAAAAACCAACACTTTTTTTATGAAGTCAGGATAAGGAAACTCACACACAGACTGTCCAAACGCAGTCACAGCTTTGGGGCCATTCGTGTGCTTTCAGCTTGCTTCAGCAAATGTCATGGTTCTTTTAAAAACATCTTCCTGCTCCTCATAAAACACCAGTTTGGCAGCACAAAAGCTGTCCACTGAAGTTTCTGAAGTTTTAAAAGACCTTTTTATTAATCGAATAATAATTCTTTCTGCTGTTATTTAACCAGACTGTCACTTCAAAGTTAGAAAAACCTAAGAGGTGCAATTCCCCTGTTTCCAAAGGAGGTGGATTCCTTTGGGCCATGGTGAGACCCCAGCTTTTTACCCCACTTCCCACACATGCGGGTTTTGTTAAGCTGTGCTGATTACCATTTGCACCATCCCTCATTACCTTACTCATTCTGCTATCACTTGTTAGCCATGCAAATGAGCATGTAAGACACAGAAACAAACAGCATGTGTTTATGTACTCTTCACTTAAATGCCACAAACTGTCCCTTCCCAGGTTGGTATAAGACTTCCTACAGATTTGCATCCTCTGCACCTGTCCCCCATTGCAATCTGTCTCTGTTCCCCCCAGCCACCCCTTCTCCCAGAGCCACCACCCTCATGGCAGTGCTGCTGCCATATCCCTGTGTGGTGCACCCACTGCACAAGTGCTCATTATCCTGCTGGCAGCTGCCAACCCCAGCACCACATGGCTCAGCTCTGCCTGCCCCCTCCAGCCTTGACTCAGCAGGCTGCTTTTAGAAAACTTGCAGAAACTTATCTTCAGGACTTCTAACACACTGTCAAAACTTCTTTTAAATCAGCCAGCATTTTCAAAAGTGTTCAAGGTATAAAAAGCCCAACTGCATAATCCCCATTTCTTTAGGAAAACAACTTAAAAAAGCAGAAATATAATTAGAACATTTCCATTTGAAGGCAAAAGGAGCGAGTCCCTCCACAGGTTTTATGAAAAAGAAAAAAAAAACATAAAAGCAAACAAATGAAAATTTCTAAATAGCTTTGAAAATATAGTAGTAGCTATTAAAAAACCATTGCTCACAAAACTGATAAATAAGCATATTTCAGGGGCTGGATCAGAGACTGATGTCCTGCTCATTGGCAATACTCCTTCATTAGCCAGAAACTTTGTTTTGTTACTATAGTTACTGTCACTACAAGTGGCCCTGACTAAGGCATGAAGTATTTGTTACATAAAACCTCAACGCAACTGCAGCCTTAAACTTCAGAAAGTACCAGCTCTGTGCTCAGTCCCACTTGCAAATTCTATTCCAAGCCCAAACTCAAAATGCTTTCATACCGAGTGCGGTGTACTCTTGAGCAACAGTTTAATAGCACTATTTAAATGCTGAAAACATAATCCACATTGTTCACAATACACACTACAACTGTGAAGGAATTTAGATGAACTGTGCAATGAGCAAGGGGAGCAGTGACTTCCTCCCTAGGGAATTACACTCTTAGCAGTGCCTATGAGGTGCAAGAGAAACTGGCAATCAACCTTAATAAAATTTGCTGACAGGCCATTGAATTTGATGGAAAAAATGCTTGTAGTCAGTAATAGCACCATGTAGAAAACACGTATCCTGCAGCTCTGCAATTTTTTTGTTTCATTATATTTTTATCTGCTTAGTTTGATGAAATCTAACATCAGGAAGAAAAAAAAAATACTCTCTTCCTTGGCCTTTAATATATTCTGGTTTCACATAATTTTTTTCTTGTTCTTCTGGGGGATATTTTCAACCAGACAAACTGCTATTATGGATAATCTTGGAAAAGTAGCTTATGAGATCCCCAGTGAAAACAGGGAGATGACAGAACCTCACTTTTTAAGGTAGTCATCTGATGCTGATACTCCAGTACAATGCACCAGTCTGCTTCAGGCCATCTGCACCATTCTCAGCTGTTTTTTCCTCTACTTGGGTAGGAGAAAAGAGTGTGGCTTTCCTTCTCTTCAGAATGAAATCTAGACACTAAGCTTTTTCTTAAAAGGCCAACAGCCCACACAGAACCTGCTCACAAATGACAATAAGCAATTAATAAGTACCGAGGTCAGAAAATACTTCCGTTTCTACACTTGCTTTCCTGCAGTAAGCATTGCTCAAGGTTTGGGTCAAGCCAATGATCAGGGATATTTCTACTACAGCGCTAAGTAGTCAACTTCTGAAATGGCAGATGTAGCCATTTATGCTACATATTTAAGCTTTAAGCAACTTGAATGCTACTGAAGCCCGGAAAGGTATCTTCTCTTTCCTTTCCACCCTTGGTGCTGACACCCTGTACTATTCTTAGCGTGCAAAAATCAGTGGTGTTAATTTCAGCGTTCACACATCAGAGAAAGCATTTAGAATTTATTCATTCATTTGTGAGAACCTCTATAGGGCTTTGTTCTTAATGACTGAGCAACACATGTGACATTATTTGCAACCAGTCTTATAGCTTATTACAGCCTCGTAAGTGCTTAAGAGCAAATCTGCCCACCCTGAGGCATAAGAAACATGATTTCCTTAAGGTGCTGTTTAGAAACAGAATTGCTTCCTTGGTTCTTCCATGTAATAACAATGTTCACAGTGACATCTAAAACCATGATTCCTGTCTCTTGCAAGTCAGGCAACTAATCCCAGACTAATGTCCTAGTCTTTGTAGGCAAATAATGAGTACCTGATGGAATATGCAATTTGTGAGTGCAGCTTCTAGCTTTTTGTGGCGCTGCAACTTTAAACTGTACTGTTGTTTAGACTGTGTTAGAGAAAAAAAATAAATTGTTGTTCAGCTACAGTATTGCTTATGCCCAGAAATCCCAGATTCAGGGTGCATGTTGCTATACCGTACAAAATGAGACACTGGCCCTGCCATGTGCAGAGGCCAATTAGATGAGATCAGTAGATATTGCCATATTGCACTAAAATACAGCTTTTGGATCAGAAGTTTGCAGGAGATCAAAGTGGAGAAATTAGTGAAGTCTAAGTTAATAACTACTGAACAGCTGATAAAAACAACATTGCAAGGATTAGACATGTTTTGAGACAGCAAGGCACTTGAAGAAGTTATTTTATTCTTTTAAGACTAGATTGACCTCTAGAACATCAAAAATCTGTACTAGCATTCTCTACACATTTTCCAGTGTTGCTATCACAGCCGCTGAGCTGAATAAAATCCCCCTGCAGCAGATTATTTAGATGCTGTCTTTCACAATATCATCATAAGGCTTAGACCATAAACTAACATTGCAGAAGTTTAAGATGTTTGTTTCTACATCCCCCTAAAAATTAACTGAAAACTAAGTTTTAAGTCAAGCTTGCTTTGCTGTCTTCCTTTCTCTATATATCAGTTCATTCTGCTAAAACAGGGAAGGTTAGATTCACATGCATTTTGCTTCTGCGAAGTTCTTTGTGTTTTTTCAAATCACAAGAAATGTAATGGGGCTTTGCTAAAAAGCAATCTCACATACGTAGGATAAAATATGTCTGCAAAACTAAGAAAGGCACCCTGTCTAGGGCTGTGTAGAGAAGGGGAATGACACCAAAGACAATAGGCTTTCAAATGCAAGTTTTCCTGCCCTGCAAAACCGCAGATAGTGCACATGACACACACTTTAACATCATTATCCTGTAGGATCCCCCTTCCAGTTCCCCACAGACATTTTCACAGAATCATAGAATCGACCAGGTTGGAAAAGACCTCCAAGACCATCAAGGAGGACTATGCCCCTGCTATGCAAACCTGGACATTTGCGGGTGGCCAGTGAAACAACAGGCAATTGCTGGTTGCCACCGAGAAAGAAGCAACATAATTCCAGAGTTGCTGGTAGAGCAGGCTTCAATCCCTATTATATTTGAAAATCATCTGGTGTGAAAGCCCCAAAGAATGCATATATATTGCTTTTTTTTTTTATAGTGGACTTGAAGAACAAAAATCTTTTTCCATTTGGCATTTCCAAACTGACAATGTGCAGGCTCTTGATTAAGATGGAACATAGTTTATACTCCTGGCAACAAAGGAGACTCCAAACATTTCCATCTGCTTTAACAGCAGAGCAGTAAACAAGAAGATGTACGATCCAGTTTAGTTTCAAAAGAATGTTTTCCATTGAAAGATAATTTAGTATATATATCCTGACTTCTATATGTAATTGTATAAGAAAAAGCATTAATTCACACAAACACTTTGGATGCAAAAAACCCCAAACAAACCATAAACCCTTCCAAATAATAAACTCTCAATGTACTGTGCACAGCTCTGAACAAACCTTTCCATAAAACAGCACTATAGTGGTGGCTCAAGGTAGAGGAAGTCTCTGTGCTCTCCCTCTCAGGAGTCATTCCTTCTCGAGATGTAGCAAGAGCACAGATTAAAGCAATCCTACATAGATTAAAAATCCTCCAGGGGTGAGATCTGTACAGATGGATGGCAGCAACATGAACTACCCCAAATGAACACTGGCTCCATGCCACCTACCAGTGGCTTCCCAAGGTGCATGTTACTGGTAACTTTGTTTTAACACAGTACATGGGACATGTAAACCTTGGAGACTGCTCTGTGCAGGCCAGGAAAATCTCTCACCCTTTTCCTCTCAGAGTCCTTGTCTGCTTAGTAGTGCTAGTTACCACGGATGCTTTGCCTGCCTTGCTGGCAGTTGCTGCAGCTGGATACAGTTGGGCTCACCAATGCCCAGCTGAATTGCTGCTGTGTGGTTCAAGGCAGCCCCCTGGGTCCCAAGGGCTCAGGGGTGTGAGCACAAACAGCTGGGCACTTTGCCCACACAGATCCACATCTCTATAGAGACTCTGTTAGCAGCAGCCCGAGGAGCTGGGCTGAAGCCAGCCCCGCCATGTCTCTGTGTGGAGCAGCCCTGGCAGGGTGGACATAATCATTTGCAACTGGTACTCCCTTGTATGCACCAGCTGTTTCTTGCTACTGGTGAGGATGGTCTAGCAGCCAACACCTAACAATTTTGCATCCTTATCTGGCAGGGAGCACCACTCCTCGTGGTGGGGCCACAGCTGCTGTCATATGCAGCTGGGGTGGGGAGATGCTGTACATCCTTCTCCTCAAGTGCTATTTTTGCAAGGCCACATCATGTTGGCCTCTCAAAGCACTTCTGCTGCAGTGGTGGGGCAGGGCTGGAGAAGAGTCTAAAGATGATCCACACACATATATAGTATTCTTTTGTTTCATGTTGAGTTATGTCATTTCTACTTTATTATATTGCACACTGGGGCCCCTGGTGGTCTAGTGGTTAGGGTGCAGGACTCTTACCGCTGCGACCCGGGTTCGATTCCCAGCCCCCTGGGCAGATGGAGCTCGTTAGCCCTGTAAGGCAATCCATCTAAGAGAAGGTCACTCTAAACAAACCTACATCCTGAGACCCTCACTGCCACTGTCCAAGCTTGCTCGGCCCTGGCAGATGAACCTCAGGATTAAAGGGTGGGCTCAGTTCAGCGCACGCTGTGTCTCACCTAAAAAATCCACTGCGCAGGCTCGAAGGGTTAATGACCTTTCCCAAATCTTCGCTCGCGAAGACTGGCCATTATTATATATTGCACACTTAAACATTACTGAAAGCCAAGCGAAAGAGTTTTTCCCTTTTCCTCCCAACACAATGCCCGCATTTTGAAGAATCGTACAAAATGACTGGTTGATGAAACTCATGGGGTGGGAGGCAGGGCTTCCACCTTCACCCAGTAGCACAGCTCCTTGTGGCTCCCTTGCCAACTAGCCATCTCTCCTCTTTACTACACAAACTGCAGTGACATGTATACTTTCAGCTGGGTTCAGACCCCACTGTACTATATAACCTACCAACAACAGAAAGACGTTGACTCTGTCTTGAGAAAATACAAGTAAAACTATAGAATAGTCTCAAGTCATCACAAGTGATCAGATGGTAGATACGAATGGCCAGACTTAAGGAGAGGAAAAAAATAAAATAAAAAAAAATATAATAAAATATCCAGGAGTCTCTTCACTTTGAATTTCAGTTCAACTGCTTACTGTAATGAACTTCATTTGAGTTGCTAGTTATCAGCCTTCTGCCACTTTTCCAGCTGATAGAGACATATGGAAAAGAGGTCACTGCATTTATTTCTAGCAGTTCACATGTCCAGCCCCAGCACCCAGAAATACAATTCTGTGTCATACTTACATCGTGCTGGGTTGCATTTTCTCTTGGTGTATGTAGGAAAAACTCTGCTAATGACTGCGGCACTTGAAGAGACCACTTTACTCTCCATCCTCATGTTTCCCCTTCCTCGTAAAATACAGCCTTTATGACAAACTTACTGCTAAGGTACATACATAACAGAAAGCTTCAAGTCAAGGTAAAATTGAATAAAGGTGAGTAAAATGATTCATATCTGCTTTGCGTTGTAAAAATGTTAGCATATTAAGAAATATGTCAGGATATTTTCAAAGACACGTTGGTAACAGAACTTCAATGTTACAGTCTCTCTCTCTCCATGATAACATCTCCATCTATCATTATCTTTCCTTTACTGAAACTAAAATATTAAATAACATGAATACTGAGTAATATCAAATAGTATGACTGTGCCTGATGACATATCTGGTTCTGCAGATATTAATGACAATGGCAACAGAAGCTGACTTACCATCTAAGAGGCAATTATTACTAGTATTTCTAAGAAAGTGAAGAGTAAAGACTTTTCCCGTTCTCAGAAGGTGAAAACCACACTTGTGGTTGAAAAATTACCATACTTGGCTTCTGTTTCCTGGTGAGTTCTTCAGAACATTTGAATCGATTCCCCTCTCTTTTCTTTTTGAAGAAAATAATACAAATCAAAACACTTTGTGCTCTTCTCATTAGATAAATAAATATTCCTAGCATCTCAGAGTAGAAGTCACTCAAGTCTGAACATCAATGCCTCTCCATATTTCAGGATCTGTGTTTTCCAGAAATGCTTATCATCTGTAATTCTCAGTGAATCCTAATAAAGCTGATGTTCTTCATTCTCAAAAATCAATTCCCCTCCAAAAAAAATGAGACTCTTAATCACCCTTGCATTTGAGGCTTTTTAAGGGTCTCAGAAAATCCAGAAACTATTTCCCCCTGCTTCTCTAGTGATCAGCTTCTGAGAGCCTCAGAAAACAATTTCAGATTATTGGATATGTATGTTTAACAGCAGACCTTCCACAGCTTTCACCTCCACTAGATGTAAAGAGATGAAAAACAGACAAGCAGGGCATTTTGTTTCCTTCCTTTATCCATATGAGAGCGCCTCAAAGGACTTCAGTTCAAGAAGATTCTAATCATGTTTTCTAGCAGAGGCAATGTCTCAAGGTGCTAATAAAAGATGGCAGTCTATTGAACCTGCTGTATACATGTGGGGAAGGGAAAGTTTTTTCCCATAGCCGGAAGGGGAAATTTAGACCTAGGCTTCCCACAGTAACACCACCACCTTTCTCCCTTGGTTCTCTTTTTCATTTCCAGGCAGCAAGCATCCTTAGGTCCTCCTTCTGATCTCCATGACACAGGTCTACCCTTGGAGTTCACAAAACTGCCTGGTAGAAACACAGGGATCTCAATCACTAAGTCCCTCCTCACCTTGGATAACTTCTACACGCATGTACTACGGCTAAACTCCCATTCACAAAGGTCCTACTGATAACTTGACTTTGCTGCCCAGATGATACACACATGCTATTTTTCAGTATATTCTGGCATTCAACACAGACACTTCCTTTGACTATAAAGCAGAACACACTGCAGCTGTTCAAAAGCAAATGGCATGTAGCAGGGAGAAAAGTAAGTGTTGGGGGAACCAACTCATTGTTATAGCAGATATACAGAGCTTTGAAGTACAGAACCTGTGGCTGGTAACTCAAATCAGCCATGCTATTCCTGAATTTTGGAATTTATTCTTGAATTTCTGAAGTGAAGCCTATGCATTTGCATAACTAGTGTTTCCAACATCAAAACAAACATCTAGAAGCACTGCTGTTGACTATAAAGGTCTTAAATGTATGGAGGCAGTAGACATTTAGTCAGGTAGTAGAGGGAAAAAAGTTATTATGAAATAAAATTGAGTTTTCATCCAGAAGAAAGATTTGAACCATTGCTGCTAAGGTTGGAAAACCATGTAGCTGTTCCTTCTTTTCATATGATACAAAGAAAGCAAGTCTGCAGTAGGCTCCTCTTTAAGTTCCGTTTAACTCTTTTTATTCATATCCTGAACTCTGTGCTATGAGGGAATGGAATTCTTCCCAAGTACCACTGAATCCATCCCTATAATTTTAAGATGGATTGATATGTACATTAACACAAATCCATTCCTGGCACAAACAGACACGAACCAGCTAGGGGGACATTCCTTCCCACTGCACTAAGCTGGTAGATGGAGTGCTATCGTGCTCATCCGCTGAATTTTTGTCTTAGATCAGACTGTGACCCTTAGAAAAGCACGCATATGTCAATTTGAACCTGCCAAAATAGGAATCCAATCTTAGATACTGTAACTCATGTTGTTTCTTCATCATATTGGGAGTAGAGGGAAGGAGAACAAAGAAAAGAAAAAAAATAAACAGCTAAAAGTGTGGAAATAAATCCTAACCTGAAAAAAACACTCTCAGATTTCTATTTTCAAGGGGTTTTTTACCTTTAAGTATCTGTGTTATCTTTAATAAGAGCCAGGAGTCTACCTTAAAGCTTTCCCTTTATATATTTGGCATACGAATACTCAATATCATTACTAGTTCCACAGAGTATAGTCCTGATTACTGCAATATTTCATCAAGGGTTTTTTAGATTAATTTTATAAAAACAACAAGGAATCATAACATTACAAAAGAAGCAAATGTTATAAAGTAAAAAAACCCAGCTCAACCCCTCTAACTCCACATCTTGCTTGCTTAAGTGGATCACAGATGCCTAACATATTTCGTATTCTTGTAGCACAATACTGCCATATCACTCAGGTACATACTTCTGTTTTGTATTACTTTGTATTATTGTCTGGGGTGTCAATAAAAGAAATAAGAACATTTTTGGGTCACTCTCAGTAGGCAGAGTATGGACATACCACTACAAGAAGTCAGCTTACAAAAGGTCTACTCTTACAAGTTTTGAATATCCTATTTATAAAAGTTGTCTAGCATGATCAAATGCTACAGCCAAAACATTAATCTATTCCTGCTTTAGATCCTCATATCTTACACCCTCGAGGAATTCAAACAAAACAATATTCTGAGAATTTTAACAAGCTGTTCTATCACCAAGTCTGCTCACAGGTTGCACCAGGCTTCCTTGCCTCTTGCCTAATGATGAACTTGAATCATATAAATCGGCTGATCTCATTCTCTAAAGCCATACTTCTAAAGCCAGGAGGGGCCACCACCATTTCAGTGGGAAAAGTGGTAAAACCATTCTATGGCATGTGCAACTGTATTACCTGGGGGTGAGGTGAGACGGATAGAGGTACAACTCGATGTAACAATTATAGTAGAGACTAGCCACAACACAAAGGTGTGCAAACCATCAACTGAGAGACAACAGACTCTTTATTCACCATGAAGATTACAGGCAAGAAGACAGTTCTACTTTACTGCTGTTAACAGTATTGCATTACTCTACAAGTGCCCATAAAGATATGGCTCAAAGAAACCACAAGTTGTTTATTTTCCACATACAAGAAAGAGCCTGATAAGCAATGGAAAAAGAATTCAAACTGGAAATGCCAGTTTAATCATGCATTTGAGATCCAGATTTTACATCAGGGTTTTTTAGAGGTGAGTGGAAGCATCTGGTAAATGACATTGCTTATATACCACAGAATGGCTCTCCCCACAGTAAGTCTGCACCAGACTATGACAAATAAATCTTGCCAGACGATTACTTCATATGTCCTTAATGAAATTAACGTAGAAGTGATGAATTCAAGGACATCTTCTCTCAGTAAACCACGTCTAATCTAGAAGTGGACTTTGTATTTTGAGGGCTGGCTATAGCAGAAGACATTTCTGCTAAAACAACACCAACACCAAGACAACATACACAATTCCCCATGAGAAACTTACTTCCTTTTTTACAGACAGTCTCCAGGATACACATTTAATATTTCTTGGCCTTCTGAGCTTTTTTTGCACTACATTTACAGTAATTACTTTCATGATAGCAAATACCTTTGTAGAACAAAAGCATTTGCATTTGACAACTACGTTGCTCCAAAACACCAACCCACCTGGGTTTTTTTGAGTCTTTATGTGCAGAACAGCAATGCTTACCGAAAGTTCTGTTATTTCTCTTTATAACTAGTTTTGAGACTCTGAAAGCAACAGAATAGTGACTTACAGTTTAGAAAGAGGAGGAATATTAGCAGTTGTTCATTTAATAGAGTTACGACTCCTCTGCAATATGCAGAACTGCTACAGAGATAAAGATGTGATCATTTAACAAAACATTCACCATTCACATTGGGCAGCAATTAGAAGATGCTGCACATTATCTCAGAGGATTGTATGTTCTATCTTAATGGGGAGCCATCCAGGAGCAGCAAACCAGCTGGTGAACAACAGAATAGTTTTGATAAGCTGTCTGGGAGCAATAGAGTATCCATGAAATTGATATCCTATTTCCAACTTTAGACTTCATACAGACATTAATTTTTTTCCAGTGCTGGAAGCTAACCAATTAGAGCTAAAAGATGACCAGAGAACAAAACCGTCTCTGGAAGAGTGGATGACTCAGGGAGGCAAAGCCAATTTTACACAAGCAAAACTGGAAGGAGGAAATAGCTAAAGATAAAGGACCATGTTAGACAGGCTCTTTGGTGGGTTTTGCAGGCTGCCAGACCTGTGGGACTTCTGCCTGGAACACTGTGAGGTGTGTATACAGGCTTTAAAAAGGGAAATTCTTTCTAAATAGACAATGCATTATTTTAAGATCTCCTGGAGGGCAAGAGGGGTGCTTACTAGTATTATTTCTTCCCTGAGACAAGCCTGTGGAGGTAATCACTGCCAGACTCAGGGAGAACACTGACCAAAAGGCTGGCCTTTGAGTTGGAAAAAAACTGAAGGAATCCATCTTAAGGAAGGCTTATGATTAACAATACCGACCTCGAGGAGAGACACCTAATGCTATCTTCTCACCCAAATGGGCTGAAGACAGTGCTTTAATATACATACCAAAACCAACTGTTGGTGCTGCATTCATTAACTGCTTTTGAAAGCACACTATCATTGACAGTGTGATAAAACATTAAGTTTTATCCTGGGCAGTCTCCCCCCATAGGTGTCAGCAATTCTTCAGACGATAAATTCCATGTAAAGGTTGCTATTATTTCTATCTTTTATAGTAATAGCAAGGCAGTGTATTTCTTCCAGTTCACTCCAGCTTGCAATATGTCCAATGCAGATAGCTCTCATTCTTCCTTCATGCAGTCTTCCTTTGTCACTGCTTGACAGTACATTCAAGTGTTCAAATTCAGTCATTCACTGACTGTAATATAATGGATTTGTTACTATATGCCACCTTTCAAGAAGCGATCTTGCCAAGTTCATTTTGTGCTTTTTGGATATTCAGCCCTCCATCAGCTCAATCCAAAACACTGCATCTCTCTGTATTCAGTGCCTAGGTTTTGCATCCCTCCTCCCTATGCACCACATCAACCTCTGAAATGCCAAGTAAATGTTTAAGTTTAAACACATGAACAAGGGACACTTTCAGATATATCTGGGTCAATATTATGAGCTCCATGCCAAAGGATGTTGTGTGTTAGCTGAGCAAGGCAGTATATTTTTTTCAACTGCTTCAGCCACTAGCCAACCACGTGAACTATCCTGAACAAATTCTTCTTTAAAATTTTTAATGAAAGAATTTAATACAAAACCCAAAAGAATTTGATATAAAAACAAACTCATCTTAATTACATACAGAGACCAATGAAACAGCATGAAACGTCTGTCGTTTGGGCCAGCTAGCCCTTAAATTTTTACATAGTACGCTTTCTTTTATTTAGGATATACATCTAGGCAATGTTTCTGGGGGTTTTGTCATCTACAGAGCCCTAAGGTCCCCTAATGCAGCTTTCATCATCCTTTCTTGATACATGCCATCAAACTCTATTTCCAAAAAGAGTTGTCATTAGGAAGGGAGCCCCCAGGCACCACATTACACAGTAGCCTGGTTCATATAAATGTGAACTGGGAAAAATAATCAACCACTTTTAAATACAGCTTTTAAATCATGCAGTTGAACTAGCCTACACTATTTACATGAAACATCTTGTAGTCATTCCATACAGTAGTAAAATTTATTAGCATTTTCCTATAAGGTAGTAACAACTGGAGATACACAATAGCATCAGGTCTTTCTCCCTTCAAAGAGATTTTACGAAGCAGTAAAGCCCTTCTAGCATAAACTGTACTAGAAAGCCTGAAATGGTTTCAGATTTGGTACAAACTATAGATGTAGTCTGTTACTCTTCTTGCTTTTCCCTTCCTCATTGGATTCACGTTCTTTTTTTCAGAAACACTTTTTTCTTAATTTTTTTTTCCTGCCTTGCAAATCTATATTCTTTCTCTGTTCCTTCACTCATGAGTTATTTGCGGGCTGGTTTAGAGAAAGACCCATACAGACAGAGGGTAGTCACAGTAGCAGAGGCAAGAAGCCAGCCCCTACTCCTGCACCTGTGTGTATCTGTGAATGAGTCTCACTGTCAACCGTGACACACACCACTGCGCATGAAAGGAGCAAAGAGGGGCTCTTCCAAGGGCACACACTTCAGCTAGTCTGTGTTTAGGAGTAAGCATGAACCTGTGGCTTCCCTACCAATACTAATTGTCTTTATCAAAAACAGCCCATTCTGCTATTTCTTGGCAACGTCTTTCCGCACATGAGGACTGGCACTGATAGAAGCATAAGAGATAATATTATTTTCAGCTTTGGGGAAATCAGATTACCAGACAGCACAAAGGCAACCAACCCAGTAATCCTCCAAGTACTTTGCATGCCATGTTTTCTATGTTTTGCCCTCCCCTGAAACATAAATTATCATAACTGCTGGAGGAAAGATGTAGGATTTGACAGACCAGCTGGTCAACTGGACATGGCGAATACTCTTTTCCTGACATATACCACCTCTTCTTCCTCAGCCACCTCTGTCTTATGTATCTTTAAGTGTCTATAGTCCTCAATGAACATCTAACCCTTGACTGCACAATGTCACCTTGGACTGTAAGAAGGTTTTTTTCACTATCTTTAGTACTTTCAAATGCTAAAATACAATTTATCACCGCTGGGCTATTTCCTGCTTCAGTTACACCTATGCTCACACTCTGAAAGAGATGTTGGCATCATTTTAAGAGATTTTCCATTTCTAATTTTCACTTAATTCTCAAAGATGTGCACTGATAGTCTCAGCTCCTCAGGTACATAAAGTAACTAACCTCAAAAACACAGGCAGCAAAGCTATTTTAAATGGCAACGTGCAGCTTACAATAAAAAGCATTATATGTTGATATAGCACCATAGTTCTAAAAGATCCTAAAGCATTCAAGCTGACATTTAGACAGCCTTGATCTTACTTGTGACCTTCCTTTGCTCTGGTTCAGAAAATATCCCACCTGACTACTGGACTACGCTTGTGGAGACTGTTCCCTCTCTCCATTGAGAATGCAGGCTGTCTAAAGACAATGTCCATGGGTTTAAAATGCCATTTAAATACAGGCAATTCTGAATGGAAGTTGGTCTTCCAGCAGTGCAACAGGATTTTCTGCAGTTTGGCTAAGAAACTCAGCTGGTATGCAATCACCAGAAAATATTACAGAAGCTTTAATTTTTGTACAGAACAGACAAATTCGTTGTTTTGAAAGGTCATGACAGTAAATTGCATGGAATTCAATTTACCTCCCTCAGATGGATGAAGGTCTGAGTCAAACATAGAACAGTGGAAGCCTTTGGCTCCAAGAAGTCTGTGCTGATTCAGACCTGCTCTTAGGCAGGCAAACCATCCTTTCAGCTCTGCATTATTACAGCTTGTGATTTTCAACTGATCTTTCTCCTCAGCTGTGCTATTGTAGCAAATTGTGCCATAGATGAACATCAAAGCAATGGTCAATGCAAGAAAAATTTGTTTGTTCTTAACCAGGAACTTACCAAACATAAAGTTATTTGTGAAACAGAGATCATAATAGTTGTCTCACACTCATTTCTCCACGTGTAAAGTGAAATATAAAAACTACAGGGAGATGCATGGGAGACAATATCATCAGTACAATACAGAAAGACAAATACTGGAAAAGCAAACAAGCAAAAGGATTAGTTTCAAAAACAGAAAGACCATGAAGGCAAAGTCAAAAGAATACCCTGAACATGTTTTAGCTTCACAGTACACCCAGGAGGAGAGTGCACACCTGCAGCACACCTAATTTAACAGGCTCCTTGTGCATAACTGAGAACAACAGAGTTAGTGAGCAGATCATTCCTGACTGGATGTATCTTATGAGGCAGTAACTCTTACCTAAAGCTTTCTGGGTATTCAGCAACAGCCATGTTGATAACATCCAGTGCATGCTGATAGTGCTTCTGAGCTGAAAAGAGGAGGGCCAGTAGATGAAGTGAATTCATGTCATCTTTGCACAGTTGCAGGGCTTCTTGAAGATGGTCTATAGCATCTGAAATCTAGAAGGAGATGGCATAGAAATAAAAAGAGAACTCAGTACTCCTTCAGTCCTACATTTATACCTCAAAGATAAGAACAAATACAAATTCTGAAGAAATTCTACTTAGATGTCTTCTACTATTGAAACAGTTTGCCAAAATTAACAGACTGCACTGCTTGAAAAAAACAAACATTCTAGAGAAAGGAGTCTGCAGCATTACTAAATCACTGCTTATAAACAAGAGCAGCAGATCTGATCCAATCAACCCCCTCTTACTTTGGCTTGGTGATTCTATGCTGTAAACAGATGCACTACAGAGGCCCAATTCTCAGCTCTATTTTCTAGGATGGGTGGCTGGCTCTTCACCTGGGGGAGAGCATTACACATTTCTGCTGTATTTTGTCTCTTGTAATAGCTGTATAAAGCCTTTCATGATTTGGATCAAGAACATAAAAATTGAGTTTGAACGTTCAAGGGAAAAAGAGTTGAGATTTAAAATGTTGTCAGAAGAAGAAGTATCTTCGCAAGCAGTGATGTAAAGAGCAGTCCTGACACTCACAGCAGTAGCATGTCATTAGAACCAAGTCTCATTTGGCAGAAAACATCTATAATGAATGCAAGTATATCACATGCTCTTTGTGATCCAGTACGCTACTTTAGGCTATCTGTTCAAAAGGGAACTTCTTAGCAGATTCTCTTTTGTTTGTTTACCAGTAAGTTTTATGCAGAGGATTTTTTTAAGATTCTCTAGTGCCTGAAATTACCATTACATACATTATTCCAGATCTGTGTTTGGCTCTGGAAATCTGCAGAAAACAAAACGTGAAAATGTGTAAATTTCTTTTCCTCATGTATGCTTTCCCACTGCTTCTCTTATGGATGGAGAATGTAGTTCCTTCTTCCCTACTATGAGAAGTTCCCACCTAGCAAAGTTTTGGAGACATTTTTCTACCCTGGCATATCAACAGTGTCAAATTCCCACTGCCTCCACAGCTCTCTCACAAAAACAAGTAGCACATAACTAATGAAAGCAACAATTACACTGCCTGCAGCTACAACAGAAGTTGTTGATTATCTAGATCCCAGGTATGCTTCTGGGAGCATGGTATATATATTCTATTCGTGGGACAACTTCATCCTAATGTCCAAGTGACATTTCACTCTTGCTGTTCATACAGGAGCCACAGTACTTATCTACCCTATTACTGGTGACTCCATGCAAGCCTGGAGATCCATGTGACTGCTCCAGACATAACCCCAAACTGGCATGTGGCCCACAGTGTCAAAACTGCTGAATGTCCTGGCTTGGATTCAGGTTGGGATACATGACTGAGTGCTCAGCTTTAATGAATTACTGCTTGTCAGTGGAGCTACTTTAACCACATGTGTTATTACAGCTTACTGCAAAGGTAAATGCATTGGCGTAAATCACCAGTGTTCCCCCAGCAGCTCACTAGAATACATTTTTATACAATGTAAAAATACTAGCAATGACAAGACAACTTGAAACCAGGACAACAAGCATGAAAACTATTGTGGGCCCAGATCTGCTGTCCACAAAGCTCTTCAGTAGATATATCAGAGATATATAAATTGACTTGCTAAAACAAAGCTGCTATCAAGACTCTTTTTACACTCAAGACTAAAAACACCTCCTATTTTTTCTATTCCTCTGTCTCAGACCTGCACAAGTAGTCATAAAGAAGATATAAGCTTGGAGAAAAGTAAGTCCATTAGAAGAAAAAGAAAACCCGTAAACCAGACAACTGGAGGGGACTATGAACAGCCTGTTCCAGCTGACCCTGTTTCAAGCAGGGATTGATCTGGGTGATCTCTAGAGGTTCTCTCCAAACCCGATTATTCTATGATTCCAAGACTTGGGAAGGTGATCCTAATTTGCTAGTATGAATCAGACAAAGAATAATACTTGCAACTAGTGTCTTTAGTGAGGGGCTTCAAAATTGTAAGGGTACTTGACCTTACTTGCATGTGAACATGCAAACTGAGTCACAGACTTTGCTCTATGTGTTGGAAGGGACTTACAGCCACACAACTGCAAGTCCATACCCCTAACAGAGGCCTGCCATCAAAGAAGCTCTCTGACTGTGTTGCAACATCCATGAAATAAAGCTGCATAAAAGTCAGTTGTGGTCTCTCCTACAAACCTGTGCCTGCTGGGCAGGCAGTCATATACTGCTGATATAGACATAATCTAAAATAATTTCCCCCTGTTCTGTAGTATAGGGCCTGCAATGGTTACATCTCATTTCAGTGCTTCCCTCTAGTACCATCAGAGTCACAGGCAATGGCTGGTTTTGAAATTTAATTACGCTTCTCTGGCACCTAATTGTTTAACTTGAGTCCAGAAAGGTTCCTTGGTGCTCTAAGACCATTAGTGGCCTACACCGTTCTGCTGCATAATTAGAAACACTGAACGAAAAACTTTTAATTATATGAACTCTATGCCTTTATGGGAAGCATTATATGAAACAACAACCTGCAACAGACCAGAAGCAATGAAATACAAACTAAATTTCTAGAAGAACAAAAGCAACATATCTGGCAGCAGTCAAAGCGAACTTCTTTTGAAAGAGGTATTTTTATTTAAGTAACTGTATAACATGAGAAAGCTGGAAGCTGGCAGCCCAGATGGCACCCTGAAACTTCAGGGCTTTATCAGAGGTAGGCTGCCAGTTTAAAATTCCCTACAAGCACTGAGCTTTAAAGTAATCTTATTTCAGCTGGACTCCAAGTCCAAGTGAGGCTTGTAATTAGAAGATGCTGCACTTCCCTGATTTATCTTTCTGTTAACAAATATACCACATGTTTTGCATGGCACACAGGTAAATTCACATCACACTGATCAGGAAGCAAAGATGCCGCAGTAGGCCATAAATAGCATCTTGCAGCACTACCAAATATAATGACGCAACATGGATTGTTTAGGCTGCCTCTCAGAGAATAGGATTTATCTCAATAATGCCATATGTTTCCTTAAAAACAATGTTGGGATGTTACAATTATAGGTATAAAAAGGAAAACAGTATGAGTGTTAAAAATAATTCCCAACACTAGAATGTGCTTGCATATTTAAAATGGTAAATGAAATAGAAACTTGTAAAGAGGAGTTTTCAGGCCTTGTAATTTCACATCAGTTGACAGTTACACTTAATTAACCATTAAAACAACCCACTCCATCTCTTTTTATAGCACGGGGATTACAGAAAGGAGACAGCTTAATCGACTGGCAAGAGCTTCCATTGAAAACAGACTTGCTACAGTCCACCAGAACTTCAGGAAAACTGGAATAGATGCATCTGCACGTTATTATTTAATTCTTACTACAAGCCATTTTTGATCACCAGAAAAGTCTAGGCTAGGATGTAGGCAGAAAAGCAGCATGCTGCTATTCAGCAAAGAGGCACTAGCTGGTCCAGAAGAAAGACAGAGATCAGAACTACCCACATCCAAGCAGCCACTGAAAGAAGCATCTCTTGATACCTACTAAAAAAGAGTTCCCCTTTTGGGGCAAAGGCAGCAGTCTCTCCTTCTTGAAACGAAACTAAAACCTGTAAAAAATAACTGAAATATTTTTCTCTGGTCTGTTAACTGATGTTTATCTCAGTTTTAGATCCAGACACTCTGGAAAGAAGCAGGTGTTTTCTGGATATTGCCACTTGAAACTTGAGGTCTGTTGGAAGCCCATATGAAATTGGTGAGACTTCCAGTCCTCAGCTACTGACCCCTTGCTGTCTTTTCCTTCCTATTTTCATGCAAAGAAAGGGCAAATCAGATCAAGTATTAAAATGGTATGAAACTACAAACGTTGTTTTTATGTATTCAATACTGATTTACATGGAATTCAAGGTCAAAAACACCACCACCCCCAAAATGAAAAGGGAATCAACATTTAAAATTAACAAGAACGCTGCTGACTCTCTAGAGTCATTTCCATAGAAACTGGCCTGCTAAAAAACAAGGCAATGCATTAAAATCAGTGAGCTTTAAATGTTCATTCTACCTTGTTTTTGCTGATCCAAATGCTGTTACCACAGAAACAGGAGAAGCAGCCGAACCAGCCTCCGGGAGTTGGGAGTTACAAGTTTCATTTGTCAATCGGCTTGGCCGGCTGCCAGCCAGGCACTGCAGGTGGAGATATCCACTGCAGCAGACACTGACCTTGGCCTCATGGCACTTCAACTTTGGGGGAAAATCAGACTGAGACCTCCCTTACAGAAGAGGGTATTTACTCTGCATTTTGCTGGAAAATCCACCCTAAAACACTGTGTGGCTGACCTAGACCCTCCAGGAGTCACTGGAGTCTTCCCAGTGACTCCAGTTTTCTTTAAGACACGGACACACACAACACACACATAAGCACAAAGCACATCATCATCATCATCTTTCATTTTGGTTGCTGCTGGTTTCAACTGCCAACTCCGCAGGAACCTTTTATAACCATTCCTCCTCTTGTCACATCCTCATCGTATGTCAGAGGGAAGCTTATGTTTTTCCATTTCCCCTTTCCCTTGCCCAGTGGTGACAGAGACAAGTGCTATTGGAAATATTTTACAGCCTTCCAAGGAAGACGAATTGCTCCAGCTTTGCTTGGCACTCTCCCGGTCAGCTACCTTCCTTGCTTTGTTCCATGAAAACACTCTCTTATCTATGCAAGCTGATACCTAGATTTTTCAGTGCTGGGTAAGGTTACCTCCTTTATTGATTCTGACTACGGAAACAAAAAGGCCTATTCGTTGAGAAAAACATTCAGGTATTATACTATAACCTACTATGTAGAAATGGCCTGATTTGTTGGTACTGTAACATTGCTTGATGAAAGCCCTGTGGTGTTCAATAGTTAATGCAATCTATCAAAAAAGGTATCATTTATCTTTCAGTTAATCAGAAAGAGAATATATTAGATACTTTAAATAATTAAAGATATTAAAAATGCATTACCAAATGTTTATCATTAAGTAAACCGGCAAAAGAAGAGCAGGATATTTTACAGCAGTCTAAAAATAAGGATGTCTCAGGTATCTCCTCTCTCTCCAAGCATGTGTTAAAGATTTATGGCTCACTTGATGGGAGAAGAGCAAGAGCAGTATCGCAGGGGTCAGGCTGACACTACATAATACACTTAGATCATAGAGCTATGCCAACAGAGGCAACCGGCAGAACATCAAGGATGAAAATACACAGGTGAAGTAGACAAAAGAGAAAAGTGAGCATGAGGACAAGAGACTTAATGGTAAGAACAGAAGGGAACGGAAATGAAGAAATAAGACAGATGAAAAAACATTGCAAAGACAGGCTGCAACCAGAGAAAAACAAAAGGTAACAACTTAAAAGGCAGTGGACCAGTAACAGTGAAAACAACAAAGAGCCAAGGACCACAAAAATCTTGATTTTATTTTTTAGGATAGCAGCTGAAAATCTGTAACGCTTTTACTCATGGAAAGAAGCAGAAGAATCAGCAGATCAGACAATCTCCCCTACGAGGCAAAAGCTGTGAGAGAAAGAAGGGTAGCTGGATATTTTTTAATGAAAGATCCTGAGCAAACTGCATCATAAAGCAGCCAGTAGGCAGATGAGAAAGTTAAATAAGCCATTTTAATTATCCTTTCTTATTGCATGTTTTCTCACAACACACTGCTCTCATTATGAAAGGGTTACAAAAGTGACATTATCAAGAGGGTGCTCTCTTGGAACAATTAGTTTAATCTAATGAACACACAACTCCCCTAATTAGCTCAGAAAAGTAAGGATCCAACTGTAGTATAGACTAAGGAGAGAAAACTGCAGCAAGCAGAAAGCCTGCCAAAGAAGGAAACTACGATGAAGAAATTTCAAATCTAGCTAGAGAGGCATTTAAAAAATAGAGGCTGCTCCAATAAAGACTTTGGGTTTTAGACAGAAGGGACAGAGAAATAAAACACAACCAAATTTTAAGAAGGGGCAGAAAAATAAAGCACAGCCCAAATGGTTGTGTTTTTTTCCTGAAAGGCAGTGCAAAGTATTTTCTTATCAGCTTAATTTTTATGAGTTAACACCTGCAGCAGCATTCAAATGGCAACTAATCCCACTCACTGCAGAGCTCCAACGCTTGTCAAAGCCTAACGTCAAACGTGTCCAAGTATGGAATAAAGCAATCCCCAGTGCAGGGAGTGTGCGATCTGGCTGATATAGAATCGGGCAGTAACGAGAGAGGCTTTGGAGCGGCCTGCAGCAGGACACAGCATGATACCCAGGGAACAGGAATAAACACACCTCGCTCAACCCACACAAAGTTGCTCCAAGACTGCTCAGGAGTTGGAGCTGAACACATGTCCTAGAGAAGGTCATTCCATGTGCTATAGAATTACTATTTTAAAAATATGAATTAAAAAATATTTTACATAAGCATATTCTGATTGCTTGATTGATTACAATGTAGGAAGGAAGGGACCCCGTTCAGCAAGCCTGAGTCTTGTTCAACTGTCCTTCCAATGTACTGTCCTTCCACCCTCTCACAACTAAGTGATTTCCAATTATTGCACATACCTGTCTGACAAGAGCCAGCTGCAGTGAGAGGTAGAGGATGATTTGGTGATCTTCTGGGGCCAAGTCCCGTGCTCTTTAAGGATGACCACACAACACAAAAAGAAAAGTGACTGTTAGATTGCACTTTGCAGAATTTCTTCACCATGAGCTACACACAAGGACAAAACAATACCCTGTCTTCCCCCACAGAAACAAGTCCAGTAACAGGGGAGCACACTGAAACTAGACAAAAAGCAGAACAATGTTGTCCTGGCTAAGCTAGAGTCACAGGAACAAGTATGTTCCTGTGAACATACTTCAACTGCCAGGATGTTATCCAACTTACGTGCTCCTTCATTAAATGCCATTTAATATTTTGGAACTTGGATAACTAATATGGAAAAAGTAGCTCTGAACTCATAACAAACCCATCAGAGCATTCTGTTAAGTAATATATAGGTGATGCACATAGTTGTCCAACTTGTTCCTACACTGCCACTTTTCAAACAATAGAAGAGGGTTAGATTAGCATGGGAAAAAGTAGTCACTATTGTGACTATGAGCATGTAGAGGAACGACAGACTAGAGGACTAAAGATCAGGAGCCTGTGATAGAAGCTGGTGCTCAAATATACAAAACATTCTCCATCCTGCAGCTTCTAGTTTAATCGTTGACAGTAGATTCCTAATTTGGAAAAGGAAGACACTGAGGGAGGAATGATTTGATGACAGGAGCTGCGCCTGGACCAAAACCAAGGCTCTTACTTCTCAAGCTTGGACTCTGAGATATTATCTTCTAGTCCACAACAGGCAGCATGCATTGCAATGATCCCTTGACTAGTGAAGGCTGCAGTGTCTCCAGAACCACATGTGGAGGCCCTTAACAGTGCAAGGCAGGGAACAGGGATGGACAGCCTGGGCAGAACTGTCCCCTCTGAGACTATGCTAAGCATGGAACTGCAGTCTTGAGTTTGCTAGCCTATGGAGAAGCCATTAACCAAGTCAATGAGAGGATAGTGTTTTGAGGAACCTAGAAGCAATGTGGGGCACTGGCTCATGCCACACTGGCAGCCCAGTCCAGGAACTAGTGGTTTATACCCTCTCTGACTCACAGAGCTCACTTATAGCTCTGCATTACAGGGAAGTAACTTCACATGGGAGAAATAGGGAAGAGGAAAGTCCCTCGCAGCCAACTGACATTCCTGATCTCTTTCTGGGCTGTATTCCAGAACCCCAGGGAAGCCTGCACCTGCATTGCCCTGACCAAAGTGAGCACAATTAATGTTCTTATGAGGGAGAAATGACATGCTGACAACACTGGTGGTTAAAAATCCTGACAAAACTATTAATTTGCTAATATTAAAACAAATAAGCAAATAAGAATAAAAAAATTACTTCAGGAAACAAACTGCACACCGCTTTCAGGGTAACCACTTCTCAATTGCCATCTTGGCCTGTGAGCAAGAAGCTGTTGGATTTGACTTTTATAACTAATGGCTCTAGAACAAATTAGTTTACTATGGAATGAACCTGTCCTGTAATTTTGCAAGTCAAGGTAGCACTCAGTGATTCTGAAGCAATGCCAAAGACATCCAAGTGCAATTAGTGAAGATAAGTCACTTCCACTTCAAAACACACAAAAAATCCAACCAAAATAAAACAAAAACAACTCCCCCAAAAAATCCAACCAAACAACAGTAAGACTCCACAAGACAGAACCCAGCTTTACCCTATGCTGTTGGAGCAGGGTGAGCCACCTCTTTAGAAAGCAGCTCCCATGAAACCTTCAGTAGCCTCTCCAGCAATAAATACCAGGGAAAAGTTCACAAGAGCATAGCAGAAGAGATTAATGGTGCTTTTGAAAAGAAACAAAGGGTTGTTACTTTACTGCTCAATTTCCTCACAAGGAATTAAAAAAATATTTGATGCAATCTTCCAGCTGAAAAGGGCCCTTACAAAGATGGCTACAGGCCAAATCATGGCCTGAGAGATCATATATGTACTTCAAAAACAGGTGGAAAAACAAGGAAGATTAAAAAAAGAAAGAAACCAAACTCAGGCATTTAGAAGAACACTAGTAATCAGCTCACCATCACATCCCTGTTGGCTGAGGTTTGAGTAACAAACGCTTGGCTAAAAGCTTGTCTGCTTCCTAGCTAGAGTTAAGATACCATGAAAACAAGTCACAACCAATGGGAAAGGTCAAAGGATAAAAATAAATGCAGTTTAAAAGCTCTGCAGCACCACAATTACACCAAAATTAGTCAGTAGTGAAAGTATTACATTGGAGTGCAGGAACTAGTGTGACTTAGAAGTATAATCCTGATCTAAATAGTGAATGAATAAATGGGTTTTAAAAATTTTATCTCTCAGATCTCCATAGGGTAAATATTGAGAATTACATCTGTGGTTTCAGCTCTTGCAATCACTGCAAAATCAGTGCAAGACAAACATACTGGACTCCTTGTTCAGCATCAGAAAAAACAGCTAAGATCCATTACCATCATTCAACCTGCTAAATCTGTACTTTGAGATACTACAGATCTCAAATTTTCTACACTTTTGTGACGTATTTATGATCACACCAAACCCAGAATTAGATACTTCAGCCTAAGACTTAGACCATATAAGCTTCCATTTAATTGCCATCCAAAGTCTGTAGGCATCTACACTTAAAATAACTACCCAAACATCACCCTGTGTATTTTGGGTGATGTAACTTAGTCATAACAAGGTCAGGAAGTTTACACCTCATCTCTCTATCTCACAGAACTGACAAAAAAGGGGTTGAACCCAAGCAGTTTTACTTGAGGTAACTGTAGTTGCAAGAGAGCTTAATTCACATGTACCTTCAGGGCAGAGCCATTGGATCAGTCACCCCCACAAAACAGAGTGATGAAGAACAGGTGAGTAGTGATGTTTTGTATGCTAGCTCTGTAGCTCCTTCTCATAGAACTGCTCATATAAACCACTCATTAGGACAGCAATTATCCCCTCCCTGGTAAGTGCACTGGTGCCAGGTCACCCCATAGCTGCCTACATCCTGATGGTGAAGGTACTTTCCCACCATGAGGGAAACAGGAGTTTAAGAGTGCTTCACACAGGAATTAAGACAAAATTAGCTGTCCATGTTTGCCAGCTGGCATCATGTGCGTCATGTGAGGAAGCTGCATCTCCCAGCACTGTAGATCTTACTGCAACTAATTTGGGCCTAAGGTTATTTCTGTTTAGTAGCAGAACAGGTACTCTTACCTTGGACATTCAATCGAATAATCACCGCATTTAACCATTACAAGAATGGTTTTGACAGACTATTGTTGAAACCTAATGAACTGGTTTAAAACTTTCAGGCAAGGAAGTCTTACGCAGAGGAAAAAAAACCGCGAACATTAAAAACAACAATTATTCTGAATTTATGCAAAGAAATACACAATGCAAGTATCTGCAAGATTCCTACTCACCTCTCCAAAGTCTGAAGTGCTTTCTTGTTTAATTCATCCTGAGTGCCCTTCAGAATAGCTGCAGAACAAGATATAATGCCATTTAAGAGTTGAATTCAATGTTTCATATTACCTAAATGAGTATTTCAAAATGAGAGCATAAAACCTGTGGAAGTCTGGGCAGGGGTGTGTGTGCATGTGTTCATTTTAACATGAATTCTGAAATTAATTTTTATTAGATTCTTCTAACTCTCTTGTTTGAAACGCTGAAGCATTTCTTTATTCACATATGCCACTGAAGGGGGTTGGGAAGAGAATGGGCCATACACTAACTAGATACCAAGGGTATAACAGGCCCTCTGCCAGGCCAGTGTAAATGCTAAAAGCAGTAACCAGCAGCATATTCTGACTCAGATACAGACTGCCTCCACCACCATCTTCATGTAGGAGGGTGCTGCAGGTTGAACAGGGAACACCAGGAGCCAAACTGACAGCTCTATGACAAAAACCTTGACAACACACCACATTCCTTGAGACCACAGACTTTTAGGCTACTTCAGGTGTGACATTAGCCACTAATTCCCTCCTTTGTGCCTCTAATTGACTGAATAACAGAACCTGCCCACTACACTCACTCCTCACCATATAAATTCATTTCTAGCCAAAACCATAAATGAAAGAGGAGAGTCAAGCTCTTGTTATACCAGGGTATCATAGGATATCATCATCAAAATCAACAGGAACAGAGGAAGAGCTTAGACAAGCATCACTTTCTCAGATCCAAAATATCTGAAAGCCTAGTGATAAGTTTTCAGAAACGCACTGGCTGTGTTGTGCTGGTTCTTAAGTTTTCAGATTTTGCATAGCAGTTGTTTCTTGTTCTGCCTATCCTGAACTTGAGAATGACTGATCAACAGCACAAAGAAGTGATAAGTAGTTAATCCATCAGCAACCATCTACCTATGAATATATTTGATTTCATACATTAACTCAATGTATGCTCCAAAACAGAAAGTTACTAAGTAGTATATACTTAAGCAATGAAAAAAGATAAAATTCAAGCATTCTTGAAAATTATTAAGAAGAAAGAGTTGTGTTCTTCTACAAGACCTAAAAAGGTAATCAGTTTCTTGGGATTCTACAACATGTAAGCAAGTGAAACTTTGAAAGTAACTTGTTTTGCTGAAATAATTATAGTGATCAGACCTTTTTTTATTCCTACATCTTCCAACAGTTCTTCAAAATACCAGGTTCATTTGGAAGGAACAGTAATCTTCAGGATATCCCAATTAATAAGGATTATAACTTACTTATACACAAAACCACAAAACCTATTCTAAGTATTAAAAACTGATACAAAATTTGCATTTTAAAGAATAAATTTGAAGACATGGACTTTCATGTAAAATGCAGCATTTATTAAAAATACTTCGCTCTCAGTAGCCTTAAATGAGGCCACTACAGAATACTGCAAAAAGGTAGCAAAGCAAGAAAATTTAGAAAAAAAACTTAAAAGAATGAAGATTGATGTAAACAAAAATGCTTGAGAAGACATTGGAAAGGATTTGATCACACCTATAAACATCCATACAGAAAAAATATGTCAGGTTCTGTTTCTCATGGAAACTACAAGATTTCTTAATTAAGTTACAGAGCAATTCTGGAGATGTCACACAGTAAGGAAGACTGAAAGAAATGTTATTATTTGCCCCTCATGGAAAAGCAAGACCTTCTAATTGGTAAGACATTTGACTTATGTTCAGCTTGTAGTCAGAAAGAACACAAAATATGTTATGGAAATGATTACTCCACAACTAGTCAGCTTTGCCTCTGCACTACTGGGAAATAGCATGTGACTCCCACCTCCTACAATATTGACTGCATCTTCAGCTACCACTAAGTTGAAAATATGGTTGTCCTTCTTTGGATTTGTGTCTAACTTGGATGAACACATTGAAATTTGTGTTTGACAATACTGAGCACTGATGCTGCACATTAACTATGCCATTTACAGGGCCTTTACAGCTAAAGGAGATAAATAAGTTAAAAAAAAAAAGGCAATGAAAAGTGATTTGGGGAGAGATTCATAAAAAGAAGCTTGGCCAGCAGGTTAAGGTGATCTTCCCACTGTCTCTGCTCTCATGAGACTCCACCCGGAGTGCTGTGTCCAGCTCTTGGACCCACAACATAAGAAAGACATGGGTTCATTGGAATGAGTCCAAAAGAGGGCCATGGAAACAGTCAGAGGGCTGGAGTACCTCTCCTATACAGAAAAGCTGATAAGAGTTGGGGGTTTTCAGCTTGCTCAAGAGAAGGCTCCAGGAGGCCTTACTGCACCCTTTTAATACTGAACGTGGACTTATAAGAAAGACAAAAAGAGGGGATTTTTGGATATTTTTTGTTTGTTTTGTTTGTCTTTATTTTTCTTACCAGGGCCTACAGGGATAGGACAAGGGGTAATAGTTTTAAACTAGAAAGATTTAGATTAGATATTGGAAAAAATTCTTTATGATGAGGGTGGCAAAACACTGGAATGGATTGCTCAGACATGTGGTGGATGCCCCAACCCAAAGAAACCTGCAACCCACTTCTACCACTGAAAAGCTCTCATTTTCAGACATAGAAAAGCTTGCAAAGGAGACAGAATTAGGGGGGTCTGAATAAACTTCTAAAATTTGCTCTCCATTCTCTGAGGTTGACAGCACTAATGAACTCTTCAGCCTCTAGCCCAACTTTATCCACTGCGAGCATGGCTGCTGCAAGTTCTACCAACTAAAACACAGTATGACTTATTATTTAGATTAAAACAACCTGCAAAACAGTCTGACCAATGGGAGAATCGCACAGGGGAGCTTAAGTTTCTGAAACTTCAGCAGGTACTCCCGTAAGACTCAGTACTTTTGCAAATGCCACCTGAGCAGCCCAAGATTTATTTTCTAAAGCATATTGGGTTTTTAAAGGACCTTCAATCTTACAAAAATTCAAGGATCTTGAATATTGGTACTTAAATACGAAACTCTGAAGTCACGTTTGAAAACAGAGGAGGACAATTTTTGTGTTAGTAAGCAGGTTGTGCATTCACATCTACCATGCTCTGAGTGAAATACTTAATGCTGAGGATCAGTATCAACACTACAAACATGGGGACAAGCATCTTCTAGTCTTGTCCAATGGACTGAGTACCCATTAGCAGCTGAAGCATCATCAGAGCTATTTATGTAACATATTAGTTTTATGGGAAAGAATTCAGCTTGTAATGTGCAAAACTGTTCCATTATGTGAATCATAACATAAGAAGCAGGGATGACAGACAGATGGGACTTCAAAAATACATTTCTGATCCAAACTGAAACACCGATGTGCATGCACCCTTTTGCAAATATCAGTGGGTTTCAAAAACTATTCCCTTGTGTTAAGACTCCTAATAAATACGGCAAGGCACACAGTTTTAGCACCCAGAATTATAATTAAAGATTGTATGTGCTCTTATCTCCAAAAGCAAAAATGATGAGTTTGTTCACTAACAATTTATTAACTTTCTAGTGAAAAAATATGAGGGTCTTTTAACATTAACCAATGCTGTCAGTGTGCTGTTTGTAAAATCCCCATGGACTGACAGAATATCACTTTCCAATTTAGTCCCTGATCCATGGCCTTCTACCAAAACTCTAAATGAACACAGAGATACAGCACAGTCCATCTCTGAAAAAAGAGTGAGGGACTGTTAAATCTACAAAGATTTCACAACTTGTGAGGTGGTCATGTGAGATAAGAGCACTTGTATTTCATAATACACCCTCAACCCAATCTTTACTCTTTAGCCTTTGTTAATTTCATCTCACTTTTCCCTGGCTTCAAGGGATTCTTCACCAGACCTAAGGGAGGCAAACTTGATAATACAGCTTATGCTAGACCTGGAACTACAAGAGGAAGAGAAAAGGTTTGCTGTTGGTATTGACCCATTGGGAACAGATCTGCAGAAAATGGACATTCAGTACAAACCAGAGGTTTATGCTTCTAAGAGTGAGACAAAAGCGCCAATGAATTCCTCTGAGGACACATCTTTCAGCTACTTCAATGCAACTTTTTTCAAGAAACCTGTAATTAGGCATTAAAACCAGGGAAACTATATACTGCTGCCCAGCATAAGCTTCAGGAAGTCTTATTTCCTCCATAAGTAAATCTAATAGTTGTAGAGTGACTTTTTATCAAATGCTCCCACTAAGTTGTTTGAATTGTCATTCAGCAGGATTCTCTCTTATGACTGTTTTTTACCAAGTGCATTTTGCAGGTCACAAAGAAAAGGCTTTAATACAACTCTTCAGTGCCTTTGTCACAGAGGAGAAATAATTACTGAAAGGATATATTAAATAAGAAAGTCTAACCTTGGATGGAAGGCATCTTGATATAATGTTGTAAGCTTTAGAAGGCAATTGGTCAAATGTCTCCGAAACACTTAGCTACCATTGAAAATGCTGATTCACCGAAAGTCAACTCAAGTGGAAAGTTAATAGAAATCATATGTATACATACAGATGTTTGACTGTGTCTGCATATGTCACTACGAACTGGTATAAACACAATGATAAACGAGATTGACAATATGAGGCAGGATTACATATGGGAGAGGAGCTGTTGTCTTTCTTTCAGTATGTTCTAGCCTTGCTTCCTCATTGTCATATGCTATTTTTTTAACGATGCTAATGAAAAATGTCTTGCTATTTTCTAATTCCATATTCATGACCATCACATGTATGCTTCTGAAGGACCTAATTCATTTTATTAAAATATAATCTGAAAGATGGAAATACACTCTTCCTATTTCCCTCAAATAACTGACTGGTCCTGTTGACTTAAAGGCTAGAGATACGAGGAGAAGACAGATATTCCACTGTTTCACAACATAAATCAGATGCTAATCTGGAAAAGAATCCAAGGCAGTTGTTGTAAAGACTGGGGTTTTTTACATTAAAATGGACACAATACTGAACTAATCTCTTGAAAACTCAAGGGACTACCAGAAGAGTTTCCAACTCTAATTTTGCTACACCAAAGTATTTTTAAAGCCAGAGTACAGCACATGCCTCTACAACTCCATTCTTTAGAAACCACCTTCTTTTCATAATGAGGGTAACAAATAGATCATAAGGGACTAACATAGAAAACCTCCTATATCTCTGAAAATAGTAATTGGAATCTTGTATAGCTATAGGAACAGTTTAAACAAAATCTAGAAAAAATGCCCTAAAATAATAGGCTGTTAAGCATAACTTTATTTCTAATTAACTTGAAAATATGTAAGAGAAAGTACAGGCTAGGAAGGATGCATTTTTTGACATGAACTTTCTAAGGAGAACTATTTTGAGGCAGAGAAAAGGGGAACTGGAGAGAGGTAGAGTGCCTGTTATCCTCCAGGATGAAAATCAGTTCTCAGAACAGCTGATCAGATACGGCTGCCTGAAAAACTACATCAACTTGCCCAACTTGCATAAGCCCCTTTATCATTAACATGTCTTGGAGAATTCTGGTGTAACTTGCAAGGCCAGCATACTTCCATGACACTATAATACAGTCATTTTAGCTTTGTTTCAGGCTTCTTTGCTGGAAGAAGTTGGTTTATTTCTGTGGAACTCATCTGACAGAAAAGCCATTGTTTGCATGAGAGCAGGACTGCCAAACTGATTAAGAAACACACTAGCCCAGCCATTATTCAAAGAAACTACGTTATAAGGCCTTCTACCTATGTTAGAGGTCACAGAATAAACAAAGACTGTTCCCACCTGTGAGCTTGATGAAGGTCAGAGCTAGAACTCTCCTAAACACTGAGACTTCAAGCCCTTCTGGCTACCAAGGACCAAATCTGCAGAAGCCTGTTGTCCAGTCATTCAAGACCCAAGCAAGCAGCATTTAAATAAAATACTTCTTACATTCAGTGGTCTGCTTCTAGTCAACATCCACACTTACCAGTGAGGTAGATATTTTTATCTTGTTTACTTCTAAGTAGAGAAAGAAACGACATCACAGAGAGGTTGAATCTCTGTGGGGAATCGGTATCATGCCAGGAACTGAAGTCAGGCATCTCTGACTCCAGTTCTTGGATTGTATTTCTTTGTGATTTATGGGTGGGTGACAAAAATATGAAAATAGATGGAAAGTCTGACTTTTTGTTGTGTAAATAAGTGAAAGAAATGTATTACAAATATTCAAGTAAAGCACACCAAGCACTGGCAGCTACACTCAGATTATCATCACCTAAGTATTGATCTGCATTTCTTCCTTTCCCTAAAAACTTCACTTTTACTACCACAGTTCTCTGAGCAAGTCAACAATCTCCACTTATCTTGCAATCTGATTGTTTTTCATGTCTAGTCAGCACTGAAAGCAGATTTTCTAACAGATTTCCATTGCTTGCACTGAAGACTTTGAACAAATGCTCTCCATACAACACACTTGACAAAGAGGGTAACTCACCATCAGTAGCTTGAAGACTGTATGTCAGGCCCAGTGCCAGGTAACCCTTTGCTAGGGACTCTCCGGCATCCTCACCCAGGTCTATCACCATTTTAGCAAAGTGTTCTCCTTCTTCCAGCTGCAAAAGAGGTAGGCTGAGATTTACAGGCATTTCCTCTATACTTGCTGCAATAAGATTATACCACTAAACTTACCTGTAAGTGATCTGAGAGCCGTTCACACAAGGGCTTTCAGTGATTTCAGTGAACAGTCACAAAAAGGATGACATAGAAGGTCAGATTAGCAGACCTTGGTGCGCATGCACAGTTTTGAGAAAAGTTTTTGTTTTGCACCCCAAACTATTTCCAGATGTTTAAGATTAATCAAGGACACTATCTTACTTTTATAGTTCCCTTCAGACACACTTCAATCATGCAACCTTAAATACACAAGTTGGACTAGCTGGACTATCCCAGCAGTACATTGAAAGGTCTAATGGGTCTCTTCCTTAAAAATAAACACCATCCAGTTTTATATTTATGACTTTTTTAAACCTTTGCAAATTTTATCTCCTTTTAAAATGCTACTACAGTAAAACAAGAAAGCACTAATTTCAGCACATTTTCCTCCCCACAACTTTCCTTTCCAGCTGTCCACACAGATTTATTAGCATCTGTAAAATCTGAGTTAATGGTAATTTTAAACAAAAAGAATAAATTGACTATTTTATTACAGAACAGTGTTTCTTATTTCTAACTTTAGAGTCTCACTACCATCACTTTCTCGTTATAAGTAGAAAGGACTAAGACCTGTAGACGGTACATACCTAGAAAGGTGCAGGTTGGAGAGGTACAGGCAAAGCTGTAAGTAATGCCTGAAAGACAGAGCCTACAGGAAGATCTCCTTTCTGTACAAGACAGTGTGCAGTTCCTGTCAACCGTGAGAGTCATCCCTAATCAAGATGCAAACATCATTACACTATCGGAAAAATCCTCCTTTTGGAAACTTTTATTGCATGACAACTGACTTCAAGGAATGGGGTTGTTTAATTTTGAGAAAGTACTTTTTTGTTTGAAAGCCATGTGGTTTAGGCACAAGTCCTGCAGACATGTGCCCTCTTAATACTCAGCTTCATCAGACTTCAGTACCTAATGGCTCCTTAACATCTAAAATGACTCACCCCTAACAAACTCAAATCAAAATGTACCAGCAGACTAGAAATTTCCCTTCCACAGAGATCTGTTAATATGCTACCTATGAACAGAATCTACTTGACTTGACATAATATCCTGTCAATGGGCCTCCAAGTCACATCACCTGAAGACATTCAGGTGACAATATTAACTAATAGTTTCATAAATAAAGAAGCTGGGATTTATTAAACTCCCTGAGGCCATACAATTCAAATTAGATGTAGACTGATAGTCCCCAAATTTCTGAAATCTCAAATCAGTCAGTCCAATAACCAATGTATATGTTATCATCAAACTCTTTCCTGAAAGCACTTTGAAATCATTACAGTCTTGATCATTGTCCAGTCAACTATTAATCTGGAAACTACTAACTGAAACAAGAATATCCCCTTGGGGAATACCTGGGCTACAAACTAAACTGCTAGGACTGTCTTTGAGTCTAAAGTCTACCCAAACCAAGAGAAATAGTCCTACTGACTTCACTGATGTTCAGATGAGACCCTTTAAACTCTGATCACATAAGGAAGACAGAGATTCATTTCAAGAGATTTCTTAATATTGTCAGTAGCCCTACTGACTTCCCTGCCACAAACTGAAGTGTGTTCTGGACCAGAGCCTAGGACAATAGAGAAGAAAATGTCCCATGATTTCCCACACAGAAAAAAACCAAACCAAAACCCAAAACCTACAAACCAACAAAAAAAACCCTTCTATGAAAAAAACCCCTGAATTCTTCAGCTCTCAGGAACTTTTATGTAAGACATGAAATCTCTGCAGCCCAGAAATTCATTATGCACCTCTTTGGCACCATAAACAGCTATATTCCCACTCTCTTTCTTCATTGTTTATCCTTTTCTCCCCCCACACCCTTTCATTCAAGAAGTCTCCATTAAATGAAGAAAAGAACGATACAAGGAATTCTAATGACTAGTGAACAAGGGTAGGGGTGCGTAGAGTGTATGAAGAAAAAGATTAAATGACAGGTTTGGAGCTGAAATGGAGACATTTAAATTGGAGAGATTTTGCTCCATTGTTTCTCTGAATGGTCACCTGATGGTATTTCCAGCCTCTGACTGAGGGCCTATGCTACATAAATCAGCAGTACACCATTCAGCCTTCTTGCCTGCCAGTTATCCAGGGCCACCTGTCAGTGTCAGATTAATCTAATGTTTGAATAATTAAAACTACAACTTTTCAGATTGGCTGAAACAGCACTTCCAGCACATTCTTGTAAACATTTATTCATATTAAACACTAATGGCACTTTGACTAGCCACAAAGATTCTTATGAATGCAAACTTGGGTCAGCTGAAGTCTGCTTTGAAAATAAGTAGCCTTGCAAACTCCAGCACAGCTGGTTCTGTTTATGAGAACATTTACTTTTCTTTCTTTCAGCATTGAGACACTTACCCTGCCAGCCCTGCTGCGGCAGCCATCTGCCCCCTCTTCTCCCATTTTCCTACTCTTCAATCATCCTGGGCAAGTGTGAAAAGCCAAACCTTTCACTCACATCACCCACTGTGAGGTTCAACTCTGCAGTGCATCAGTCTTGCTGATTGCCTAGTCAACTGTGAATCTGGAAACTACTATCTCAAACAGGAATAACCCCCTTGGGACACACTTGGAGCTACCAACTAAACTGCAAGGAATACCAGATTGCAGTCCGGATGAAAACTCCCTCTCCACACACCCAAGTGAGGGACCAGCAATGAGCCTGAGGTGTGATCTGCCAGTAAAGCTGTGTCTGTGGGGGTCCTTAAAGATATGAGATGTCTCCACTCTGTATTGCAGTGATGAAAAAGGGAAGGGGGAAGCCATCAAATGAGGCATCAACCCCTTCGGTGACCCATCACATAGAACCATTCTCCTCCATGTTGCCACATGACCTGAAGCAGGAGCTGCTCCCTCTTTCTCCTCTCCCCATGTGGTGCCAGGTATGTAAAATCTCACCCTATGGGACTCACAGAAGTTGTGAGCTCAAAGTACACAGAATCGAGTGGCAGAAAGCTTATCAGGAGAATCAAAATGTCCATTCCTACTCCTGCTGCACAGCCAGGAGCCAGCCTCAGTATGAAGGGCACCTAAGTGATTCATTCACTTCAGAAGAGTACTCCAATGTTAAGGTGACATAATACTGAATTGGAAGGGCAAGAAACATCATCAAAACTTCCTGTTGCAATTTACAGGCCCTTGCCAGTAAGCTTCTGCACAGCAGGCATGGCACAGCATCACTTTGTGATTAGGAAATACACAGTGTCCTGCTGTTACCTGGTTGCTAGCAGCTCCCAATACCAGAGAAAAGATACTTTTTTGGGCCAGTAACAGCTAGAATTCAGTTTCCTTAGTGTCACTACTTCTTATTCTCTCAGAAGCAAGCAAGAAACGAAGTCTCAAAGCCATACAGATATACCTCCAATTTGGCCCTTACTGTTCTTACACTCTTCTGCATACCTGGTACTGAAAAGCTGATGGAGAGAAGGGCAGCATCCCAGGTTGCAGGGAGAAGTTCCCTGCTTCCAAGACTTGCATGGAAGAAAGTTCAGAAAGCACGCATAGAGGAAAAAGAACCTAAGAGGAACTTTTTGCACTTTGAACTCAAGCTGTATAAATTGTCAGGAGGCACCTGGAAGCACTAGCTAAGCAATGTCTCCACCACACCAAAAACAGGCAGACACCTGGCACGTGGAGAGAGACAGACTGTTAAACTGAACTCACACCAATGAGGTGGTAATTCTGAGGCTGGTTGTTTTTTTCCCCCTTCTACTGCCTCCATCATGTTTGATAGAAAAAGAACAATTGCTAGCTGTGTTACCCTGAGGGCTGTTTCCTCTGGTACAGAGACTGGCTGTTCCAGCCACCCTTGTTACTTGACTGCAGCTTTTGGTGTGTGCTCCAGCCAAGCCCAGGGGCATACTGACAAGGGAGTGGAGAACAGCAGGTGCTGTCCCCTGGCCTAGTGCCACCCAGCTGGTTTCCAACTGCCACCCAGCTTGTTTTTAGAAAAGCTCAAGCCCTACCCCACTGAATCAACACCCTCCAAGACTAAGTGAGAGCTGCAGTTCTCACCAGCACACATTTAGAATAACTGAAGACAAGCAAATTGATGATGTACAGCAGCATGAAAATGGCACCTTGCTGCACCAAAAAAAGAGGAGCACACAAGGGAAGAGGCAGGAAATACATCAAATGACACTAGACTTAGGACAGCAGACAAGGTAAGTGAAGTAGGTGAGTTTGGACACCAGTGACACTGAATGATACCCAAGTACTTAAGTGACCCAAATCCTATGAAAAGGGTATCTATGCAAAATTATACATGATATTACCTTGTTGAATTGACATCTTCTTTTAATTTTCATGACACTGGGTTGTAGGTATAGAGAATAATTCAAAGAGAAGAAAATAAATATTGTGAAAAGAGAATGTTAAGTGGAAAAATTACAGGAAGAAAGTGATCAATAAGGTATAGTCTAATGAAAAGGTTTTGTCCCACAGATGTTTACAGCATATAGAGCTAATGACATGTTACCTGTGCCAGAAAAAAAAATCCTGTGTTTTCTATGGTTGGTCCAGTCAGCATTTTCTTTGTGTCACCATTGTAAAGCCCAACAACTTACTCTGTGTCTAAGCTCAGCCCTCAGCACTTAGGAATACTCAGGCCTTTCCTCCACTGTAGTGAGAGTGGTTTGTTCATAAAGAAGATGTATGGAAGGAAATATTCTTGGTCATTTTTAATGTTTAAAACCCATGGGATTGCCCCAGTAACAGTAGCGGTGATGTAAGCAAGAATGTCTTTTAAAAGACAGAAGAAATCTCTAGTAGCTCCTTGCCATTCATTGCTTTCTCAGTAGCCTCTCACCTCAGGGATGTCAATCCTCTAGAATGTCCACTCAGCAGGTAGAATAATCTGGGAACAGGACTAGATTTGATCTTTCAATACTACTCATACTGCAATAAGACCTAAGCATTTCCAGGCAACTTCAGGGCTCCTAAGTGACTGGGTACAAGCACATGCACAGCACTTATTATCTACAGTGGCAGGGTCAACAACAGACAGAAGGAGAGAGAAGCACTCTCTGATTAAGTGGTCTTTGAAAGTAATGAATGATAAGCTATTACCTCAGAAGTATGCAGCTCTAAATCTACATCCTGCCAGCCTCCCCCAACACACACACCACGATGTCCTGACCTCACGGTATGTCTTACTCAGTTTTTATGATTCCACGCATGGTCTGCCCCGGCCCAACACCACACTTTTCCCTTTCCCTGACATTCCCTGTCTTCCCAGCAAAGTGCTGGAGCAGAACACTTCGCTGTGCATACCAGTTGAAAGAAATGAGGGAAAAGTCTCAGGCACAGCACCATCTTGTGCTTCAGCTTTCGCCATGGGATGAAGTCCCTCCGAAAATTCATACCAGCTGGTAATTCCGGCATCATTAAGTGCTACGCAAGTTCTACACAACACCACTATTGCTATTGTATCAACTGTGGTGCAATGAAAATTGCAAGAACATGCCTCATGTTGTCCTGGTTTCTGTCAGAGCAGAGTTCCAGAAGATTCAAGCCTATCCTAGCACTGCAGTCCATTTCGTTTTGTGTGTATTTACAAGGTTTTTAATGTGTCTCCATTGAAATCAATAGACTAAAAGACACAGGAAAGCATCACAGTAATCCTAAATGCTTTAAATAAGGCTCCTAAAATGGAGAAATTCAATATCTAACATTTGCCTGTAGGCAGAAGTTCCTTTTTCAGTATTTTCACAAGACCTGCCATAACAGGATCCTGGAGAACCTAGATTAGTAGTGAAATTAACAGTACTGTACTGTTAAAATATTAAAAACAACAACTCATGCTGCAACTCAAAGTCACTGCCAAAATAGGCAAGTGAGCATTCAGCTGAGGCTGCGCCAGGGAAGGCTGAGTGAAAGACGAAATTGCAGGAAGCCTTTTAGCAAGCTCTGAATTTATAGTGGAGCAAGGCAGGACAACCTCAGTATGGACATATTCCAACGAAAGCTACTTCAACTTTTTTCCTTTGAAAATTTAAAACAATACTCTGAACTACAATACTCAAAGACTTCCTAGTGCATTCTAGAAAGCTAAAAGACAGCTGGCTAAACACAAATGGGCCTTGTGTTCACATGACAGAAATCATCCACATGCAAATTCAGCAAACGGCATGCTGAAACCCAAGCAAACTGGAAGGCTCAGCAGCATGACGCCTCAAAAGTAATTCTGAGCCCACTACAAACACATTTGTAACACCTGTGTGATGGGCTAGATACAGTATATAAAAATTCAAACTTTGCTGAAAACTTTTGTATCTGTATTAGGTGCAGGCCTGACTGCATCCTGACCATACAAATGTGGTTTATATAGGTGCACTAGTTTTGGAGTTTTCTGGTCCTCCAAGACTACTGGCTTAAGCTTTAGAATGAATCAAGTATTGATTTATTGTTTACACCTTTTTTTTTTAAAGATTTTGAAAACCTGTAATTCTGAAAAAGGTAACCAAAACACTGCTTTATACCATTCAGCTGTTTACTGCAGGCCCTATCCTAAAAGCTAGTGGCTGATGGGGCAGATCATCTCCTGATGTAAGCCAGCATGGTGCCACTAATATGCCAGTGGAGTAGTGCCAACTTACATCAGCTAATAATCTGGTCATACTGTCACAACAGAAGCTGGGGGCGGTTCAGTTCTTTTCCGCATCAGGCTCTGTTATACATTGATTTGCATGGCACTGTATGAATGTATGCATGTTTTCACTTTGATTTGTTCTCCATTGAGGGATTATTTCATAGATGTGATCTGAGCATCCTCAGTGTTGTAAATCACTACACTACATTTCAATTAATTTTTTTTCCCCTGGTTTTTAAAGTGTGCTGAGACATCATGTACAAAGCCAACAAAACGAGTTAAGTGATCACTAGATTAATCATGAAAGAAACTGTTCTGTGCTTCTTATGACATTCTGTAATTATCCAGCTGCATAAATGTTGTGTTTTGGGGTTTTCTTTATTGCTAGTAACTGAAAAAAGACTAAGTACTGTTTGCCCATGGGCTATAAACAAACTGGATATAATACTGCACCAAAAGCATATAGTAGACAGATGCAGGACATAAATCAGCTGTTTAATTTGGATAAATGTTAATCTGATTTAACCCTTTTCCTGCCTAGCCAGCAATCAAATACATAGATATATTTCCTAATTGAGAAATTAATCATGTTTTATATGTTCTGAAAAGCAAGATGTATTTGAGTATCTGCAACTGTTAATATTTGTCCATTAGACAGTTCCCGTGCCATGTCTATCCCTCCTTTCTATTTATACTGGCATTGATCAACTTGTTCACTTCCAGTTTAAATTATTCAATTCTGATTTGATTGCCATGTAATTTAAATGCAAATAATTACTGTAAGGATGACATTTAGAAAAACAGCTCTGCTAAGCAGGAAGGTCTTTATTAGTCACAGGAGTCTGGCAGTAATATCAGAAGCATCCCTTTGACTGTGAGATGTGGGAACCTATCATTTCAGTTCTTTTAAAAGATGCTCTGATTTCCCTCTGACTCTCCTTAATTAAAACTCTTCTATTCCATCATCAAATTTCATATGAGGGTAGATCACAGGCCAGTGACTGAAAGGAAGAGGAGAGAGGAATATTTTTAATTTGGTTTTAGTTCATAAGGTTGTGCTCTAGATAACTGCAGTAAAATTACCCTCTTGTGAAATCATGTTTTCATTTCATACTGCACTCTGGTTCTAAGCCACAGTCTGATTAAGTAACACTGAAAAAGCAGTGGATGAAAGAAAAAACCCTCTTGCTTTGCAATAGTCAAAAAACCAGCTCATTTTTCACTTCTTCCCTTTCTTATTTTTTAGGGTTCGCCTTTTGCTTTACCAGCTCTGCCATATATGAGAAGTCTGAAGACACGGGATTGCCCAAGGACAGAGGTGGAACTGAATTACAGCCTCACTGTCTTTTCTAAGTGTCTCTATAACAAGGTATTTTTTATATTCTAGCTGTGCTTTGAAAACTTCATCAGAGACACTAGTAAGCCTGGTAAACACAGTTGTAATGCCTGGCTTTCACATTGTTTTACATCTATAAGAACAGAAAAAAACCTTATTTGCTTCATTTTAAAAAATAATATTCACTGTGAACGTTATTTTGTATCACTGAATGACTTTCAGCCCTCAAAATTTAGATACTGAGATATGGGTACAAAGCTAAATTGCTCGTATGTAGAGCAGAGGTAGGTTGGGTAGTTCAGGAAGGATTCCCTGAAGGCCCTCAGACCTGGAAGATTTTTCCTAGAACAAGATGCTGCCCAGTTCTTGCTGACTCATATATAAGTTTAACCACTACAGTCTGAACAGTTTAGTTCATTCAAAAACATACATAACCAGATGGCCTTCCTCATGGTGGTGTCAACTGACAGAACTCAAGTTTAGCTGAACACCAGCTTTCACCACATAGGGATGGAGAGGATGGGGAGGCAGGGGTAAGAGGGCACAACAACAGCAAATGTGAAAGAACTTTTCACCAAAATCTGGGCAGATTCTTTTAGTGTTTTCTTTCATGTTTTCTTGCATCTTTGTTTTACTTCTACTAGCAATTGTAATCCTTCACTGACTGCAGGGACACCTCGTGGTGAGGACAGGTGAGAACAGCAGGCTGCTATTCAGTTAATTAAACCAAGTAGCAAAAGAGTGACAGATGTTTCTGCTCCTTCGGATAATCATGGGCACCAACTTCCACTCCCACGCTTCTTCTGGGGCATACATTAACACATCCAGAGCACAAAACACTGACACATCAACTTCAATAACTGAGTTGTCCACAGGACTGAGTTGTCCAGTGGACTCAAACTGTCTAACAGTCCACTTATAACTATTAACTTCTTTCTTCCAGGGGCTACAAGAGTGGCCAATTCAACACAACACTCAGTCGAAGAAGCAGTCCTCAGCATGGCTGTTACAGCTTTCCACCCTTCTCCTTTTTTTAATATGCCAGTAAAACACATTTCAACAACTCACTGCAAAATTTCTTGCTGGGATTTACACTTTTTTTAAAAGGCACACATGTGCATGATTTTTAGCAGGGATTCCCTTTCTTCCCACTGCAACTACACTATGCCACTGCCACTGCAGAACCTGATCTGTTGCATAATAAGAATTGCATCAGCTTGCTTACCCAGTGCAGCGACCCAATGCAGACCTTGGCAGCCAGAAGAGGAACGGTGGGATCCGTAGGTCGCAGTTTAGCACATTCTTTGAGCACTGACACAGCATATGCCGACTGGAAGAGAAGTGGGAGAGAGAAGGAGGAAATAAAAAAGGCTGATTAGACAATGCTGTCACAGAGACCAAGCAAGATATTTCAGTGACATGTACAAAGAAGTACTATGGAGAAAAGAATCACGTCAGCAACAAGTTAGCAACTTTATTCCCGCCTCCACACACAGACACATGTGTGTGCACATGTGCACACAAACACATGCCCTTCCCACGCTCAGAGGAAACACACCAAAGAGCCAGCCCTGGCTGTGCACAAGAAAGTTTTCCTTAGCTGTTAATGCACTGGTTATTTTAACTCTGCCCTCTCAATATACAAGAATTCTGCTATAGTTTTCTTTGCACATAACCATGTCCCAGTAAGACAGATCATAAAGATCATAAACAGCTTATCCTCCAGTATATTAACATTTTAGGCCAACTCTACTCAGAGAGGTTTATGCAGCTAAAGTAATCTGCCTGGTAGGTTGTTTTATGTCTTCTACAATTCCAGGACATACAAGAATACAACTGGGACCCCACCATACAAAGGGTGGAGCAAGCAACTGCAGATGAATACACTGTTCAGTGGGCAGTCCAAGCAAGATACTTCTTAGAAAGAAAGCCCATAAAACTCTTGCTGTCTTCCTGGTGTTAGGTTACCATTAATGAGGACACTTATTAAGATTAGCAGTTACACAGCTGTTATGATTCAATGTGCTCTGCAAACATTGCTTTTTACAGCACATACTCATGGCTGCCACATTTCAGATGGTTTAAAGGAGAACAAGGAAAGCTCTGGTCTGAGATGGTGGTATGAAGACCTAGTCAGCTGATGAGGAGGCAAAAGAAGTTACCCTATCACAGTCTCCCATCCCATCCCACCTGAACCACAGTTTCTATCATGATTAAACCTTCCTCACTACTGATCCCTGATCCACTCAAATTTTCTCATCCTTGAGAAAGGAGAAGTTTTATTCTTTTAGAATTTCTCCTTGCATGCCCCTTTCCTCCTAAACTCTTCCACATAGTCCCAAGACACATGCAGGCCTCTCTGACTCAGTGTTCCTGCTCAGCAGCACACTAAATAGTCATGGCTTTCCATAATACAGGAGAGCAGCAACAGAAGCTTGTAAAGTCAAAATAACAGCTATTCTTATCAGGTCCCAGGCATCTCCTCCTGGCTCCCAGAGGCTCTCCCTACCAGAATTCTGACCAGCACAGGCATCTGAGTGTGGTGTCTACTGCAATTCCCTGCATGGCAGCTTCCCACCAGACATCAGCACTTCCCCTCCCTCCCACCAAACCAAGTTGGGCTGCACCTGCTGACTCCTTTCTCCACAGAACTGAAGGTCCACCTCTTGCTACTGCATTTAAAAGCCTGGTTAGGAATTTGCTTAGAAGGGAGTCTGAAAAGATGGAAAAACAGATGTACACCAGCCATGCTCATACTAAGAGGGGTTTCATAATCAAAGATCTGAGCTCCACGGCAGCAGAGAGCAAACCCTGCCACTTGAAAAGCACACTCTGATGCGTGGTCTGAAGAAGAGCAACGGCACGCCCTATGTTCTTCCTCTTGCTTCCCCTTACCTAGAGCATCAGGTATGATCAATAAAAGTAAGGAAATAGTTGCCATTTTACAATTCAAAAAGCACAATTTGCCTAAAGCCAGAAGGAAGCTTGTCTCAGAGCAAAGATGGGAATCAATAAACTTTGTCCTGGAGCTTGAACCATTACCTCATCCCTCTCAGAAATAAAGACATGGGTAATTCAGCTCTTAAATACAGGAAGGAACACATCACCAGGCTTTGCTGTCACAAGGTGACTAGCATCCCTCAGAATGAACCTCTCTGACATCTATTTGTTCAGAACAAGTGGTATCTCAGGTTTTAATGGCATCTTACTCCTCTCTCTCACAGAATGCTACCTGCATTGCAAGCAGCTGGTATTCCCAGTAGCATACTGGACATGTTGGAAATCCAAGCGTAACTCCACAAGGAACCTACCTGGCACATCATCTTCTTGCTCTTTTACATATAATCCAACCTCACAGGTGCTTCCAGAAAAAATAAATGTGCCAGCGGGACAACATGCACCATGACAGTCAGTATATCCGCAACTGAACTCCATCCATCCTTGTCATCTCACCATGCAAAAGTGAATTAAAAAGGCCAGATATGTAAAA
>NW_016690213.1:6331443-6388191 GCF_001604755.1 Lepidothrix coronata | reverse complement strand
GAGAAGGAAGGAGAAGATACCTTCCCCTAAGTAATTACAGCAGCCATGGTTTTGAATCCTTTAAGGGAGTAAAATGTAAAGAAAAACAACTATCCAAATACAGAACACAATTCTCATTCCCCATTTACTAATTCAATAATGAAACATGAAGACAATACTCCTCAAAGATTCTTGTACATGAGGTCTTGCCATCAGTTATGATAAACTCATAGATGCTGCCCAAATGCTGGTTTTCCTAGCTTACTCCAGCGTAATTTTCTTTCCCCTCCTCTGCTCTCTCACTATACCAAAGCAACAAAAGAAGGATGTTAGGAACTTGTTTCATATGTAAAAGAAAGAAGAATTCCCAGACAGTAAATCATGCCAGACAAACTTTGACACGCTATAAATAATTGCTCTCCCCTTGCAAAGGTTCCAAAGACTTTTCTAGTTTTTTTGCTTCTTTGGCAATACTTTTTAGCCAGAGGGAAAAACTTTTCACCTCACAGTGGTGGTTTGGTAGACAACCTCATTCCCAATTCACCTGGTAGTTTAGTAGAGATGAATCTCCACAACCAGTACTGCTATATTTCTAGCATCATCCTACCTGACTTTAAAAACTGCATTATTTCAAAGGGATTATGGGGAAGGAGAGGAAATCTTTCATCACTATACAAGAATTAATATTCCCTGTATCCTGGGATTCACAGACATTTAACTATAAATGACCTTGAACCAACACAGAAAGATGACAATGTGAGCCAGCAATTGAGAACTCTGGAATTAGTTGTTCTAGTGTTACTCTTCAACTGAATTCGGAGATTTCTGTGAACCCCTCAGCATTAACATTATTCCCCTAAGATATTTACTTCTCTTAACACAAGGACCAATTCTCTCCCTTTTCTTTTACCTCATGTTTAGCAAATTACAGCATTGGAGTTAAGCAGCTTCCAACACAACCTCTTAAAAGTACCTCTTAAATTCTAAGATCTATAAGCATACATTTGTCCTTGACAAACACCTCACTTCACACTTTCTGTCAAGGAAAGAGAGTTAAGCCTGAAGGTAATTATATAGCCCACCTAGGTATTCTGCTTGACAGCCAGGCATCTTAGGAAATTTCCATTTTTTGTCCTATCTACAGCATACAGGCGAACTCCCTTCTAATCTTTCCTTTGCGCCAAACGAAACCAAACTATTGAATATCCTCTAGATAGCTGACCTTTGTAACACGATCTTTAACCAATGGATGTTCAATATTTTAACTTTCGTTCCCCAGCAATGCTATTTAAGGAGCCATCTGAGGCCTCTGTTGCTCCCAAGGTTCCTGCCTGCAATACAAAGAGAAATGTACTTTTTTTTATGCCAGTTGCCTAGCAACAGCCTAAGCTTTTGCAAGGAAACCAACAGAAGGAACAGCCTAAATCATAAAATTTGTCTGCTGTTGCTGCAGAATTATGTATTAAATATATTTATAACTTTCCTTCTAACCTTCTGGAAAGCTGTATGTTGGCAGTACAGGCATGGCTGAGTCAAACTTGAAGCTCCTCGAAGCACTTAGAGACATCTGCTTTTGCTGCACTGTTTAAATAAGGGGAAGATTCCTTTTTTTTGGGTGCAACACAGATATGAGCAGCTCAGACATTAGCTTGTCATTATTTGGCTATGACCCGTATGTATTAGCAACTTGCTAAGGGCTCCAAAATCAAAGTTCATGGCTGTGTAAGACTGGTTTCAAAACCATAAAAATGCTGCCAGAACAAGCCCTGGGCAAGGCTGCAACATCTCCAACTGCTGAGCAGCCAAGGGTAGCACAGTGACACTGCAAGATTAGCTCTGGGAAGAGCTGGAGCCTGCTCCCTCAGAAACACAGCTGAATGACATAAGCCAAGGAGGATGCGATTATTTTCCCTTGTATAACACAAGACACCTCTTGAATCGTTATGTGATTAAGAAAACCATTCAGGTAGACAAGCATGACGATTTTTTCCTCTGTGCCTTAAACACGAACAAACATAAAGGGTATGAGCAGAAAGGAGCACTTCATGTAATTGAAAGCTGCTTTATCTGCCTGCTTTTGCAAGGTACCATGCTTGGAGCTTATATTCCTTACTGCCAAGCCTATCTATCTATCTATCTATGTGGTAATGTTGACCATTGTTCCTATGGTGTCCTCAGTATGGGCTATCAGGGGCTGGGGGTGATGAGCAACAATGCAGCTGTTTCTGAAGTCACACAATTGCTATCCTCAAGGCGAGCACTGAGCTGACAATGTTCCCAGGGGCTGGAGAGCTTTGTGCCAGGCACCCCTGGAACACATCAGCAATACAAGGCCTGCTGAACACAGCCCTTGCCTCCAGGTACCCACTTCCAGCTCCACTGAGCTCTCACAGAGGCTTTTCCCCACAGACCCTTTAATTGTTCCTGAGCTCTTCTTTAGTCACTTTTTGATGCACTTCATCCCCTCAAGGAGTATACAGTATGAGGGGTAAAAGCAGATTATCCTCTCCTAGCAGATGCTCCAGCCTTCCTTCAGCTGGCTAAGGCTATATTGCTACCCACCCCTCCTCTCAAAAAACACACATCCCAAAGCTCTTAAGTCACTAACCAAATTGTGTTGTGGGGGTTTTTTGAGCAGAAACATTAAACGTGAGCGTGAAAATTCTTCTACGCACTCCATACACCAAACAACAATAAACATTCACTGGACATGAGAGATTAAGACTCATGAGAGTTGAATGGCTCAGTCAGGGCACCCAGCACTTTTAGACAAAGTAGACTCATTGTTCACAGAAGAATTTCACAGCTATCCTTGAAGAATCTCTCCCTCACTACCCCTAGGAAAACAGCAAATCATTGTCACTAAATACAAATCTCATCTCCTTGGGTAGTAGGTAAAAGAGAGGCATTGGTGTTGCCTCATGTTGTTGAAGGCACATATTTTCACAGTTTATCTTTCCCTTAAGCAGTTTGACAGGTAAAAAAGACACAATGCAGATCTAGAAGACTTTCTTAAATACCATAAATTTAACCTAGTGCCCACTCACGATGCACTGCTGAATCTCTACTCCCAGAGAACTCCAGTGACACTTGGAACACCAAGGCTAGGTCCTGTGTGAGGGTATTAGGTGTGGAAGGGGACAGAAATCTGAACAAGGAACATGTAACTGATCCAACTGGTCCAAGGCCAATGAAATGCTTGTGAGTGCACAAGGACCCTATTTCACATCCCTTGTGCTTGTAATACATCATCTAGACACTATGACAATTTTGCCTCCAACTTCAGAAATGTTGGTAGAGCTCCTAGTCTGCAGGAGAGCTGTGTGTTGGTAACCTGCATGACCTCCAGTGGAAAGTGTTTAGCTGGAAAGCAGCAGCACAGAACAAGTCTGCCCCAAGTAGCTCTCTTTCTCTTCACCACTGTCAAGACTACAAAGTCATCTCTACTCTGTAAATGAGAGTTTGGTCCTTCCTTTCCCCATGCTGCTGAATACTGGTCACTTTTTCAAAATCTTGAGACAAACAGATGCAACTGTCTGCACTCATTTTACTCTGGCAGCAGGACAGTGGCTCATCTCACTGCCTGAGGACTCTGCCAGATGGCATCCGGCTATCATACCACTCGCCAATCAGGCTCCAGCCTGTCCATGCATGGCAGCAGAGCCAGGGAGCTGCTATGCCCACTCAGCCTCTAGCTGTTGTATTACCACATTGCCAAGGTTATTACCAGCGGAAACAACTTAAAGCATCTTTGAAGAACTCAGCATTCAGTTTTCCAGCACTACAAGAACAAGGGTACAGCATTAGACTAATTTAAACCTCTTTTGCCTATCCAGAACTGCACTTGGTGACACAGGACAACTATCACCATGTCTTTGCCATTGTCTAGGGTTTCTCAGCATTTCATCTAAAATTGCCTACATAAGTCTTCCAAATGTAATGGTGGATTTCAGTAATTTAAGTATACATGCCTTCTTTGTTTAGAGAATATACAGCTCAGTATAACAGGCATTTCTAAGAACGGGTTAAAAAACAACCAGACCGCACCATCTTTCTCATTATGCAAGTTGCTGAGAAACACAGGAAAGTGAAATTGCTGTTACTTCATTATATCCACCACTTAAATGGATAAAAGACAGACAGGAAGGTTATGCTTCTCTGAGTTTTTTCATTCACTGTTTTAGAAGCCCCAAGGCCTGCAGGAACTTACTGAAGTGATGTGCCTATTTTTGTTAAGACACATGCTTTTCAGAATAATGTGTAAACTCAAGCCTACATGCAGTAATGAGCCTAGGTGACTGGCTTGACATTGACTGATCACTTGTGAAAAATGACAATCACCATTTGGCAATTTTTGGCTGGCAAAGGACTAAACGACTTCGAAACTCGACTTGATTGACTTAATCTGAAGATGAATAAACAAAATAAAAGTAACACTAGTTAAATTCAGTGTAGAATAGAAGGTAAGATAGGATTTTACAGCACTTTCAAGAAGGTCAAAATGTGAAAATCCTAAAAACATATTAAAAAAAAAAAAGATAAACCAAAGTTTCCAGCATTTACAGCTTGATAGAACTGTTCCTGTTGTGCCCAGGATTTATGAGCATGATTTGCTGTAGTGCCGAACGAGTAATGCTGCAGGATGTGAGATTTCATTACCAAGAAATGAGATCAGGAATTGGCTGTGACTGAGACAGGTGAAAACAGATCTTTACCTATAAAAGCTCAAGTGTACTCTGCATTCTGCAGTCTAGACAGACCACACTGTTTTCTCATCAGTTCTTTCTGCAACGCTGGAGCACTTACTTTTAAATGAACTCTGTCCTGCTATCAAGCTCCAAAGCAACATAAAAATGTATGCCACATTTCCCATTAGCAAGATGACGCATTGCAGAGTATACAACAGGAATCCTCAGGGAATACTTTGGGATTAGAAGCGAAATACTGCACAGATGGGACTGCTGGGTAAGGGAATTCCCTCTGACCTATATAGGGCTCAGAACATTTAGAGCTTTTACATCAACAGGCAAGATTAGGACATTTTACCTTGTAAATATTTAAAGTACAGGCAAAAAGACATGACATACTTGAAAATCTGAAAAGACAGAGCAGTTATAGAGATGGATACTTGTGTTGCCATTTTTTTTTTTTTTTTTTTAAAGTACCATATATTCAGTAATTTCTAGGGAAGGTGAAGAGGTATGCAGACATATAGGGACAGGGACAGAATTGCCATACAAGTTATTAGAAGGTAAAGATCAGGTTGCATTTCTAATCATCATACTAACCTATGACTGAACCACAATTATTCTCTGCATACACTCACTCTCAACCATTGGCAGTTAAAAATCTAGACTTGCTCTCCAGCAGATTACTAGAGCTACAGCATTATCTGCTGTTGAGAAACAGGCCACACAACTTGTAAAAAGCCAATAAAGCTCCCAGACAAGCCCTGTGTTTATGGGAAGATACTGTGTCTTTCCACCATAGCCCATGTAGTCATTGTCCTCAGTATCAAGAGATCAGGTATCCGGAGGATTTGTAAAGACACAGAGGGCAGGACTGTGCTAACTCCAGCTGAATGCCAAGGAGAGCTGGAGATGACTTGTAAACCCCCGACCTGACATAGACCAGTGCAAGGTATTAGCACTATGTCATCAAGCTCATTGTTTAAGGATTCCATTAGTAGCTTCAGGTTTCCTTATACATGATTGAGTCTAGCCATTGTTTTCATACTTGGAATTGGATTTTGAAATGCTTGTACTGAACTTCTGTAGGAATCTGCAAGGTTCTTTCTGTCTAAATATCTCCCTTCAGCTCCCTGCTGATCTAATATGTGTTGCCAAAGCTTTAGTATCTCATAAATCACCTCTATCTGTTCTATTCAAAAAGAGACAACTGTAGAGTTCCACAACAGAGTCAAGAGTGTGCAAGGTCCCACCGAGTACACCCCTGGTGCCTCACAGAGGTGGCACTACATATTTGCCCGGGGTGTTCTACAGATGCTCAATGATGCAGGCTCCACACAACCTCCACAGGGCAATCTTTTTCCAGTGTTCCACTATCCTTTTTTGCCTCTTAATAGGACACATGAATTTGTGTTGCTGCAACTGGAAGCCATCACATCTTGTCCTAACCACCACAAACAAGATTAACCCCTTCTTTTAAGAGCTCTTGAAGACTTGTTTCTCTTAATCATTTCAGTCTCTCCACAGTCCTGCTTACTGTACCCTTAGCCATATTTGATGGTCTTTATTAGACTTTCTCTTGGTTTTCTGCCATTTTCTTGAAGTAAAATGCTTAACAACTGACAGTCTTCCAACATAAGGCCTTGCCTATGTTCACAGAAGTCAAGGAATCCCTTCAGACATTTTCAAAGTTTTGCAGCCACTTATACATCACAAGATGACAATTTCTTTACAAAAGCACACCACTGCAGATTCATCTCCCATTTCCATGCCAAAGCCACTGTTTCCAGCTCAGCTTATACGCATAAAAGGACTGTAGTACCTGCAATGTGCCAGATGACTGCTAGTTGGTGGTCTCCATGGATTCCTGTACACTGCATGGGCACAGAATATATGACCACATTAAGTGGTCTACCAGTGCATAGCATCAATTCGCTCATACCTCTAAAAAGTGGAGGTGGGGACTCCAGGAAGGTTACATTTTGTACCATCTACATTTCTTACAGTAAGTCCACTCTTTTAACACTAATAAAAAACCAGCTCCTGCTGCCACTGCCTAACTTTCACAACCAGATTTCAGCCATCTCAATGTTTACTGATAACTTTGACAAATATACTAATTTTAAAACAACACTTATACTAAAACACATGACCATTCCAATATTCACACATGCTTTCTTTTTCTGAAGTTTATTTTGCACCGAGCATTTCAAAAATATTAAACCTTGCAAGCTCTCTATGACAAAACATTAACATTTCCTTGATCATATGGAGAAACTGCAGCTTAAGTCAACTGCCCAAAGACACAGAGTGAGTTGAGTTTTAGACATCAGTTCTTTCTTGTACGAAGCACAACATTCTCTGTTGAACCTGCAGAGAACGGACAGCTGTATAACACTTAGCATCCTGCACGGATGCACAAAACCCATTTTCTCCCTGATAATGAGAAACAAACATGACATGGAAAGAACACTACTCAATACCAAATGCATGCACCTGACCACAAAGTGCAATCGGAGACTAAAAGGAGAGCACTGTCCTTCAACATAGTTGCCTGATGGCCCCTACTCTCACAAAATACATGGATTTGCACATTCAAACAAGTAATCTAGATACACTCAGCCAGAGGAAAATGTGCCCTTTCTAAGTCCTTCAGTTTGAACCTTACCTTTCCACAAGCTACCATGGACAGGGCAAGCTGGTACCAGAGGTGAAACTCATCAAATGCAAACTTCATGGCTCTCTCCAAGCACTGAGAAAGAAATGACAAGAGAAATATCAGAATTTTCTTTATTTATTTTCCTCATTATACCTTTCATCAAGACTGCTGCTTGGGTCAGGAAACAATCTGTTGTGGCCCAGGACCCAGGTGTTTTTCGGGGGTTTGTTTTTTGTTTTTTTTTTTTTAAGACACCATTTTCCTCTTCTCAGTTAATGGGACTTGCTAGCATACCTCATCACCTCAAATGGCAGCCACTTTGTTCAAGTGCCCACACAAATTATGTCAATGTCTCAAAAGTTCTGTGTGCGCTTCATGCCTGTGCTGCCACAGGTCTGCAGCTATTTCTACTAATTGCCAACTGGTGTGCTTCATTTTCATGTTCCCCATCAAGTTACTGCAAAGAGGGGCTTTGCCAGCACGTTTCAAGGGGCAGCTGAGGCAGAGTGCGGAGGAGGTACCTCAGACAGCATCACATACTGCCCTCTTCTGCCCAGTGTGATGCTGAGGAGGTCGTAGACTGCAGAGGCATCCTGGAGGCTGACGGCTCGGTCATCCTGCTGGTCTGGGGCTCGGCTGATCACTGCGTCCCGGTTTGCCTAGGCACAGACACAAATGAAGCATCAGACTCCAAAAGAGAAAAAGAGAACTGACTCCTCCACAGCAAGCTACACCCATCACCCATAACATTTTGTTTAATATCATCTCAAGATTTAAAAGATTTAAAAAATCTAAAGATTTTTTTTTTTTTAAATTTATCCTAACTTAAGGGAGGTGCTTCCACAGAGGTATTTTATATCCACATGAAGCAAACTCAAGAAGATAGCTCTACGTACAGAAAGGAACTGCAAGGAATACCTCATCTGGAGTTGTGTCGCAGAATTACAGCATTATGAAACAGACCTACCAGATCCCATTTCCTCAATAATTAGAAATTCAAGGCCATCCTTAAACCATCTTCCTTATTTCCTCAATAATTAGAAATTCAAGGCCATCCTTAAACCATCTTCCTTATTACTTCAATTACCTGCAACTGCAATAACTGCTTCCATGGTTGATAATTTATCTTCTGTGTCCACACTTGATTTCTTCACAATTGTACGTGTTTTTGTTGTTCTTTTCTGCTACTGACTTTTCATTTTTTAATTTGAGCAGGTTGCCTTTGGTAATCAGATTTGTCTGTCATCAATTTAAAGCAATTAGTGGTTTGGGCAATGCAATACCAAATTTTTTTTATAATATATGTGTTAATTTTGCTAACCTATCAGTGCATCACTTGGCCTAGATCAGGAAGAAACACTACTTTTGACAGAAAATAATCAGTTTGAGTATTTGTGAGGATGTCCCAAAATACCACATGCCACAGACTCAGATTTAACTCAAGATCCCAGCCCTCCGTGTTTTTCAGAACACAAAGGGAAAGATTACGATCCCAGAGTAAACTGAAATGCCCCTCTAACTTCCAAATGCAGAGGACCTCACCCAGACTGCCCAGCCTCTGAGAGAGGGAGTGCTAGATGCCACCAAGCCCTAGCACCTACTTATAGCACAGACACACTGCCCTGGGCTCCTCAACTGAAAGGGGTGCAACATCAGACAGTCAGGTCTAGACATCTAAAAGATCAGAAAAATTAAGAAAATTGCCAGCAGTTTCACCTCAGGCAAAGACAAACAAAATGTTCCCTCCCTGAAACAGAAAGGTTATGAGATTTATTTTATAATATTTACTACTATAATCTTACATCTATTTCTTTCTAATTGTAGGGAGATTTTTTTTTTCCTAAAAAGTTTAAACATGGGAATTAAGTGTAATAAAAATTTCCAGAATATGCAGCCCTTAAAGCCCACACATACTTCATTATGATTAAGCTGCAGCTGTTTCATCATGATTTTATCTGTGTAATGCCCCAGTTCCAAGCACTCTTCATCACAGCCTCTAGCCGAGACTGCAAACACAATTACTGACAACTAACACAATCACAACCAAGACCTAAATGGTGACTGCAGTTATAGGCAAGCTGACAGATCAGACTGTCTAGTATTTGCACAAATGAACTTACACCAACTCCTGCAGCCACAAAAGTAGTTTTCTTTTTCATGCAAAAGACATAATTTGTGATTAAAAAAATAGTTCAGAACAACAGGTTGCATGAGAGGGTGAAACCAACTTCAAAGAGATAATCCTGCTGTCACATTACAGGAGCACAGCTTGTCTACCCTTATTAGCAGAAATAAATAAGAATAAAAAAATTAGATGTTTAAGCTCCGCTTGGATTTAACACAAGACTGCTACTTTAAAAGGAAAAAAGGAGTTAAAGTAAAGGCATATACCAAAGGATCCTCATTGCCAAGTGAATCCTCCTACGTAGATACAATAGCACTAACAATTTTTTCTGCACTGGTTACATTTTTCTGACAATTGTTTGTAGAAAACAGCTACTGAGATAGCACCCCCATGCTCTGTAATCTCATCATCAACCTCCCATTAGAATCAGCTATAGTCTGATGCCTTTTTGGGTATCCATCTAGTACCAAGCCATGATTTTCAAGTGGATACATTAGCACAGACAGAAAACTGATAGAACCGATGACTGCACATTTAGTTCTGCCACAGATACTGGTACTAGAGGGAAGAACGCACCTCAATCCTGCAAAAGCAGGAATACAGGACATATTACAAGGATGAAACATTCTAAAATTGCAGTCATACTGAACATAGTGTACATATCGTACTTCACCCAAGCAGTTAGCAGTTAAAAACACCATATCCACAGGCATGATGAATATTCTTTCCATGAAGGTCATAAACCTGATGATTTTGCTCAAGCTTTCAAATCTCAAAGCCACAGGTCATCTCTGCAAACTATCACTCTCTATGCTTGCATGCATAAAAGTTGCCACTGGCAAATTCATCATTACTTCTATCCCAACAATTTTTTTAATGCTGACTCTATTTACAACTGCTAATTCCAGCTACTCTAAAAAAAAAAATTAATCAAGAAGAGCCCTCACTATCACAGAGACACAAAAAAAAAACCAAACCACAAACCAAAAGGTGCAAACCTCCTAAGAAACTAACTGAATGGTAGCAAGAATATGGAGTGTGTCTAACACAATAATGTAAATACCAACCCAAAGCTCGAGGTATAATTTACTACTGCAGTGTTACATACAGGAGGGCAGAGAAGGGAATATGAATCACTATTTCCTGAAACCCACTCAGGGAAACTGGCATGTTTCTGTGGCCTGCCTCTCACAGAAGGAAGTATGCTGTGACCCAGATAACTATTAGGAGGGAGATTTTTTTGTCTTTACCTATGTTTATGTTTTTGTAAATGTTAGTTTTATCAGTGAGAAATCCTGACAGTTGCTGGTGCAGAGGATTTGTAGGGTTACTGCAACACAGCATACACCAGTTCTGGCGGATGGGGAATTTTACTTAGTGAAATGTATAGAGATACTTCCTTTTGCATTTGAGAATACAAAAATTCTAAGCTATTTACACCAACATTTTTTCAGTACCTCTGTGTCTGTTGTTTCAGACACTAATTTTCCTGAACACAAATGGAAAAAAGGTTATTTGTAGAACACTGGTCTCAAGCAGTGTATCAATAACATAAGCAGCAATTTCAATTTGTCCTACCACATTACTTCCTCCTCCACTATAAGCAGCAGTAAAACACAGCTACAAATACATTTTTAACACCCCCAGCATGACTATTCCATTTAAGCTGTTCCCATTGTCACGCAGACATGCCTCACAGTACAAAAGCAGGATGGAGAGAGATGATGAGTCACACCATCAAAAGAACCTCTTTTCAAGACTCTTTTGAGGGATGGAGAAGGTCACTAATGCTACCAACATAAGTTTCACCATCAGGAGTTAGTGTTACTTGCATTATACAGAGCAAAAATATACACTCAATGCCTCTTTATTTGAGATACTCCTTGGTAATCAAGCAACCCAGAGACACATGGCATTTGTATATTTTGGGATGCATTAGGCACAATTAGCTGTGCACGTAGTGGGTCAGACATCACACCAGTCCTATCTGGGGAGACTGGACACATTTCATAGTCAGCCCTGACACAGGACAGCGAGCATCTTCAGCCCTCCCTTTCCACAGGCCAGTGACACAACCCATCTGCAGGCCACACACCCCCAGAAGGTTCCAGCCCAGGCTGGTACCCCTGAGCTAAGCAGCATTCAGCCACTGTGTCTGCACCGTGCCAGATGCCCAGCTCAGGTGTTCAACCTGACAGGGCACAGAATCAGCTGAGGTTAGCAGGGCTGTTCAGGTCTGGCTCCAAACCGCAGCAATACCACCATATGGGACTTTCAGACCTATGCTGGCCCTGAAAGCAGGGAAGAGACCTGCCTTTCTGGGCATCTGCAATGTAACTAACAACCCAGCAGAGCTACAGACAGCGTCTACCTTCCTATCCACATAGGCAATATATTTACCTTCAAACTAGATAAGCCATCTATCCACAGAGGATTTGCGGTGTATCAACGACCCTTATTTATGGCATGTTTATTTCACAAAGAAAGGAAAAGAGCCACAGCAAATCCAAACAGCCATTACTTCAGCAGTTATTACGCACGCAGTTACGCAGCAGAAAATTAAATTTTACCACAGTACAAAGATGTGCTTCTTAATAAAATGTCAAGCAATCATACGAATTACAATAGAGCATATTCCATGTAGCAGCCCCTTCTCACAGCAATTAGCTATGAAGTATCCTTTAATTGCTCACTTTGAAACATGGCTCCCCCTGCTTTCTTCCAAAGAAGAAAACGAAAGCAATTAAAATCTTTAATGAGTGCCTGCTGCCTGCCCCCTAATTCATGGGCATTCGAATGTTTAACTTGTGTCTTTCCATAATAGACATAATTGCCAGATTCACTGCAACCCATCTATACAGAACGGCAGCATGTTTTACACAGTGTACTGTAATAATGTAATTGGTGTGATTCAATACTAGCATTAAGAGAGAAAAACAAATGCTATGCATGTAAGACTGACAACAGGCCTTCGAAATCACACAATTGATGTCTTTACTGCTAAGAACTGAAAAATATTTAGCCCATATCCTTTGGGTCTCCGTTCTGGCTGTTCTGCCTGTATTGCCAACAAAATGAATTAATTCCTCACAGTGGCAAGAACCGATGCAATGGAAGAAGCTATGGACTTCTTGCTTTGGTTATTGATCACCTCTACACAGCACCTGAAGGCTTCCTTCACCAATATACACAAAGAAAATATTCAGGGTTGACCTCGAAACTGCTGTGAAAATGGGAAGTCGACTGAACAGTGAGGACACATCATGCCCCAGGAACTCAACAAAACTCCTCTCACAGAGATACCACAACTTGTTCCACTTAAGACAGAAGCATAGTGAATGAAAACGTAGCTCTTGTGAACTATATGGCATCTGTCTCATTTCTGGTAAGCAACAGACCACAAGTTACTGGTGCCCAATTCAGATGTCTCAGCAAAACAGCCTATTATTACTGTTTAACCAATATGACCATATAGATATATCTTTTATGTTTCAGGTGTATTTTAATGCCTTGTACTGTAACAGAACTAATTCTGGAAACATCACCGAAAGCAAGACAGACATACCCACCCATCCAGAAGCACCCAACAACCCTACATACAAGGAAGAGAGAAAGAAAGGACGGACGTTTGTTTATGGATACTGTTTTGTAGTCATCTGGATTTAGAGAGCTATCTTCCAAGAATTTACATCCCCCTTGCAAGTTTTGAAACAAGACTTCCTACTGCAAAGCAGAAGAAAAAAGCTCTCTACTCTGCCTCAAGTAACTCACATTAAAACTATTTATTCAAAAGGCAATTAACAGAGGTAGTGTATTTCCCACCAGAAACATCCTGCAATCCATCTCTGCTGGTCCCAAACACTTAGCCTTGCCTTGCAAACCAGTTAAAGAGACAGTCAGATTTGCTATTGTAAGTGCACAACTGTGATTTGGCAGGAGGGGGCAATCCCATCCCCAGTTGTCTCTTTCAGCTGCCATAATCTGACAGCCCTCAAGAAAATATTAGTGATGGTCATCTAGCTGTTGTATCATCACTGGTCTTGGCACCACTCAAAAATAACAAACAAACAACAAAGAATCTCCACAACCTATAAAAGCTACAAGAGATTATTCTCCTTTGCCAAGACTGTTCTCCTATAGAACTAGGAAATGGAGAGCTAACAGGTTTTAATTATTTCTGTGCTTAAAAATACATGAGTTTAATCTTATTCTATTAAAGGCATGCTCACAGCCATGAGTTTGTTCTCACCAGTAAAAAGAACAGGACAAGTCCCAGTATCTTACTTCCCCCTCACCATCTGTTCCATGCTCTCAGGCTCTCCAAGGTCAAATCGCCTTTAGGGATTCAAATCAGAGATAAGATGGGGATGACATTTCTAATCTTTGTTACACAGGCACAGAATTTATTAGTTTTGGATACGAGGAGCTTCATTTCCAGTATGAGTGAAGTGAATACAGAGCCAAAAAAAATAATCCATGTTACCTGGTATGTTTGGTGGATCGCATCAGCCAAAATCCCCTGTTGTAAGAGACAGCACTGAATAAAGGGATTTCAGATGGTATGCTGGACCTCAGATTCAAGAGGGGAAGGTTTCTACATAAACTAAGAACTTTTTCTTTTGGGTTTTTTTTTGGTGAGTTTTTTTTTGAGGGGCGGGTTAACCTCAAAAGTAAACACAAAAAGCAATAGAAAGTGTTCCATTCCTGGCTCTGAGAAACTTCTGGTTAACTTTAAGGGCAGTGCAGTCAATTCTGAATACTCTTGAGAACGGCTATTAAAATAAACAAAGCTGCAGCTAGGGGTTAGTCATGCCAAACCTCCTCTGTCTACCCCCTGCAATTCAAAGCACCAAAGTCCCTGATGGCGGAACCAGTACCGTTCCCACTGGTAGTGTAATGCAGAGAAATCACACTGCAGCAGGTCATGATATGTCCTCAGTTCTCCTCACAAACAGTTATCACTGTTTTAGCTGGGCTAAATGCAGTAAGAAAGAGGACTAATGGTTTAAAAATAGACCAGTCCATTTTTTTCTAGTATGTGATATGAATGCATCATTCTACCACAGCCTGAGTTTGTAAAGGCTGTCACCAGCTGGCCTTCTCGGTCTGAAGGAGAGCATTTTCATCCTTTCACAAACAGAGCCCATCCGTAGCATAACTTAGGCCATACAAAATGAATGATATGGTAGCAAGGAGGCCACAACTGCCCCTAAAAGACCACCCTAACTGTGGCAATCTTCAGGCTGCCTGATTTGTTTCACTAAATTCCTTCATGAGAACTCTGCAGCCAAAGACTGTGACTAAATAACAGCTGGCACAGAGGAGGAACATTTGCCAAGCTCAACAACCAGTATGATTTTCATTGTTTACTGAGACACCTTGGTTTACGAAAAAGGCTCCCATTTTTAACAGGACACAAAGAATACAGGAGGCAACTCAGTAGAGTGCCAGGACAAATCAGGCTACAAGTTTTCACTGTAAGTGTTGTTATATCCACAGAAGCATCTTCAAAGCAATGAAAGAAGCTACCATGTTATTTTGTCATCTGAAAACCTTTCACATACTTAGGCTCAGAGGCAGAGTGAGTGAAATACTGAAGGAACCCTTAACTGTCCCTTTAGAATATATTCTCATTTCATCCCACTAGAACATGCAGCATGGCTCTCTTGCAACGCCAGGGGAAGGGATAGGAAGAAATCACGAGCCAGAACCCTGCACCACTAAGAGCCAGAGAAGGCTTGCTGAGAAATAGGGTCTGTCTCACAATAGCCACAAGGCAATTTCCCCCTTTCCCCGTTACAGGAACAGTTCTACCTCCTCATAACAACTTCTAGAGAGTCACACAGATCCTGGTAAAGTAGATGTCAGCTTCACCTTAGGAAGGCAAGTCAAACAGAAAAATAGAGTGAATTTCAGCAGCAAAAGTGTCCAAGGTATATACTACTTGAAAGAGCTACCATGTTTCCTTTTCATTAAATTTATGACATATTTGCTTTGAGGTTCTCTGATGATTTATGCTCCTCCCCAGTACAACTTTGCTCTGTGTCCCCTCCACAGGCTGGCAATTCTGTCCATCACTCCCTTAATTTTTCCCCCCTCAAAGTCATTTTGGAGTGGCAGAAGTCACAAACAGGCATGAGAAGCAGCTGTTTGGCTTTATGGTCCTGTAAAAGAGTTACAACAGCACGGTTGCTCTTTGTCTGTTTAAAAATCAGACAGGCAAAGTACCTTTCTGGTGAGTTTTGCTCTGACAGAACACAGTGTCAGAGAGGCTGGAGAGCTCCCAGCAAGCCAACTTAATTGCATACTTCTGTTTCATTTTAAGGGGCTCATAATTGTAAATACTGAGAGAACACCTAATCCAGCCAAAATCCACGAACACCAACTATGTTGCTTACTGGCCTACAGAAACATATAATTATCACTTGCCGTTGACACTCTTTCCAGGAAGGAAAGTATATTTTATTCAGTTGTTAACATTATATTATTAGGGAGATGCCTGGAAATCTGCTTCTTTATTAACTCATTCCACGAGCTCCACTAAGTTGTTTGTTTTTGTCGAAAAAACCACCAAAACAAAAAACAAAAAAAAACAAAATTTCAAACAAACAACACATTTGTACATGAGAAAAATCACTAGCCTACAGCAATGCTGTTATGGAAAACATGTCTTATGTCATAAATTAAACAAAATTTTCCCTTCTTCATACCATAATAGTAAAACTACAGGAAAATATGGATTGCAAACTTATGTAAGAATCAGATTGCTCCCTCTGTTCTTCACTTAGGAAGCACATTCCTGTGGTTCCTAAGTGTATTTCTATACACTGGCCTGAATTTTATTTAGAACAATAAACTCATGGCAAGGCTATTGCTAATGCAAGAGGAAGACTCTAATGTTCCATTTCCCCGAAATCAGAAAGACAGTTACATGGTTCCTGCAGTGCTCTACTACAGGATCTTTGATTAAGTGTTTCATATGCAGCAGATCAGAATGCCTTGCATCTACCTCCAGAGAGTTCCTATATACTGGAGACCGCGCTTAAGCATACACAACCTTATTTTAACCTCGAAGTCAGCCCAGTAGTCTAGTTTCTATCAATAGCATTTTTTCACTGCTTTATCCATAACTTAGATAAAGGACCGGTTAGTTCACCATTTTACACACCAGTGGATAAAACAGGGATAACTTTCATTCTCCTCAGCAGAAGAAGATTGTAGAGTTCAAGGTCCTACAAGGCCTTTCTGACTGCAAGTCCAGTCCCCGAAAAGGCTGGAGTAGCCAGTACTGTTGATGCTCCAGACCCTCATCCTTCTGCTTGGATCAACCCTGACAAGCCACACTGACACAAGTCCTTTTGATTTTAATAGAAGTGCCTATGATACTCTACAAGCCCTCACTCCACTTGCAATTATGAAAAGCCCTTCTAACTGAAGAAAAGTCCTTGAAAACACAAAGCAGATGTACTGCAGAGGATTAATCTAGAAGGCATTAAAAAGCACACAGTAATACTCAGATGTACATGATACATGAAGTCAACTTAATATTTTGGGGTGGTTCTGCTTCTTCAATTTCTCCCCAAATTTTAAAAGCAAACAATATTAAATTGCCATGTCCTGAAGAAGTTGCAGCAACGGGGAAGGACTTGAGCCAGAAGAACCAGACAAAGAAAAACTGAAGGAAGCAAAACCCAAGAAGTTTCCACAGCACTCTTCAACTTGTCTGAAAGCTGTTTAAAAGTTTTTAAGAGGGTCACTGATGCTCCAAGGTTTTGAAATCTCACTTTGAATTACAAGTGACCACACTGTATTTAAAGCAAAATACACATTCCTCATATATTTTCAGAAAGCATTCCTTACACATTTTCTATGTTTGTGTCTTCTCAAAACATGAAAATTATCAAAGGTTACCATGCAGTTTTTGAAGCAGTTTGCCTGCTTTTAAATGGATTTTTTAAAGCCACCAATGTTATAAATAGAAGAATCTAATTATTTCAGTATAGTTTATCATGAATGTTTTTGCATGTGACAAAATTCCCTGTATCACCAGCATCAGAAACTGTCAAAGATCACTCAGGACTGAAACAGCTAAGGACTGCAGGCTAAGGCATGTAAGCACAGTACTGTATCCTGCAATGCCAGACAGTGGGTACCACCATCATTCCTGGCTTTAGGCAAGGCTCCCTTCCTCTCATTCTTGATCCATAAATCCACAGAGATGTTTTGAATGGAAACATCTGTCTACTGACAATGTATCTGGATGTCAGAACCTGCATGCAGCTATGATGAATGCAGTCACTTCCTCTTCTAGACAATTCCCAAAACCCTTCTCTCATGTTCCACTTAATAAAAATGGTCTCACTAATAAAAGAACAGATGGCATTTTCCATTCAGCATCCAAACCTTTGCTTCTGTTTATCCAGGGAAGACTGTAAACAAAACCAACTAGAAGACTTGACGTGGAAATGCCAGATATTACTTTCCACTATTAATATCACAAGCTTATTTTTGGCTTACCATAGATTCACTGATTAAGAGGAGAAGAAGAGCCTCTTCTACGTTGTCTTGAGGGCAGTACACACTGAAAGATAGAACACATTTTTCTGAGGAAGGTCAAGAGTTATCCTGTCAGCCTCTTTCTCATTTCACAGGAGAAGCAGTAACTTGAAACATCTCATGTATAATTCATTTGCCAGGCAATACTTTCTTTTGCAGGTTTACACAATTAAAATATATCTTAGATGAGCTATACTGAACCATAAATGGATTACTTTAATTTCACAGCAAAGACAGCTATTTGATTGGATTTTCTTCTTCCTGGGGAAAAAAAAAATCCAACACTCAAAGTTTAAGTTTTATTTTTCCAGCAGACTTTTTGATGGGATGTTAAAAAACAAGAAGATACAAAACTACTACATGAATCAGTGACATAATTAGCAGTACCAACAAGTGTTCAAACCCCCTCCTCCTGACAATAAACTGAAATAAAAATGAGCGCTTACTTCTCTTCTGTGTACAGCTCAGGCCTCCGACAAAGAAGATTGCTAACATACGACTGATATTCCTTGTTCATGAACTCAGGAAGCGGATCAGATAAAGGGCTCCAGTAACAGTCTTCACTGAGGGAATGGAGAAGTACTTGGGCTAGCTGTTTAGCTGCAGTCTAGACATCAGTGAACAGTACAGAAAAAGACATCTATCAGAGAAGCCTTCTCCAACACAAAAGATTCACCCCTCCCCATGTTCCACCTTATGAAGGAGATGTACTACTTTTCAGAAGGTCAGAGAAGCTAAATCAGCTGCTAAAGTGTACAGAAGTGGCAGTTTCTTCCCTCCTCTGAAAAGGCCAGACTTCTGCGTTTACACGGTCTAGTTGCAATGTTGTGGGAAAAAAGTATCAAGAAAGCCTGACAGCAAGGGATGCTTTGGTGAACAAAGACAACCTCCTGCCACAGAGACTGCTGAGACAATCTCACTAAAGTCACTGTATTAGAGTATGATGACACTACACTGCACTCTCAGGCTCAGAATTTTGTATGCAAGTCTCAGACCAGAGGTTACTTTTATGTTAGGTTTAAAAGATCAACCTTTTATCTGTTAATACTGCTCTTCCTGTAGCCTTTTATAGGTTCATCTCAGTCCTGCTTCTCTCTTTCTGTTGCAGTAATGGAGGAAGGAACTCTATATTGAGACAGAGACATCATATGCACTTTTTTGACCATAAGTGGCTGAGGATCTTTAAATACTTGCTTTCCAATTCATACACACACTGGCAAACTGGGCCCAAAAGGGGGCAAATTTTGCAAAGTCAAGTTAAAACTATCTTTGGCATTTGTCCTTGTCTGCCACCCAACAAATCTCTGATTTTTTGCATTATAAATATATGAGCATACAAACAAGCTCAGAGACATCCAAAGTTGTGGTATCTTCTGTGAATTCTAAGCAGAATACCCACTGTAAGCTGTAAAGTAAATACTGTACAAAACAGAGGCAGGCTGAAACTTCAGCCTTTCTGTCCTAATACTTGTAAATAGTATTTTGCAACTTCTCTGACTATTGCATATGTATTTTATATGCAATTTACACTTTGAGATGTGTTAAAAGGCCACCAAGAGTCATTTTCTTTTAAATACCAGGACAGGTATGTTAGAAATCTACATTAGTAGGATCGAATAAATCACACTGAGGTTAAAGTTCCTGTTATCGATTTCAGAAAAATAACTTCTTTTGATGCAAAGCTCTTGATTTTCATTCACCTTACCCACCACACATGAATTCACTGCACTAATCTAAAATGCAACCACACTAGTGTGCCCAGTTTCTTAACAGCATAAAGGGAGGTTTCACACATGTACCAGTAAATGGCAGTGATCTGAATGTATGACCGTGTCTCAAAGAAATATTGTCACATACAACTCTCTGGAAACCCCAAGACTTTCCATGCACTTCTACTGACAAGTTACAGAAAGCCCTCTGTTTCTAACTAAGCTTTTCTATGCTTTTTATAGCAAATAACTATGAGCAAAATGGCCTAGGGCCCTGCAACATTAGCCAGTATCATTTTATCATCTCAATGTGTAATTATTCAGCCAGTTTTACCCTGAGGAGTCAACTCTCCTATGTTTTTTTCCTACAGTCTTAGGGGGGAAGGAAAATAATATGCCAGCAATAGAAAGATCTCTACTGGTTCACACAGAAATAGGAGTACAGTTTGTGGTAAGCCTTTCAAAAGGCAAGCACCAAATACTTCTAGTGTCTTTGATTTTAACATACAATACAGTAGCTGTGTAAATTAGCTTCACTCTTGTTTTGAATAAGACCAAACAAACCAGAACAGGCCAAGACTCTGATTTATGTTATTACTGCCTTTGGCTAAAAAAAGCATCATTATGCTTGAAGAACACTGTGATCCCACAAATTAAGGAAAAAATAAATCGTGTGTTTTACTTTCATGCTTGAAAAACTTGTTTAATTAAGAACGTTCCTCCCTTTGCCCTTTTGACAGCTCTTTAAAAAGAAATAAGAAAATGAAAATGTAACTTGCAGTAAAATAGAAATCCCAGGAAAAACTATTGAATGAACACCCTCAGAGTTTCCCTTAGGGAAAAATCCCCCAGGGGTATTGTACAGCTCTCCCCGGTCGCACAGGGACAGGAGCAACTGAGCCACATTCTGTTGTAATATAGGAGCAGATTAGACTCATTTCAGCAAAATGACAAAACAGGCAAGCATGAAAATACCCCTGAGCCCTGATCTCAGTTTGGAAAAGGATGCAACCATCTGAGTGGACTATTATTGAAGTCACCTCTTCTAATTCCCTGCACAAGCTTCCACGTGCATCTATATTCTCCAAAATGCTATGCAAACCCATGGCCCCCTCCTTTGCTGAACTTCTCTTGAAATTACATAAAACACAATGCTGAACCAAGCACAAGTTTAGTTGTAAGAATATCAGTGCTTTTAGGGCTGCAGAGCTCTTATTCACATTCTCAGTAAGACTGTTATTCTCTATGCTGTTGACCTTGTCACCTCCTGAGTAACTTCAGGACAAGATGTCTTAAAGGGGAGACAGGGAAGAAGCCGTTACAGGTTTAAGAAGTTAAACAGGCACATAAATAACTCTCTCCATGATTTCTTTACCAGAGGCATTCAGAATAAAAGGATGCATGCAGAATGCCAACACCAAAAACAAATTAAAACTATTAAAATCACTCTGTACTATATTGAGGAGGGTTTTACAGAAGGACTTCAGTCTAACAAAGCCTCGCTTGCTGCAAAAACCAGAAGTAATTAATGTTTCCACATGCAAATCCAGAAAGGTGTGCATGCACACAGTGAAACTGAGAAAGAAAACAAGACAACATCACCTGAGGACAGCACTGTAAAACTAAATACATCTCTATTTCTCTGGGGATCACTTGACACATCACTTCCAAAAGTAAAAAAAAAAAAAAAAAGAGAGAGAAAAAAAGGCAGCAATCAATTGAGGGCAAACATTTTTTTGCAACTGCAATGGTCAGTAGAGAGAATTCCTGCATACCAGACAGCCCCACCTTCCCATCTCCCAGCCCCTTACCATTTTGAAGGTCTGAGTAGCTTTTGTTTCCACAGTCCGTAGTATTTCTCGCAGACTCCTCATTCCTTTCACAATATTTCTATGGGGAAAGACAGAAAAAAAACCCCAAAGCATGAAAAACCCCCAAAACCAGCACATTGGAGACAAAATGCTTTTATGATGTGCCAACGCTTGGCAATAAACTTGATGTTCAAACAACCCATGAAAGAATCACTAATACTGAGTGTGCAGTAGCGAGACAAGTCACTCTGAGGCACAGACAGGACAATGGCACAGAGCAAGGCAGCGACTGTAGCATGCCTACTCCAGATGGCTTTCTAAGAGAAGATCACATTCACATTTGATGAACAGAGGGGACATTTGGAAGCCTTTCATAGCTCATATTTATAAAGCAGATGCTGCTCCTTAAAAGCGTCCACATCTCCTCTTCACACACACAGATTGTACTCGTTTGAATTATATTGAGCTTACGTGATGCTTTTAAATGACGATTCCTTTTAGGTGGTGCTTAAACGCCTTATGTCTGATGGTCCAAGCACATGACGAAAATACAGTGGTTTAAACAGTTTATTATAAGGCAGCTAAGTTGCAGTAACTGTCTGCAAGCACAGCTTAACCTGCAATAAGAGGGTTAGGCTAAAAAAAAAATAAAAATTAAAAAACCCCCAGAACACATTACTCTGCATACACCATGAGCGATTAAAGCTGACTGGTTGCCAAATGGTATCTTAATCATGTATCTGTGCACTCAGGAAGATGCAAGGAGGAAAGACTAAACACTGTACATGCTAGTTAACACACTGTCAGGCTACAAGCTGTTCAAGGCTAAGGACATGGCCCTACCACCACAGTAACTGCAAAATGGTTCAACGCACATTCATTGCAGGGTGGAAGTTACCCAAAGAAATACAGGCTATCAGAAAAGGAGCAATGTTGGACAAGAAAACAAAATAAGCAGTTGTACTGGTACATTAACTGTCACTTCAGCTTATCCAGGAGAATTTTCTGTGCAGAAGAAAGCTAAATTTCATTTAAAAAAAGCCATAACAATCTTTTCTGTCAAACTGATTAAATTTTGAAGGTAAGCAGTACAGACTGCATTTGTGCCTACTTTGATGTACTGCAAACCTTTCTGCACTCCAGAATCAGTGGCAAACATTTGATGAAAATAAAAGGTGATTATTTTGGGGGGCAGGGGGATAAAAAATGATCATGTTTACCGTGAATCTTGCCTACACAAAATGCCACCCTAAAGCTTCTGGTCATCAAGTCACAGAATCCAAATGCATGTGGTCTTACTTCAATACTCATCTCAATTTTAAACTGAGGTAGTCTGTAGATTACCTAATTGTAGGCAAGGTACATACCAGTAAGAAAGTAAGGCAAGAGTAAAAACACCAGAGACTTGCCCCTGTAGAGAAAGTCAGATGTTGTCTTTCTTTTTTTCCGTTCACTTTCTCCTAAGTAAAACACGTACTTTGAAATTATCAAGAGGAAAAAGCTCAAGGAAGTTTTTTTAAGTTGGTCTTTAATGCTTCAGCACGCTCCCCAGTTAGAGTCAAGATACCATGCGCTTTTTAGTGGGTCTAGAATAGAATATACCCACAAAGGTGCAGTTCTGGACATTAAACCGAGGAAAGCAATAAGTCATGTGGTGTTATTTACGCACGAGTAGTGACACCAAATCCAACGGAACTACTCACATGGTATTTACTATTAGACAAAATCAATAAATTCCCCTATATCAAAAAAATACACCTTCCCAACTGCTCTCCTTGGTTATTGAAAACTACCAGTATTTCCCCTGCATCCATGGGCTCCTTAAGAGGCTGGACAGAAGAGTTATGGTGTATAACAGTTTTACAACATTTTCAAAAATGCATATGTTCAAATTTCTTGTTAGCATAATGGTATTTGTCTTAATAAAGTGCCTATGAATTGCATTAACTACTATGAGAAAGAAGATTAGTGATCACTTGCAAAGCCAATTAATTTCACATTTGGCACATACTAAAGAGATGAAAAACCTACAGAATGTGATAAAAAGAGACATTTTCATTCCCAGAGAACTAGACTGCCATTACAGTTCCACTTTTTAGACAAGGCCACAAACCAAGTTAAGCTTCGTGGTAGAAACACCTTGCTCTGGAGGGAAGGGAAGAAGAAAAGGAAGGAATATCGACACATTGAAGTGAATGAAAGAATAAATAGCAAATTGCCAGGGCTGAAACCATGAAGCACACGACAAATGCCTAGGAATGCTTTCAACAAAAGCTAGGAGAGCAAAATGGGCAGTGCAGGAGGAGCACTGAGCACTCACCACCTCCTAGACAGATGCTCGTGTAGTCAGGTTCCATCAAAGAGCAACCACTCCATTCTCTGAGTTCCCAATTCCGAAACATGCAGAGCATCTGACAACAATATCAGTTCTACAGGACTGAGGATTTAGTGTGGCAGCTTCTATATTTTGAACTGTATCGAACATTATTGAACCATGACAGGAGACAGAGCACATCTGCCAGCATTCTGCAAACATACCTCACTACAGGAGTTTGTCTTTACATTTAACTGTTCCAAGCCAGGAGACCATCTGAGCATACATTTCATTTTGAGCAAATGAATTGCTCTACTTATAAGGAACTTACTGTCCCATTAATGGATGTCCTTTATATACTAGCTGTGCACTTGAAGAGAATTTTTTTAATTAGGGCCTGAAGAGGTTAACAAAATATTTATTTGAACAGAAATACATGTACATAGATGAGTGAATGAGGATTCAAACACAAAACCTCTGGCAACTCCTGGTAAATCCATCTGATCTTATGTAGTTCAGAAACTAGAAAATCTTGAGCCTCTGCAGAACCTGGATAGAGGACTACCTGGAAATCTCAGGTACTGTTGCCTCAAGCCATGGCATTAGTGAACATCAGATCATGGAAATTAAATGAGCTAGAAGAGTCCATAGGCCCCTATTGTAATGCTAAGATGCCAGAAATAGAAATGAGGAAGAACAGGAAGGGAAAAGCACATGATCATTAAACTGCTTTGGTTTAGCCACAGAAGTGGCCAGAGTGCCATTTAGAAAAACCATGATGAAATGCAGTTTAGTATTCAATCACAGTTAATCTAATAAAGAACAACACAGGCAATCATGGCCAGAACTGTGACAAAGAGCACCCTGAGAGTCCAGTCAGTCCACCCTGGCATGAAAATATGTTTTGTTTGTACAGGTACCCTGTTAATACAGAGTAATTAAACTAACAGTTCATGAATCAATGCAGTCATACTGCATTTATGCCATACAGTTTGGCTAACACTATACACAACATTTTAAGATACAAGGAAATAAAGAAATACACTGTTTTCTATGCAAATTTCTGGGGAAGAATATTGACAATAAACCAGAGAGCACAGAGGTCTGCAAAGACAGTCTCGCAACAACACAGACACCAGAAGATCATGTTCTTACCCACACTGATTTACTACTAAAACAATTAGCTGCTAACACATGGAACAGACCATCTTGAGAAGATTACATGGTAGTTTGCAGAGTCACCTCTCAAGGGTAGAGCTGTACCCAAAGCACAGAAACAGCAGCAACACCATTTCCTCTGCCCACCTCCTTTTGCATCTTTGCATCTCACCCAGGTTTCTAAAAAATCATACTCTTTCCTTAAACAGCTGTTCATGCATAGACACAAAAAACACCTGAAGAGGTAAGCCTCAGATTGCTATGAATAAGGTAAGACATAACCAGTAAGTACAACAAAGCACATTAGTTTCCTAATGGCAGCCTGTCTAACAGAGAGGGACGCTCAAAAAAAAAACAAACCAGCCCAATACAAAACAAAAGCTTAGCACTTATCTAGATCCATCCAGCAGACAATAAGACTCACTTCCAAATTACCAGCTACAGTGTCCTGGATAAGGTGCTAGATTGAGATGACTAAAGAGGAGATAAATGTCAAGAAAGCCCACATAAATTCCTCAGAAGAGATGAATAGTCCAGCAGAGACTGTCCTACCTGTCTTTATACACTAGATACTACTGTGAAACTACACATACATGAAGTTACTCTGAAAAGTGTCCTTGCAACAGAAGCCTACAAAATTTCCAAAAGGAATCTAAGCACTCTAGAAAATTGACAGAAGGGAAGAGAAACAACTATGTAAGCTTTCCCTATTAGGCATTTTTGCCAGGGTTTTCCAAAGTAATTTAGGTCCTAACTTGAGAGATCATATGGAAACTCGAGCTCTAATAAATGCTTAATAATAATTTTTCAGAAATTCTTTTTCTTCAAAAGTGTCCCATCCAGAGCTTCCAAAACCAACCACATCCTCTAGAAAGCTCTGACTTTGTCTTGCTTGTGGAACTCCATACATAATTCAGCTGCAATTATGATAGCAGTATACATATCCATTACTTCACATAGGTGAAGCATGCTTAAAAATACTACAAGCATCTTGACCAAAGACCCCATAACAGCAAGAAGCGGTAATACCTGTTCAATACTCTGATAAAAAAAGCAGCAAGAAATTAGCCTAATCTTCACATATGTGCATCAGAAAAAAAACCAAGCAACCAAATTACCAAAACCCAAAACCTAGTGCATATGTTAACATGGAAGACAACTGGCTGCCTCCTACAGTATGACATCCTATATTCTGCATCTAGAGTATCAACACTGCTCACTGGAGGAATAAAAGAAAGCTTTTTTTGGGTTGTAGCAAGGCAAACAACTGCAGGAAATGTGTTTTCAGCAACACAATGTTTTTAAGTTAACACCTTATTAAAAGCATCTGGGACTTGTACAGCTGCAAGACTTTTTGGTCCTTACAGCTGGCAGCTCAACACCTGAAGGGCAGACCAGACCTTTCTTTCTTCCTAGTGGCTTCTTTCCACTGCACACTGCAAGAGAAAAGGGCATCCCTGACCATGCTCCGAGAAGATAATGTCTGTTCCTGCCAGCAGGAACAAAAGCATAACACCACCATTTATATCCCTCAGCTCTTCTACTTGCTGAGACAAGAATAAAGCACTCACCATTCCTTTTGTACACACGTGCCACTGGGGAAGGACATCCCACCTGATAGGACCTACCCCCCAACAGCTTGAGCAGTCATCATCCAAGGCTTATTTCCTACCAGAACATGTTGGAAGCAATAAGGAGGACAAAAGAATTTCTTTGAGCTATTCAATATCGGTTAGAGAAATTTATTATACTCATGAAGCATCCTTAAAAGCTTCTTCCTACTTCCATCCTTTTTTCTTAATATATCCCAGTGCTGCTTATGCCCTCTCGTGGCAGAAACTACACATCAGTATCAGCTGTGGTGGCAAAGACAAGCTGTGGTGTCCCACCGGGCTTTTTATCCCACCGAACCTTCCATCCCTGGCTGGTGCTTCTCACTTGCACTGCAGGAGGTGATGAACACGTGGGATTCCATTCCCATCCCAGCCACAGAAGCTCCATTGCGCTGACTGGGATGCTCTTTCATCAGGAGACAGCTACAGAGAACATTTTGCTGCTATTGCAGCAATTCAATTTATCATCAAAGCCCTGCATAATTCACATCTGTATTTTGCTTCAAAGTGCTTTCCTGTAGGTTTTTTTGAGGGTTGTTTTTGTTCAGGGTTTTTCTGAGGGGGAATTTGTTGGGTTTTTTTAAGGCTATCGTTAAAATAACACGGGAATGGAGCAAGCGGGGCCCACAGTAGTAGCTAAAACATCCCACTAGATATATTGAACTCATCACTGATGAAGACTGAATTTAAAATGTGCTGATTAAAATGAACATGAGTGAGTTTGATATTCAAAAGGTGCCTAGAGGACATCAGTGCCATATGTCCTAAATGAGATTTTATTTTATTACATAGTTAATGAGCTTAATGGCAAGACCTGAGCTTTTTGTCTGCCATGAGAACAACAAAAGGTTAGGAAAGCACATGCTGTGCCACAGTTGGTCAAGCCCCAGCTCACCTGGGAAAACCACATACCTATCCCCTGCTGTCAAGCTGATACTGAGACTATGCTTTATAAGTCCATATTTTCTTTATGCGTAAACTTGTACTTGCCTGACTAAAGGGGTCACCTCACAACATAGAGCTTCGGGTTTTTGTTAGCCTCCAGGTTAAACAAGGCTTACCTGAAGGCACCTCTCATGGATAGCTTAAGGGTACAGCTTCACTGTATGTGCAAGCTTTTAATGAAAGAATGAGAAACAGTGGTTATTCACAGTTGTATTTAAAGTAATTCCTGGAGGATAAAAAAGTAGCAAAAAAACCCTAAACAAGAAGCAACCCTCCTCCAACAGAATCAAAAAATGGTACCAATTTTCTACAGAAGAATTTAAATTGATTTTTGCTGGGATTTTTTTTTCCTTGTTCTCAATCTTTCAATCTTTTCTCATTTTTTGCTTTCTTCTCCATTTCACTCAGCAGGTAAAAAAAGCCAAAATTAAATACTTGCAAAGATAGTTTGCCATAAGAAATTCAGTATCTGATTCCTTAAGAATAAATGGGATATTATGGTGCAAGAACAGGACTAGGAAAGGATGGACTCTCACAACAACACATATGGAAGAGACACTCTCCCACATGACAATTTCTCCATCAGATAACCAGAGCTAATAATGTTTTGAATGCATGGCCCGGTTTAGGGAACAGCATACCCTCAACTGATAGCCTTTGGAAGTGGCAATTTACTATGTCTTTTCTGCTGTTCTTGAGAAGGTTTTTCACAGGTGAAATCCATTGTAAGTTTGCAGATACCAACTCCTCTCGCCCTTCTGAAGTTCACTGGAAGATGTATTTCAGATGCATAATAAATACCACAGAGCAACACTGTTCCTGCACGTATTCTCCACAGTAAAACCATACAGATTTGGGGTATTGATTGGGTCATTTAAGAACTTAAACAACCACACAAATAAATGAAAGAAACTACCTGTAAGACTTCACTGAACTCTAAATCAGGCCCTGTGGCTGCACATTTTAAGAGCACACATCTGTGTAAATTCCACTCTCTCTTTACGGTCTAACTCCCCTCATCTTCACAGGGAGCAAAGGTGAGGCAAGACAAGAAAATTGTTCTACTCCACCCTACCTGTGGATCTGGAGAAAAGAGGCTTAGGACTCTTAAGGGAGGAGAACAGGGAAGGATGCTGAGGGAGCTTCAGGTGAGTCAGCAGCAAAAAAGTCATAACAGAATATATATAAAAAAATAAGCCTACATCTGTTCTGAGACAAAACGTGCAGTATTATCTATTTTTATTAACATCTGCATCCACCTACCCCTTCTTTAAATGAGTCACGTAGGCACTCTGTAGAGCTGCTTCCAGAAAGTAGGAAAGTTCAAACTCGGAGTAAGTCATGTTGCTGCCCTTCATACTTCTTGAATGTGTGTTGTTTAAGGTCTGTGAGGGGAGGAAAGAAACATCTGGGATTACAGACAACTGTTTGAACTAGTCAGGTCCTCATGAACCAGTGACATCTACAACAATAAAACATTAGCTTCTGCCATCAGATTCCTTTCAGATTACTTGAAAACTTTCCTCCATTAAATATTCAAAAACCTTTCAAAGTCAATTTTAAAATAAACTACACAATGACTTCCATGATATATTCTGCATGTGATAAGAGTTTTGAAACACCATCACTTATTACTTTCCAACCTTTAATAAAGTAAGTACAAAGCCACACATTAACACCAACAGCTTCAGAAGTACTACTCAAACTACAGAGATCCAGCATCTTGCCCAGAAATATTAACGCAATGTTTGAGTAGGTATATCTAGTTTTATGTAACATAAATATTTGTAAAGAGTTAGTAAGCCATCAGGAGTACTGATGGAAGAATCTTACCCTTTCCTGTTTCTCCTATCAAATCCTTCTTGCTTTTGCTTCCTTACTAGTAACAAGCAGCTTTCATTGCTTAAAGTTGCCCTGCGTGAACTCTCCAAAGCAGGGTTTTACATCTAGGACTAGAGAAGGACTATGAACTTTTACATCTATCAGTACTCCTGCACCCTTGTCTCCATGTCTAGAAGACAATCACATGAAAGGAGACTGTAGTGACGTTGGGGTTGGTCTCCTCCCAGGTAACAAGTGACAGGATAAGAGGAAATGGCCTCGAGTTGTGCCAGAGGAGGTTTAGACTGGATATTAGGATAAATTTCTTCATTGAAAGGGTGGTTAGACATTGGAACAGGCTTTCCAGGGAACTGGTGGAATCACCACCCCTGGATGTGTTCAAAAGGCATATGGTCATGACACCTAGGGACATGGTTTAGAGGTGAACCATGGCAGTGTTAGGTTAATCACAAACCTTGGTAATCTCAGAGGTCTTTTCCAACCTTACTGATTCTATGACTCTAAGTGAATGAATTACGGTTCAAACGGTTTCACTTCTTTGCAGAACCAAGCTGTCAGTAAAAAAATTTAGTGTCCCGTACTGGCAAGAACTCATCCTTCCAACAATGGAAGGACGTTACTTAATTTGAAATAAAAAAGCTATTCATTTTTTTCCTGCAAAGAAACAAGACTAGACAATTTGATAGCTGGCTTTTTAAATGAACTTTTATACATGCACTAAGCTCATTTTTTCTTGTTTCAATGCAGTTAAAAACAAAACCTGAAAAAGAAACACACCTTTGCTACTGAGAAGAGCAGAAATATCTGGTCAGAAGGCCAAAGGCCTTAAGTTAGAGAACAGATAACATGCATTGCTCTCAATACAGCTGATGTCAAGCATAACATGTGGCAAAGGAACAGCACGGAAGCATATGATATGTCCTGTAAAATCAGCTTGGCAAAGCTGCAGAGTCAGAGACCTCTAAGCATGTACCCGGCAAATCAGCGGCTCATGTTACCTGCACGGCTCAGTGGAGGGTTCACAGTACTCATCTTGCTCAGCACCCCAGCCAACCACTGACCAAGCAGTTACTTGCTACTAATCATAGAATCATAGAATGGCTTGGGACGGAGGGGACCTTAAAGATCACCTAACTCCAACCCCCTGCCACAAGCAGTGACACCTTCCACTAAATCAGGTTGATCAGAGGCCCAACCAGCCCAGCCTTGAACACTTCCAGGGATGGAAGATGTAGGTTCTAAATGATCTAGATTCCTCCTGGTTCACTTGAAGAAGGTGTAGCACCAGCAATTAAACTGCTATGGCTGACCCAAAAAGGTTTCTTTCAGCTTGTTAGGGATCTCTATATCCACTACTCTATATCATTTATACAGCAGGTAAATGATACACATTGATGCCAGCACTTGTCATTCAAGTTTGCAGTCCCTCCTTAGTACAAGCTAAACCTGAGATACAACCTGAGCATATCTGAAGCATTTGGTGTTTTACCACAGGTAAACCAGCTAAACTGCTGTTCTGGAGCTGATTTTACCGAGACATCTCACTCCTTACAGCTTGTTCTCATACTGTCTATGATCACTGCCTACCACATGACATTTCCCCATTATTTTTTCATTTTTGCTGTCAAACCCCTGAAAATTCCACCCAGGCCACCAGGCAACACCCTAAGCACATTTCTTCTTACCTTCTCAAGCTCCTGCAAGTACACCTGGGCAATGACACACGCTCTCTCAAAACAAGCCATGACTTCCTCCTCCCTTTCACACAGTCGAGCACGTGAGGCAATTGAGTTGGTTGAGCGCTCCAGTGACATACCTGCAAAATGTCAACACCTTCTTTAACTGAAGCCAACCAACAGCAGTATGGCCATATTATTCTTAATTTACCAGCTGACAGGAAGGTTTTTCCATATGTGGGTTTCCCTCTCATTCTGATGACTTTCAGGACAACACCCCCAAGGAAAATACAATTCCTACACATGCAGGGCATCTTTATCATGCTGCTCAAACACACAGTGCCACTGCACACTCCTACAGTGCCTTTCAAACACTTTATGAAGAGAGGACATACAGTCCCTCTGGTAGGAATAAGCAAAGAGAGAAACTAAGGCCTATATTTCCAAAGACAGCTACAGATTTTGGGTGCTTCTATTCAGTGAAACCCTGGCACTGAATCTGATAATTTCTAGGCATCTGCTACTTCAAGTGAAGCTTTCAATAAGGAGCAGTTTTGAGAGGGAGGGGGGAAAAAAACAACAAAAAACCAACTGGAAAATGATACTGAAACAAAGCTGGGAAATCTGAGGCCTCTCTTGGAAAATCTGAGCACACGCAATCTGCTCATGGACACGCAGCAAGCTCTTGGCAAGGCACAAGAGACTCTTAACCACAAGATCACCCTCTTTTCCAAAGAAAGGAAAAAACCCTGGGTTCTGTACTACTAAAACTCTTTCTTGTGTCATGATCCAACACGATTGACAACAAAGAGTATGTGTTCCTGACACAGACCCACAGAGGTGATAAAAGAAGAAGAGAGTTCAGCTGTCCAGACAGCCTTTCCAAGGAATCTGTTTCGACCGCTACAGCACGTGGCAAAGGATTCTGCCCCACATGAGGAGCCACCATGCATACCTGGAGCCACACTTGCCTGGGTTCCTGCAGTCCCAGGAGGCACAGCACCTCAGCACTGCTCATTTCAGGAGTCTTGGCAACAAACTGCTGTGAGGCAGGAACAGGCAGCCAGGTTTACAGTACAGGCACTCATGTTGGAGGAGCCTGACGTTCCTAGGCAGTCTTAGCTTTATTTACTTCTAATGTTCAACATTTGTTTTGTCCCCTTGGTTACTCTGCTAGGAGTTTCCCTATCTCATGTCTTACATTTGAGCCAGACATGAGCAGTCAGTTCAGTGGGCTGGGAAGAGAAGATGCCTCACTGCTTCAAGCTCGGGAGGTGGCTCCCCACTCCTGCCTTCTCCCAAGTCAGATGCGCACACCACGTTCCCTCAAAAACCTCTATCTTGGTGGAACATGTTAGTACCATCGACCTCTGAAAATCTGGACCAGAGCAGAGCAGGAGGACTGGATTTACTTCAAAATGACAGTGTGTGTGGGACAGGGTTGACAATCCTTTTGCTGCTTTTAACTAATGCCAGTTCTGTGTTCTCTCCTTTCTTGTGACGTACACCTTGGACATCACCCAGATATAACAGATTTCGTCCCAAGTCCATCTATGAAGTCTCTGCCTTTATATCGTGGGTTGTTTTCCTATTATTTCAATGCTTCTATCTTCCAACCCTGTCGCTATGCAATAAATGAAGGGGAAAAGAGGACATTAACTCTCTCTATAGAAAAAAACAAACCACAAGTATCCAGTGCTACAGCTAGAACAAATAGCCTACAAATATTCTTCTTAGATCTGCCTCAGTTTTATCCACCTCTAAATTTGTAGTCATTCCCCTTAACTGAAAATAAATTTTAACAAGTGTGCATTTCAGAGCCACCATCCCCTTAAGTGCAAAGTGAGGCTCAGGGCCCTGAAGACAAATCCAGTATAATCCACTGATATTCATACACATGCAGCATTTAATCAAACTGCAAGAGCCATCCTAGCACAGTCGGTATGGGGGTGTTTATCGTGGGAGATGTCACACAGAGAGAACAGATAAAAAGCCATTTACATACATGGTACAGCCCACTGCAAGGAGTTACTATCTCTAAGCTCTGACACAGGGGAGGAAAGCAAGCAGCCTTTGCCAGCATCAAGTACTGACAACAAACATGCCCATCCATGCAGTCAGAAAAACAAAGCTGGGGCTAATCAGAGACAGGGGAACAAACATCTCTAAATGGGTTCTTGCCACAGTAAGCATACAGCAATATACAGTGTATTAAAGCAGATACTATGCTGCACAACCACGTAAAGGGCAAGAAGGAAATATGACCCACATGATGTGGCATTAGTCATGGTTCTTTCTGCTAATACCATATGCAAGTATAAAATACTCTACAGAATGTGAACAGGACTATTCTTCCCTACCACAGAAATGCAATGAAAAGAAAAATTAAAGCAAGCAGACAGCAAATCCAGCACACAAGGGGAAAAAACATAAGAAAAACAACATAAGTTCCCTATCCTTGCAGCCACCAATTCAGTTCTCACAATACAAAGCCTCAACAATTACAGATTTGCTTGGGTGTAGCTGGATAAGACTGTTGACAAGCCCTCCAGTGCCGAGAGCACAAATTCCACTAACTCTTCTCCATCCCCCTGATAACTGGGGAATATCAGCACAGAAAAAATTTTGCAGCACAACACACATTTTAAATTCAACTCAGTTTCCAAAAAGTGTCAGAAAGCCATGAAAGCCATGAAACCATGGCTTGAAACCAAGCATGAAAGCCATGCATGCTACCTCCACACTAGATTTAGCAAGAAAAGTGGAGCTATTGCTAAGACAGAATTAGTTTCCAAGTACAGCATAAAGCCATATGCTTTCTTGGTAGCTGGTAAAGGTACTTGGGTATTTTTCACAACCAGTTGTGGTAAGAGAAAACCAGCTTAAAACTTAGCTATGCTAAGATTTTTTTCATATGAATGAGGTGCCCAAATTTAAATATATATTACCTACATACCCTAGTAATTTTTTATATAGTGGAGACACAGATTTCTAATAGCGTATGGCCCAAGCCCAAGATTTCAAAAGACACATGTTCCCAGATGATCCTTTAAAAGAACAAACTACCCACTTCAGAAGCAGTAACTTTCTATGTATAGAAACACTGTTTTTTTTTCCTGCATAAAGATAAGGTTTTCATTCACCTCCTCTAGTTCTCCCAAAGATTCATCTCTGGCTCTTCACCTTTCTGTAATCTTTGCCCCTTCTTCTCTGCTCCCAAATTTAAGCCAGATTTATGTCAGAAAGAAACCCAAATCCATAGGGTTTGTAAGACCTATCACTGAACTAATTTATTCCTAGAGCTGAAATGCCCTGCTCTCATTTACAGAAATCTGGAAGGGGAAATTTTATGAAGGCTTATTTCCACATTAATCTCACTCAGTCCTTGCCATGGGAAGACATCGTATCATGTAGCTCCAATGCTCTGAACTGATGTTATTTATTACCAGAACTAGAATATCCATGTGCACATGGGTACGTGGTATCTGATTCTCAGCAACACAAATGAGACGAAAATTCATACTGGAAGGAATCCCAGAAAGTTCATGGTCTGACTTTCTGCTCAAAGAAGGGCCAGCTCAGGGCCAGCTCAGAGTGTTACCCAGCCTGGTCTTGAAAGCCTCAGTGTATACATGGAGACTGCACAATGACTAGGGAGAAGAGGAGGCTAAGGTGGCTTTATTTTCCTCTGGTTCATAAACCAGTTCACCAAATACCAGCATTCCTCCTTCCAAATAGAAGGAATATACCAATTCTCTCACAGCTTCTTTTAATATTCCTTTTTACATGGACTTCGAGCCTCCGGTATTTGGATGAATTTAAACAACTGGGGAATGGTAGGTTCATAGGTGTAAGAATTTCGGGTCAGCAGCAGAGCACAATTTTCATCAACAGTCATGTAGCTGCGAAAACCCCATAGCCAAGGAGCATGAGAGCTCCCTGGCAATCTAAAGAAGGGATCAAAGAAACACAACAGCACAAGGAGCATGAAGCCAACCTCCTGTGCTGTGTCCCAGTGCTACACTCGTGTTGAACACATCTATGGCAACCTGAAACAAAAGATAGCTTAGGATACAACTTACAGCCCTGCCAACAGCACCAGCCCCAGTCTGCAGAGCAAGGTTACAGCATCTAAACTCCTGTGCCACACAGACAGGCCAGCCTGGCCAGAAGCCAGCACGATGCTAAGTGCATGCAATAGTTTCACTCTAGCTACAGGAAGGTTAAGTCATTTGTCTTGAGGTAAGCCATGCGTGAACATGCTGCATGGTAACTGCTGCAAGGAGACTGGTTGTGTGCACGTTCTCACTGACAAACGCCGGGTCATTCTGGGTCACTGTTCCCAGGCAGAGGGTGCACTTCATTTCTGGCATGTGGCCTTCAGAAGTGTCGCTCCAGGAAATCAATTAGCATTGAAACAAGACTATTTTTAAGACTAGCTCTTCAAATATATACACATGCATGCTGACTAATCAAAGTCCAGCAGAATGCTAAACACTTTTCAAAGCCAGAATTCAAAAGCACAACCAAACTATTCTAGAGATGGTATTACAACAAGCCTGCCCCACCAGCTAAGGTTTGAACTTCAGAGCGCAGCCCTCAACCAAGCTACTTCATTATGGTGCCTTGGAAAACAAAATAGCCTGGACCTCAGTAAGCCAAAGCAGCAGTCAAGACTAGGTTGACATAGGCAAGACCAATACACTATTTCTGCCACAATTCACAGTAGTTTAAATAGTTCACAACCTGGTCTTGACACTCATCTCCCCAGCAATCAAGCTATGATTTTTTCAGCAGGGCTTATTTGCAATGCAAACAGAAGAAGATAGGGAAGAAAGGCCTAGAAGCCCTTAGTTTTGAACACATTCATTCATACAGTACCCCATGAAAGGTGGGGAGGAAAGGAGAAGTTTTATTTTTCAAGAAAGCTGTACCTGCTTCTTTCACTGCTTCTTCCTATTATATAGGATTATTGCATATTCCCAGCAATCTGTTATAATCTTGAGGTACTTTTTATGTAAAAGTCTCAAAGGTAGAAAGGCAGAAAATTCCAGTAACCCTAATAAAATTATCTGAAGACCTTTCTGCCCGTTAGCTGGGAATGAAGCTGAAAATGTCAGTAACCTGTGCATAGCTGCTCAGTTGCATCAATGCAGAACTCAAGACCCCTACTCCCAGCCTCCCTGCTACCTGCAATAAACCAACGCTAACAATGTTACTCTAATTATTTTCCAGTTAAGAACTCTATCTGGTTAGACTTGTAATTACAGCTAAAGCTGATTGCTAAAACTAGGACAGCGTTTTGATGGAGTGGCTGTGAAGCCAAAAGGCAGCAAGCACTCCCCTGACATGCAACCTTAGTCACCTACCCTTGATCAATGCCACATAGGCTCTGCATCACACTTATGCATAGCAGAAATCAGCAGTCTTAATCCACAGACACTCATTTTTTGGAGCATATTCAGACTTGCTGCCTATCAGCTAGCTGCTCTTAAGCTTCACGGCATGTCTTTAAACCTTAGCTTTAACCTGTAATATACTGGTCTCCAAACGTCTTTGATCATATACCCTATAAGGAAAAAAAATATTGAGCACATACACCCAACGTGCTACATATATAGTTATATACACACAGTTATATTTATGTGTTTATTTTTTAAACAATACCTGCTAGGTAACATGCTACTGACAACCACATGTCATCACTGAAAAGGCCTGCAAATTCAGAACACTTGACCTTTTGCAAAAGCAAAAAGGCATAATTCGCCTTGAAGTTTGACAACTATTTAAACCGTTTGCCATGAAACAACCACTGAGCTTTGGTGTGGTGCAAAAGATTTTCATGGTCACTCCCCATCTCATTACAAATTATTGTAAAAATTCTATTTTAAAGTCTTGTATTTACAAAGGTAATCCCATTGATGATATCCTATAGCACTTCGTGCACTTCTGGGTCCCTCTGTGCTGTCAAGTAGTTCTCAGTGTATTTCAGTATTGGATCAGAATCTGGCAAACTCCTTAAGCTGAGACATGTTAGAAACATTTGTACTTCCATGCAACTGTATACCAAGTGTCTCACGCTGTGCAATTTCTTCTAATACCTGTTTTTTCAAGTCTTTGGCAATGTCTTCTGCGAGTCTTTCAAAGGAATGCATTTTAGTTTGCTGCCATATTGCTTTTTGTGTATTATTTCAGCTGTTTTTCCACAGCAGGAAGAACAAGTGTTTTCCCCAATGGTATGTGGGTTTTCATATTCTGCTTTCGCATAAGAAATCTCAAAAGAGGCTTCTAAAAATTTAAGTTTAATGAATTTTTTAGAAGTACTGAATTGAGTACAATTGGACTTCAAACATCATTGATTGCATCCAATTAGACTGTCATTGTTTTTACCTGATCGAAGAGCTCATGATAAGAGTAGTGTAGGCTCTGCCATCTTCTTACTGTTCACTTGTGCTCCTATTACTAGTATTACCTGAAATCCACAGTTTCTTTGAGGGAATTTTTAAGTGACTTGTCTATTTCATAAGGGTTAGTTTAATTAAAACTAAACAATATAATACATAAATCCACTTAACTAGGCCCAGGTGAACTGCAATACACTGGAAGCGAACGAACAAGTGAGGATGCCCTTGTGAGCCCCTCTGCACTGTGGAACACCCTTCTCTTTTGCAAGATATTTTCATAGGACCTACATGACATGGGAACCTCTGATGTGCAGACTGTGAGAGGGCGCCACTGGCAATACAATATATTAATAAAGCTTAATTTCAATGTGTTGGGGTTTTTTTTTGGTGGTGGTGGTGGGGTTTTGTTTGTTTTAAGAAAAAATAATAGATACAGTATTTTTCTCCTGCACCTCAGTGGATCATCATGCTCACCCACTGGGTCACACACAACCCACTTTGGGGATCACTACTATAAAATATTAATTGCTCTGGTACAAGAGGCCACCTCTGTTCCATGACATGAAGATACATCTGCTAGAGCAATGCTCTAAGGCACAGCAAACACAGCAATCTCTTACAGTCCCATATCTGAAGACTTGGTCAACACCATACAAATCTATAAACTTTCAGGGTATGTTGCAAAAGTTACGCTTTTTTTCCCTGGTCTAAATACAACAGGAAGAAGCGGAAGAGGAAAAATGAAAAGTGGAAGAGGCACAAGGGAGTCAGATGGTGCTGATGACCAAGTATTGGAATTCATTCAGCTTGAGCTTATCTGCATCACACTCAGGCAGCATCACCAGTAAGAAAGTTCTCTTCCAGCTGCAGCCAGAGCCACTGAGTCAGACTATCCCTCAAATCCTGCATTCCATTTTGGGTCCCTGTGTGTTCACTTTAGTGGTGAACTCAGAAGTGCTGGGTTAATGATTGGACTCTATGATCTTAGAGGTCTTTTCCAACCTAAATGATTCTATGATTATATGTGTATTTTGGGAGCAGGAGGGAGAAAAAAGAAGGGTAATTCTTATTTTACTATGCTGATTCATATCAAGCACTCAGGTCAACTCTACTTAAAGTTATTAGAACTGACAGAGCCTGTGAGGACTAACAGGCTTGTTGCCCTGTCTCTTTAAAAGATGGTCAGAGACATCTGAAGCTTACTCCAGGGCAAACCAGCACATAGAGCTTTCCCATAGCCACTGGACACATACCATGCTACACAACACAGCCCCAGCATGACAATGGCATCATAGCCATCTAAAAGCTTAGGCTATCTGAGAGTACATTTGTATTTGTTTTCTTCTAGTGAAAGTAAGAGTATAGCATGTTGCCTCATGTAACCTTATAAACACTGTGCATTCCTTGTACCATTTCCTCAGAAAACCATGCGCAAATAGTCTTGTACCTCCTGGTGCCACTAACCCCCCAGTTTCAGAGAACCAAACTGTAGTGCAGAAGGTGGAGAAGGTTTTATGCATTGTGTGCAACCAGCACCTGCAACTCTGTGGAGAATAACAAAACTTTACCATCACGGAAACCAAATCACATTAACAAAAGTAATCAGATGTTATTTCCTTTTTCCACTTTCCAAATTTCAGTAATCTGCAGTTAGCTGCCTGCATTTAACTCTCCTCAGAAGTCGAAAGTCACACCCATGCTGCATTTGTGCATAGCTGATTGTGCTAAACAAACTACTTCCAAAAAAGTGAAATATCTGATCCAACAGCAGAGAAGAGCTCAGGGAGCGTAATACGAAAGTCTAAGAGCACCAAGAACATCAAGGCTGGGCTTGGCAACTCTTTCACATACAAGCTGGAAAGCAGTGGCACCAAGGTATACAATTCACCAAATGCAACACTTTCAAGGTCATCACTGTCACAACTGAAGAGCAACTCCAAACTCTTACCCTCCTATTGTGAAACCCCAAATAAGACATGCTGATACCAGGCCCTTTTATCAAGACATCAATATCTACAAAGTGGGGATTTTGCCTATCAGACAGCTACTCTGATGCCAACATGAATTAACAGCATGCTTCCTGTCTCACTGTCAGAACTGTGAAAACTAGCACTTTGAAGTGCATACCAGGTATAGAACAAAGCCTCTCTCTCTCTGATGTGGATTAACATTTAAAAGATGCAACTTTTGCAAAGCAAAACTGAAAACAAGTTTTGCCAACAAAATGTCTTACCCTGAGTTACTCACATTTTAATGTCCTATTGAATCGCACATCCTTTTGGCTGGGACTCAATTTTTCTAATGGCCAGGAAAGAAAATTGATTTTATTTTTTAGGCTCTGTTTAAAGGAAACCATCTCCCCATAGATCTTCAGTGTTCAGAGAGCTGATTCTTAACCCTTTGTTGTCATCAGAAGATACCAACAAAAGAATTTGTGCCCTGCCCTGCCCGACCCTTTAAAAAAAACCCCAAAGCACAAAACAAAAAAACCAAACCAAAATAATTTTTTTTCTTCCGCTTAGTGACCCACTTAGTGTCCCACTAAGTTCTACTCAGTCACAGCAGCAGCTGAAATTACTGACGGAAGTCACCTCACCAAGTAGCTGCCAGTAGAGGAAACAGCAGTTAACCAACAGAGACTAGTGCAAGCCAATGTAACATCTCAAAAGCAGTATACAGCTTAACACAGTTGCATACTGGCAAGTGTTGATCACCCTCATGAAGCCCACTATCACTGAAGAGCTATATATTTGTATGAAAAGAGTGAAATCAAAGTTTTAGATAACTTTTCCTTCAACTATCACCCAATCCTATGTTTTTATCATCTTAACTTCATGCCCCATATAATTCTGGTTCTTCACAATCAACAAGCTTTTCTAAAGACTATGAAGAACACTGGTGTTGTCTTTAGGAAAGTGTTAGCTGCCCTTCTCAACACTGCAATGAATTCAAGCACCTCAGCCAGCACTGGTGGGCAGGTTCCAGACAGTAGTGACTTGGGACTCCTAGGAAGTTAGAACATGTTAAGATAACAACCCTTCTGGTTTAAACAAGTTTATCAGGGTAGAGAAGATTTAGACTTTCAAGTAAAAGCCTAAAGTATACATGCCATAATGTCAAGAGTGCCTAAACAACATCATACTTGACACTGAAACTAATGGGGAGAGACAGGGAGAGAATTCAGGCTCTTGGGATTTTTTCCCCTGCACCTTACAACCTACTGCCCATTTCTGCTGCAAGGGTACATTACAGCACACTGCCCTCAGGTCAGTCAGTAACAGCAATGCAGGCAGGATGAAAACTCAGCTTCTAAGGAGGGTGGGGGTGGTGCATCAGTTGTACTGGAAGGAGAGAAGGAAGTTCTGGGTTCCCTCTTTTTTTACCACTAGCAGATATGAGTATTTTCCTTGTAGTTATGTGGCTCCTAAACTATAATACAGAAATGAACCATCTTTATCTTGACTTGTGCAATTACAACCTGCTTTTACTTTTTTTACTTTTCCCCATTTGTGCCCAGAGAGAACATAAAGCAAATTACTTACTTGAACATGTAAAAAATGTCATCAACCTTCCATTAATCCATTTTCTACACTTGTCTCAGTTGACAAGACAAGGTATGTCTTATGTTTTTACACAGTAAGATACACACACACCATCTCTATCTAGGTATTACAGTAAAGTTTTTCTTAAAGAAGTTCAAGAACTCTTAAAAATGAGCCTGCAGTAAAGATTCCAAGTACAAAAAGTACGTATAACCACTGGGAGGGGATTTTTTGGCATACAAAAAGCAGAACAGTATTCCAAACACTTTTCTGGAAAAAGGAGAAGACATCTTGAAAATCGTTATGCCATCTGAAACAAGAAGCAGGCTCAGAAAGAGCACGTACAGCCCGTTAAGAGGCTAAGAGGTTTATAATACATGGCCTGAATTAAAAATGCTTCCTGCATTAAAGGAAGTTAAAAGTGTAAATTCACTTTCAAAAGAAGATTATGAAATAAATCATGACCCTGCAAAACTACACAATGTTTCTAAACTCAGTTTATCTGCACTTGAAATTGTTCAAACTGCTGGCACTCAGAATCATTGCACAGTCTGTATTCCAGAACACTCCACAGTTTATTACCATCTCACTTATCAAAAACTAAGTGGACAAAAGTCTCATCCCAGAGAAGCTAACTGGAAACTCTAATTAAAAGTAAGGCTGCTTAAGTTAAGCCGATAACACACAATAACTTATTAACATTATTTGAATGGAATATATCCTTGCACTATGGGATTGGTAGCATTTAGTAAAAAAACTGAACTGGAAAAGTTAGTGGCTTAGGATCTGAAATAAAGACTATTTCAGTACTTCATCAAACTCTTAAAATAGAGGTGCTCTCTTCCAGAGACGAAAAAAATAAAAGAAGGAAAAAACCCCCACCTACTTTTCTCCCTTTCAGTTTTTTCCACTAATTTAGTTCAATGAGCCAACACAGCTTTGACTAAATAAAACCAAATAGGAAAGCTTTTTTTTTCACATTTTAATCTACAAATTAAAAAAAATGCACACATGACAAGAAATCTATCAGCTTTAATGCTTATCAGAAAGACTAAGTTAATAAAATTCATTTGTTAAACTGAGAAGACTTAATCAAATTCTTTAGTGAGGAGGGAAAAGTAGATTTATCAGAACACAGCTTTGCAATAACTGTACATTTTATTCTAATTTCCAAACAAATGCAGCTGAATAAAAATCTCACCTAGGAAATTCATCATCATGTAGAAAACCATATTAGAAAAATGAATGACACACAAGCATATGTCAAAATTAAAGACTCCAATGAAATGTATGAACAAGTGCGTGATACATCCTCTGATTAGCCAGAATGAACAACTTTAATATCAAACTTATACTTACTGAATACAAAACTACTGTTTTAACAGTAGTGCAAGCCAACGAAATAAGAAACTAATTAAGCAGCGCAATCACAAAAGAAGTTTAAAATAGATTATTCAAATTTTGAGGCTTCAGCTGATCAATTTAAAACCATGATTAAAACCAAGCAAGTAGTTTTCAAACCACCTGACTAAAATGTCAGGTTTTCTGTTTATTGTCTCTGCGTGATATCACCATTTTCCTTCCAGAACACCACCTTAACCTCCAAACAACCATTTCCAGTACTACAAACCCAAGACAAAGATTTCATATGGGGAGAAAGCAGAATAATATACTTCCAAGCATACCAACCTCATTGTCACTGAAGTTTTAAAAGATACAATCACAAAAGAAACAGGAACACATGTAAGCTCAGCAATTTGTCCTAAAAATGAACAAACACAAAATAATCCATAACAAGTTGGACTGAACTCAGAACCCTGGAAGCATGTTCCAGTCTGTTTATTATTCTCAAGCTCAGGAAAAACCTTCACGTGGTCGACTGAGGGTTTTGCATTCAGCAATACCACTCACAGCTCTTAGGAGAGCTCTAAGACCAGTAACTCAATCCAGCACAGTTTGTCGTCTCATGATGTTATGGTTTTTTGTCACACCACAGATCTTAAACCCCTTAAAATGACAAAAATGGGTCCAAGAACAAAATATATATAACTCCAAGCCACTGCACTAACGCAGTCTCATTTCCTCATACATATGACTTGTGGTTGGGGTTGTTATAATAAAACACAGACTATGATCAAGGCTTCTTACAGATGCAGTATGACCTCATTCTCTTCCATACGCATTTTTCTAAGATCTAAAACAACCAAGCTCACACTGCAGCCTTTTGATACAAAGGATATCTTTTCTAAAGTTAAAAAAACCCAAACCAAACCAAAAAACAAACAAACAAACAAACCACCAAACAAAAACCAAAACAAATCACCAAAAACTTTTAGAAACAAATTTACAAGGGATTCATCTCCAATTAGTCCACAGCCACTTCTCACAGTCACTAGACAGAAGGCTGTATTGTACAATACCATGCACTTCATCCAAGTGAGATGCCATTTGAAGAGGTGATGAATCACCCCAGAACAGCCAGCTTCTGACTGTACAGAGAGGTCAGACTGAAGCTGCACAAATTAACCCACCCCAACCTGCAAATGGCCAATAATACAAAAATTACTCCAGGATGGACTGGGAGAAAAGGAGAAAAATAGGCAGTGAGACATTTAAAACTTTAACTCACTAGAAACCCATTTGCAAACTAACTATCATTTGCAATCCCATGTTATTGCTGTACACCTTCCTATTTCCAGGCTACCCCACTCCAGGTAGAGGAAGTCCACTGCCTGGCCTGGCAGCTGGTCTGACAGACACCAGGAGCTCCTCAGCACAGAGCTGACTCACAGCACAGCAGCTCTGATGCCACACATCCATGACCATAAGGCAAAGTCCCTCTCAGTCATTACAAACGTAAGACCCACACATCACGTGAACCCTGCCTGAGGTTCACTCAGGCTGGCAACACCTGACTCAGTTAACACAGGTCTCCTCATGCTTACAGGCAGCACAGAAAACATTGCAACATCATAGAAACCTCTTTCTTGGAACTTAGGTATGCTGAGGCCCTGGCTAGAGCTATACCATCCTTCGCAAGGGTTAGGTAGTGACCTACCCTACTACCAGGAAGATTTACTCACTGGGAACAGAGAGAGATCTCTGCAGGGTTTCTGCAGCAAGCAGGGACAGAGGGAAACCAGTGAGCTCTGACAGTTCCACATGTTGTTCTGAAGTCTTTTTTGCCTGCTTGTTTCAAATGGACAACATCAGGTAACAAAGTTACAACATGTCCCAAGTGAATTAGAAGCAAAGTTTGCTTACTCAATACTGTTTTATGCAACACAGAGAGCTGCTTGCATCAGAGATTACCTGCAGTACTGTGAACTGAGCAGAGGATTTGAGGAGGGATTAACTTCATGGAGGATGGGGAAGAAGGAGACAAGTACGAACCAACCACCTATTAACTAACCATAGATGGTAAAATTAGTCATAGTGAAAAATCAAACTATTGTCAGAGCTCCACTCACAATGCTTACAGAACTTCTCACAATATGGGGATTTAGAAACAGGACAGGAAGCAGCAGTCAGTTGAAAAATTGGAAGAGCCTTGCCCTCTCTGCCATTTCTCCTGTGCCTGTCCCCACATTTATAAAGAATTTTAATATTTACTTCTTGATACTCACTTTGAGTGGAAGTCTACTGAGCAAGGCAAGCAAGAAACTTTTTCCCTGTTCAGCACCTGCAGTTCAATCACGAGGGTGCAAATCCATATTGCTTCTTACCGTAATATGAACTTACTATATACTCTGGACCTTCAGAGGAAGACCCCAGAGATTTAGCTCAATGTCCAACCTTCAGTGCTGTGGAGGTTAAAAGGTGCTCTAAAGAAGAAAACTCGTTTTTGCTGGTTCACATTTCATTTCTACTACTGACTTCATCTACGCAGCTCCTCCCAGCGTATCTCACATCTTTGTTACATTTTTGTTTGTTTCCAACATTAAGAGTGCCAGCATTAAAAAAAATAAGCCTTTGATTTGACTTTTCTTTTTTCTGTGACCTTTCCAGCCTAATCCCCGGTGCTTGAGAACCTACATTGCCATTCTGTATACAGGCACAACACAGCAGTATTAACTGCACAAAACCAAGGTAGTTTCAAGTTACTGCTATGAGGGGATACAAAGTTCTAGTGTTCAACTAATGCTGGATGAACAGGGATATTCTATTAAACCAACTGCTTTCTCCCATTTCTGAAAATGTGAATAAGAAATTAAGCAGGAAACCTAACTTCTGCCCTGAAACAGAGAGGACTATAGCTTTTCTGGATTTTTGCCTACATGTCTCCTGCAAAAATTTTACTACCAGTGACATTCAAGAGTATCTTTAAAGAAGATTTAAAGCAGGTTTCATCTTTAAAGAAGGTTTCAGATTGCATAAGTAACCAATAGTTCAACCAAAGTCAGTAATATGGTATGGATAAACATAATTTCTGCAGAGATACCAAATTAAAAAGAAATAAGAAAAATCTGTAGCATAAAGCATATATGAATTTTAAATAATTCAATGCCATATAGTTACTTGCCCTGCAGAGGTAGCCCAGAAACACGTTTTAAAATAAAAATTTAAATCTACACTGCTATTGCCATAGCTACCTGTACAAAATTCTAACATAAGGGATTATTTCTTTAAGACTGGGAGGTTGAGTAAACAGCATGAGGGAACAGTGAGTGTCCTCTCCAGACTCAGCTGGACAAGCTCCACTCTGCTGCACTTTTCTCTGCCAGAAGCTTTGGTAGAATACTGAGTGACTTACTATACCCTTGCTATCCTGGCTAATCTGAAAATAATCATCATGGAGAAAGAATGAAGACTGTGGAGCAGTGACAGCACAAAGGTTGCTCTGCAACGGCAGAGGCTTCACATAGTTTATAGGAGCAACGCAGTATTTACATTCCATGCTAAACAACATGGGGAAAAAACAAAAAAAGTGCAGCCTGATGCTCTTGATGCAAACACCTCCACATCTTCATATGCAAGTTAGGCAGTCATTACAATCCAAGAGGTATTATATGAACGGTGTTATTCCATCACTTTCCACACACCCCTTATCATTACACTCACACCTCGCCAAGGGTCTTATCCAGTTCCCAGTGAGGACAGTGCATGTCCTGGAGTGCACCAGCAGCTGCTCTCAAATAAACTGCTAAGAATGCACTGGCAGTTACTCGCTCCTCTGAGCCACGCAAGTGTGAGCATGAGTTACAGGTAAATTAGTCCTGCTCCACAAAAGCTCATTAATGAAGCGGATTCAATCAGTACCACAGAAAACAAAAATCAAAGCAAGCAAAGCAGCACAAGCAGGGTTTCAAAAAAGCAGAATGACACTGAGATCACGAAACACTCAAATTATTATCAGTAATACTAGTAGCCCAATCAAACAGTATTTTGGGTTGATTTGGTTTCACTATTTTACATACCAGTTGAAGGTATCTGATCATCAGAGTTCTCATTCACCTAATTAGCTGGTGGACATGCTGAAAAGAGTAGAAAGCAGTAGATAGGTAGCAGTACTTGAGCAACATTTACAAAGGAACTGAAAGCAAATGAAGGAGAAGATTACTGATCTTTTTCTCCCCCCAAGTCAAAAACTGACTAGGGTCCTCCTCTCCCCAACTCAAAAAGGAAATGCAATTTCACTACCCATAGAGGTAGTTTTATTTAGAATCTCAAATAGTGCAATGTCTGTAGAGTTACAAGGGACGGAGAGACTCCTGTTTGTACATAAGGTCTAATACTGTGTGACATGCATTGCAAAAATATACTACCTACTTTGAAAGCACATATTCTGTTAGTCCAAAGTTTAAAACTTGGAGGCATTGTCCTTGCTTAATTCACATAAATCACTGAAATTTACAAGTAAATGAACTCTTTGTAAGATAAAGTCCAGGCCCCAATTCTGCCAAATGCTTGATTTAGATTTTCCCAAAATGGACACACAGCTAAAGCATGTTGCTGACTTACAGCCAAGAGTTATCACAAAATTTCCAATTTCAAGCTTTCCTTTACAAGCCAGCCAAGTTTAAAAACCATGGACTAAAATTCCATAATGCCTTTAAGTTTAAACTACACAGACCATATCCAGTAGGATTTTCCATAGCATACATCTTTGCCCTAACTCTGCTCCAATCAAATCACTTGGAGAAATATCTTCAACTTCACCCTAAAACCAGCATGTTTCAAGTACACATACATGGTCCTTTACCTTTAATAACAAAGGCTTCAGTTATCAAACGCAGCACGTACAGAGGTTCATCTTTGGTTGAGAAGTCATCAATGCCTGCTCTCGCATACATGCTGATGGCATCTCTGTAGCATCCCTCCACATAATGAAGCTTTCCTAGGATCAGCATAGCTTCAGTCATATACTTAGGCTGAAACAGAGCAGGGAGAGAAAGAATGTTTACGTGATAAAATAGCAGACAGCAAAAATGAGGTACCCCAGAACACATTAGCGCATTCAGAATGCTTTCCTCTCACAACTGCTAGCTCCACACGCCAGAGTAGGAAGGATTTAAGTGTCTAGAGATCTTAGGGCTGTGCTCATGACAGCAGCAGGCAACAAAGGTCAGGCAACCACTTTGGAGCTTCATTTACAAACACACAGTTCCAAGCCACGTCTTTGGTTTCAGCTGACCTGATCTGTGGTTGGTGAATTGATGGACATCACATAAAAGGCTGGCATTGTCAGAACTACCTGCACACACACAAAGAAAGCCTCCTGCTTTTAAACTAAGCAGAAAGCATGACTTTTTAGGCAAGTGCTCCCCTCTCCTCTGTATATTTAATTAGACAGTGAGAAAGCTCTCCAGTTTTCTTAAGTTGTCAAAGAATTTTCATGCAGCAGTAGAAAAAACAGAAGGCACATCCACTATTTCTAAGATTTGTTTCCTTGAAGGACTGAAAACACATCTAACAAAAACCTCAGTAAAATACATCTGTTCAGACCCTCTGGAAAGCATGAAAAGGTTCCTAAGCCTTCCTACCCCTTTTTTAATACATGTAATCCACACAGGGTCAGTGCTGCATGAGCGGCTAAGTCACAGTTAACAAAGAAACAGTAATGGCAATTCATGCAGCCAAACTAAACATGAAGACCTGGAAGAATCCAGTAGTTCTGGTTGTCAATGGGGCTAAACTAGAAAGAGGGTTGGACAGACTCCCCTTCCTTACTAGCTCCATTTTACTTCTGAATAGGTTGACTTTCTAGAAGATAAGAAAAAGGAACTCCTCCAGAAAAGTGACTGCACACTTTCTCCTTGGAAATTAACATGTTAAAAGTATAATATACATTTCCAGGCTAACTAGCCTGTCAATTTTGAACCAAAAGTAATACAAGTCTAGAACAGACCTGTAATTCATTTACTTCTAAACCCGGTTATGAAACTGTGTGTCCAAGGACACCAAAACAGCAGCAGACATTGAGGCACAGTATTAAAACACTCCTGAAGCTCTGCAATTGAGTTGACAAGCAGCCATCAACCATGAACCCAGACCACAAAATAAAATGAAACCATAACTTCTCTGGCAGAAACTGAAAGAAGTGCAAGGCTGTAATCCTGGACTCACAACACAACCCTAAATTCCTGACAGCAACTTGCAGCACATTCTTCTCTGATCTGGAGCTGAATAGGTATACACAGCTCCCTCAGATCAGGAGTAGCAGTAGCTCATGTTATGTGGCCACACCCCACATCCCAGAGAAACCCTAAATATTTATCCTGGTTCTTTCTAATGAAAAAAAAAAAAAAAAGAACAGGATATGTACTATTTGTTTGCATATGAAAAAGCAAGTCTCACAACAAAAGATACTGCCAAGGGGAATTAGCAGTCCCTCAGTAATGCCTACAGTACAGCACTGTACATACAGGGACATGAACAGGCAACAATCACACCCTGTATCAGACTAATAATCATATGAAAGAAACATCCAGTTGGCAAGAATTATGATGACAGAGCCCACTTACTCTTAGTTTTCCTCTGCTTAAGATATTGGTCAGATACTGTTTAGCTTCACTCAGTTTTGGTTCATTCTTCTCTGTCAGTGGAATGGAGTCCTTCAGTTTGGCAAAGTTTTCCTTCAAACATTCTTCCAGCAGAACCTCTGCTAACAGCATACTCCCGTGGTCCTCTGAAGGCACACACCAAACAACAAGAAACATTGCTTAGTTCTGTAGATGATAAACAGAATTACAAAAAAAAACAACGCACCTTTGAGACACATAAAGGGCAACTCAAATGAGAGAAGGAAGAAATGGCAGACATAAAAAAAAAGTTCCATTAACTTCTATCTATTGGAAACAGTACGTTGCCTAAGAAAAAATGAAACTTCACTTCCTTATAACTTGAAGACTTTTCCCTAAAGAATCCTTTAATTTTGGCAGCACCATTCATTCCTGCATTGCCACTAATTGCAACAGTTCAGAATTTTCAGCACAAAACTCACTTTCAAAAGTGTAAGACCAATCTTCGCAAACACATCAGTGCATGCTTTAGATCTACAAATGTACAAGTATGAAATGAACGCTTTGGACGATATGGAAGCTGTGAATTTCACTCCAAAACAGTAACAAATTTATCTGAAAGTTCACAGAAAAAAGACAATTTAAATACTAAAGACACACAAGGTTTGATCCTCTGCCACAACTAACGTGCCACATTCTTTCTACATTAAAATCCATTCCTGTTCACAGTTCTACAGAAGAGAAACTCAAACATAAGCAGCAGCACTGGATACAGTGTGAAGCATCATGCAAAGTGGCAATCATGTGCTGAAAAGAAAAAAAGTTTCATCTGTCAGAGTACTTTGATTTCTTGCATGATGGGCCCAGTTCTGCAGTTACCTTATTCATAAAAGTCGTACCTCAATCAGTGGGCAAAAAGTTGTACCTCAATCAGGGTAACAAAATCTTTGTATATCAAAGAGCCAAGCCCTACATTTCATATATACTCCACGTTTCAAAGTCTAGAATTCTAGAATATGGGAAACACGACAGTGTACCTATTTCCATATTTTCAGGCCATGGGACAATTTATCCCCACTTTCCACCTATACACTACATACAGCATTAATAATCAACTCTGTGTGCGGGAGTGGTGGTGGTTTAGGGTTTTTTGTTGTTGTGGCCTAACTGTTCAGCTGCATATCAAATTGTAACGATAGCTCTTCCTGCTCATTTGCAGGTCTGCAACTAACTCGCATAAACAACGTACAGCTACGTAAAATGGGAAGCATAAATGTTCAAGTATATTCCCCCCTAAACTTGCATGCAATAATTTCTACATACTAAAGACCCTTCAGGTAGTCTTTAATATCTTAAAACAAACTTAAGGACATAGGTAAGACTACATACAATTAAGAAATAAATACACACAATCTCACGATGCAAACACTACTATTAAAAAAATCTAATCCAGGCAGACAATGGTTTCTAGAAGCACAAAACTGTACCCAGTCCCTTGCTGAAAGAAAAGTTCTGCAGCAATAACAAAGCATTACTCTTTCATAACCAGCAAGTTATGACATAGCAGCAAATTAACAAATCGTGTTTTTACAGCAATCATACTCTTGTTATGCCTCTTAATTACAAGGGAAGAAACTACTATGAACTCTTCAACTATTAATGCCCCCAAACTGCAGCGAGATCTCTGCACCTGGGAAGCACTGCTGAAACGCGACTGAAGTTCAAAGGTTGGCCCTGTGGTTCTCAGCACAGGGTTCGACCTGCATCATGTACACACACTTGGAAAGCCTCACAAATAAACATGTATTAAGCTACCAACATCTCCCCCACCATGCTTCCCACCGTGAAGTTTAAGGAACCCCTGGCAAGCTTCAGTTAACTCTAGGGCCACATACCAGGAACACTCCTCTACAGAAGGGCTTTATTCATAGATGAAGCTCCTGTGACTTCAGTGGCAGAACCCTTTGTACCAGTGCCACGGGTAGGACCAGGTGCTCTTTGCAACTTACCTGCTGACCACAAACATAGATTTTTACATTTCCAAGTTAGGCTGCCTCACTTATTGCAAGCGATTTCATTTTAAAAAAGAAGCAAAGTAGTGTGTTGTAACAGGGGGAAAAAAAAAGAATACATTTGCTATTTATGAAACCTGTTTTACATGTGAAAGGGTACTTGGACGAACCCAAGCCTTTTAAATAAAGCAGGGCCCTTCAGAAATGGAGGGAGGTAACACAAGGGCATCCAAAACAGGGTTGGGCAGGGGGCAAGAGGGAACGAGCACGACACGTATGGAGAAGCTGCAGACGGACATTTCCAAACGGGGCAGGTTTTGGTGGGTGGCCCGGCCGGGCTGGTTGCATCAAGGGCCGGCTCGGAGCGGGGCAGCCGCCACCTGCGGCCGGTGCTGACGGCGGCGGGGGCGGCATCCCGAGCGCTCGACAGCCGCTCCTCGCTGCCCGAAGGGCTCAGCAGCGCTGACACGAAGAGGAAGCGCGGTGTGATCTTCCCCAGCGCCGCTTCCTGGGCTCCCATCGCCTCTCCCGGGCATCGTTCCTTCTCTCCCGCTGCGGAGCCGGGGCGCTGACACGGGACACCGGGCGACCCCCCGCACTTCAGTGCTCCCCAGCCCGCTCCCGCAACACCGGGAGCTGCGGGGCAGCCACAGCTCCCGCCCACGTCAACCCACCGGGCCGGCGCTGCCGAGCCCGGGCGGTGGCACAGAGCGACCAGCCGGCCCCGCCGCCGCCCCGCGCCCGGGCGGGTCGGTACCGGCGGCCGCCCCGCTCGCCTCCCGCCGCCGCCGCTTACCCGCGTCCTGCGCGTCCCTCGCCGCCTTCGCCTTGCGCGGGGGCCGCGCCGGCGGCGGCAGCAGCTGCTGTGCGAGGAGCCGGAGCCGCCCCCAAAGCCCCTCCGCTCGGCACCGCTCGATCTCCGCCTCCAGCTTCACGTGCGAGTGCGAGCCCTTGGCCGCCATCTTAGCGCCGGCACGGACCCGCCCCGCCCCGGCCCGCGGGGTGTCCCCGGCGGCAGCACCCGGGAGGCGCCGGCGGGGCCGCGGATCCGCCAGGTGCCGGGAGGCAGGAGCGGGTGGGACGGTGCCCCGCCCGAGGGCTGCGGCCGGGGACGGCGCCTCTAACACGGCCGCCACTCCCTGACACCTCTCGCCTGACGCCCGGTGCGCGAAGCCACGTCCGGACGGGCGGGCGCTGTCCGGGCGTTGCGGAGGCGGCCCCGCGCGCCCTGCAACGCGCGAGAAGGGCCGGGAGTGCCGCTCCCCCACTGCGGCCCTCGGGAGTCACCTAAATCCCGGGGCTACCTGCCGGCTGCGCCCCACGGCCACCGCCCCCTCCTGCAACTTCGGCACAGAACCCCCGGCTGGTGCGGGAACTGTCCGGGCCTGGGGTTTGCTCGGGGGTTGTGACCTCGGGAGGCCAAAGCTGCGGCTGTGTAGGCGTCAAGTATGGGAACAAGGAGACCTGGGGCGTTCGGTGCGAGGGGAAGCGCAGAGCACACACAGTTTATAAACCACAGAGGGCACCGGCGACAGGGCGCAGGGGTTTCCCAAAGGAGAAGCGGGGTGAGGAGCCCGCAGTCCTTTGTGGACGGGGCTGTTGAGGGGTTGGGGGGGAAGTGCCTGGAGCAGGAGTGGCCGAGGACAGCCCTAGGAGAAGGACACACTGCCCCACTGTCCCACTCCCTCTCGGCTGTGCCTAGCTGGTGGGATCCCTGCGGTGTGCCCTTTGGAAGCGTGTTCTCTACATATGGGGCCAAAGCAGCCGAGGCCCTGCAGCACTCGCACAGAATCCCAGAATGGGTGAGGGTGGAAGGTACCACAGTGGAACATCTCCTCCAGCCTCCCTGCTAAAGCAGCGTCATCCTAGAGCAGATGGCACAGGATTGCATCCAGATAGTTCATGAACATCTCCAGTGAGGGAGACTCCACAGCCTCTGTGGACAACCAGTTCCAGAGCTCAGCCACCCACACAGAAAATAAGTTTTTCTTCATATTCAGCTGAAACTTCCTGTGCATCAGTTTCTGCCCATTGGCTCTTGTCCTATTGCTCAGCACCACCAAGAAGGGCCTGGCTCAATCCTCCCTCCCCTTAGATAGTTACAGACATCGATGGTGTCCCCTCTCAGTCGTTTCTTCTCGAAGCTGAACAGGCCCATCTCCATCAGCTTTTCCTCATAAGAGAGATGCTCCAGTCTCTTAATCCTCTTGTTTGCCCTCTGCTGGACCAGCTCCAGGAGCTCCATGTCTCTGTGCACTGAGGAGCGCAGAACTGAACACAGAACTCCAGATTTGCTATTACTAGGGCTGAGTAGAGGGCCAGGATCAGCTCACTTAACCGGCTGGCAATGCTCTTCCTGATGCACCCCTGGATCCCACTGGCTTTCCTGTCCCCAAGGACACGCCGCCTGCTCGTCGCCCTCCGGGACCCCCAGATCCTTCCCCGCGCACACGCGGTGGGCGGGGCCCCGCCGCACCTGGGCCGCCGCGAGGGCTCCACGTGGAGCTCCGCGAGCGGTGACGTCGGCCCGCGGGGCGGGACGACGCAGCCAATGGGAGGGGAGCAGGGGCGGGGCGCGCGCCGGGTCAAGGGTAATCCGGGGATGGTGTCCCGGGAATGGTGTCCCGCCTGCGCCTGTCCCGGAGCCCGCGCCACGGCCCAGACCCGCCCGGCGGTGCGTAGCTTGGCGGCGGTGGGGCCTCTCTGCCCGCCCCGGCAGCCGGTACTGGAGGGCGGTGTGCCGGGGCCTGGGCGGTGTGCGGTGGGCCCGGCCCCGTCCCGCTGCGGGGGGGACTTTCCCGGGGGGTCCAGCCGGGTCGGGAGCCGGGGGTAGGAGGCTGCTGGCGGCCAGCGCTGTGCCGGGGAAACCGGGGGTCGCTTCAGCTGGGGCTGGAGCACAGAGGGGCCGAACCCCCTAGCCCGCTCCTGGGCTCCCCTGGCCCCTCTGGAGCGCTGTATCCTGTCACTTCCCCGCGAAGGGAGCACATACATGGCTGCATGACGCTTTCCAAGCTGTACGTTCCTTAGGGCATGCAGTCTTAATAGAGATACTAATTAGATGCGGCCGCTTCGAGCAAAGGTAAGGGACCTTTGCTCCCATGGTTGTGGGGCAGGTCTCCCTGAGCCTGGCGTGGTTGGTTGTCTAGACGGTACATGAAAACACAACCGCACCTGAGGAGTGCACATCTGCTATGTGGAAAAAAAAAAAAAGTCATCTGAAAATTACTGCATAATACTACATGATTCTGTGAAATAGGGACCCTCACAGAAATCCTTAATTGGAGCTCCCTGTTTTTCTGCTTCCCAAGGGCTTGAAATGAAGCGAGTTCTTCTATTCTAAAACTCAGTGGGCTTCATTCTAAGTACTTGGTAAATCTGCTGAAAGTAGATCACATTTTTCATCTGTTTGTTTTTGGGTTTTTTTTTTGTGGGGGATGTTTTCCTTTTTGTAGGAGATCACAATGGCCCAAAGGTTGTTTAGATCACATCTGCTCTTCTGCTTTCTGGCTGCATTCTTCATCTCTGCCCTTGCTGAGGAACACGTAGGAGAGAGTCAACATGCAAATATTCGCCTCGATAAGAATTTGGTACAAGATAAAGAGTATGTGTTCCATGTTCTAAAAACGTAAACTTTACTTCTTAATGATTTTCTTATCTCTGAAGTCTTGTTACGTTGGACTTAAGCCTAGGGCACCCTGTTTCCTCAGAATGTTGTATGACTAGCTAAAGCCAGATATGAGACGCACTTGCTTGATAAATTTGTAGAGATATGAGACCTAGAAAGGTCTTTTTGGAACCTTTAGCCCTACTCATACTATGAAGAACTTCTTACAGAGGTCCTGCTTACCCAGATCAGCATACTTTGGACAAAATCATATTCTTAACAGGTAGAGTTAGAGGGTTTTTTTCTTATTTTCTTCTTCATACATGCAGAACAGTTCTAGCAGTAAATAAAACTCCCTAGAACACTTCATGGTTGACTGGGAAAGGTCTTTCTCCAGCTCCTGTGCTTTGGAAGACAACCAAAGGAGATTTTGGGCACTGCTTCCATTGTTTTGATAGCCTTCTAAGTAGGCCAGAAGAAACAGAAATAGCTATCTAAGGTGTTAAGGCCACTACAGCACCTGTAACAAACAATCTCTGTGTCCCCTTCATCTTAATATCAAACTGTAGCTTTTAGTTATCCAGGGTGCTTTTAGAATAATAGTATTCAATCAAAGACTAAATTTGATGTAAACAGAGCATGAAATATTAACTGACAGAAATGTTGTAGATTTTGTTTGTCTTTGGGGTTTTTTTTGTTTTTCTTAGGCACATCATGGAACACTTGGAAGGTGTCATTGAGAAACCAGAAACTGAGATGTCTCCACAAGAGTTGCAGCTCCATTACTTCAAAATGCATGATTATGACGGCAATAATTTGTTAGATGGGTTAGAGCTTGCTACTGCTATATCACATGTCCACAAGGAGGTAGGTGTAATTTTGTAAGGGCATGTGTGTTTGGAAACAGTTCTGACTCTGAAAGCAACTTACAATAGAACGGAACAATTGCAACACATCTCCAGTGCAGTTAAGAGTTTTGCCTGAAAATGAGATATTTTTCTTTCTGCCTGGTAGTTCTAGTTGCATTTATAAACGTACCAGCTTTATCACAGCTTTTCATGTCACACTGCGGTTTTCAAGAAGTTTCCATTGTAGTTTAAACTTTAGAATGAGGAAGGGCTGTAAAGTGAAAATGATTTTACAGAGGGCTTGTTTTGGTATGCAGGGATGGGGAGAAAGGGAAATTATCCAAAATGGGACATGAGGGTTTATAGAAATAGCATGTGATACGATGCTGTTTTCAGTGTCAGACTGTCACTGCTGTGGATGCATAGACTGTAGGAGATCTCTTGGATAACGTTAGTATTAGAAGAACCACTTATGGTCTGCCTCTTTCTAAACAAATTCTCGTTACAGCCACGAACATTTAAAGACAAAGTAGGAAGATACAGCCATTAGGAAGACAATATGAACACATTATCTCATATTGATCTGGAAGTTACAATTCAGGATAGCATAACTTCCTGCATACACCTGTGGCAAGAAAATACCGAGCCAGGAATAGAATAATGACTTGCTGTTTCTTGTGCAAAGGCACCATCTTCTCATTTGTTTGTAAGGGGTGTTTTAAGAATTTTATTGGCTTTAAGCTACAGTGGTAGATTTTTTCACTACTCCGTTACTGTAAGGTGTTTCTGTATTTTATAGAAACTATAGTGTCTATACTACATGAAGATCCAAATAAGAATACATCTGTTAGGTGATTATCCATCATTATACATTGTGCTATTCAGCTTTTGGAACTTTTGACTAAGAATATTAACCGAAAAGAGAGTGTTTTTTCTGAAGTCCAGAAAACCTGGACTTCATAGCTTCCACCTGATAAAAGTTGCTTATATTGATATAAACGTTGATATAAAACTTAGTGCCAAATTAGGCACCAAACATGAATGGCTTAACAAAAAATTAGTTGTCAGTAATCTGTTATATGTGCCAGTAGGTGGGAAAGACTGCTAAACTGTTCCATGTGGTTTTGTTTTTGTAGGAAGGTGGTGAGCATACCCAAGCCATGAAAGAAGAAGAGCTGATTAATCTAATAGATGATGTCTTAAGAGATGATGATAAGAACAATGACGGATACATTGACTATGCAGAATTTGCAAAATCACTGGAATAAGGTTTTGCTGGGTGTTTCTCCTTCTAACCACATA